>NC_090939.1:808123613-808429119 GCF_040938575.1 Ambystoma mexicanum | reverse complement strand
AGGGGAGACACGGGGCATGAGCGGGGGGTGGGGGGAAGTCAAGAGAGACACGAGGCATGTGCAGGGGGTGGGGGATGGGGAGAGAGACATGGGGGTTGAGAGGGGGGTGGGGGGAAGGGAGAAACACAGGGCATTAGCAGGGGTGGGGGGAGGGGAGAGACACGGACATGAGCGGGGGGGTGGAGGGAAAGAATTGAGACACGGGGCATGAGCGGGGAGTGGGGGAAGGGGAGAGAGACACGGGGCATGAGCGGGGTGGGGGGAAGGGGAGAAACACAGGGCATTAGTGGGGGGGAGGGGAGAGACACGGGCATGAGCATGGGGTGGAAGGAAAGGAGGGAGACACGGGGCATGAGCGGGGAGTGGGGGGAAGGGGAGAGAGAAACGGAGCATGAGCGGGGGTTGGGGGAAGGGGAGAGAGACACGGGGCATGAGCGTGGGGTGAGGGGAAGGGGAGAGACACACGAGGCGTGAGCAGGGTGTGGGGGGAAGGGGAGAGAGACACGGGGCATGAGCGGGGGGTGGGGTGAACAGTAGGGAGACACGGAGCATGAGCGGGGGGTGGGGGTGAGGGGAGAGACACACGGGGCATGAGCGGGGGGTGGTGGGGAAGGGGAGAAACACACGGGGCAAAAGCGGGGGGTGAGGGGGAGGGGAGAGAGTCACGGGGGCATGAGCGGGGGATGGGGGAAGGGGACAGAGACACGGGGCACGAGCAGGGGGTAGGGGGGAATGGGAGAGAGACATGGGCATGAGTGGGGGTGGGGGTGGGGGGTAAGGGGAGAGACACACGGGGCATGAGAGGTGGGGGGGGAAGGGGAGAGACACACGGCATGAGCAGGGGTTTGGGTGGAGAGACACAAGGGGCATGAGCGGGGGAAGGAGAGAGACACGCGGCATGAGCGGTGGGGAAGGGGAGAGACACGCATCATGAGCGGGGAATGGGGGTAACACAATGGAGACAAGGGGCATGAGCGGGGGGTGGGGGGTAACACGAGGGGGACACGGGGCATGAGTGGGGGGTGGGGGTAACAAGGGAGACACGGGGCATGTGCGGGTGGTGGGGGTAACACAAGGGAGACACGGGGCATGAGCTGGGGGTGGGGCGTAACACAAGGGAGACACGGGGCATGAGGAGAGGTGGGGGTAACAGGGGAGACAGGTTATGAGCGGGGGTGGGGGGAACAGTAGGGAGACACGGGACATGAGCAGGGGTGGGGGGAAGGGGAGAGAGACACAGGGGCTTGAGAGGGGGGTGGGGGGAAGGGGTGAAACACAGGGCATTAGCAGGGGGTGGGGGAGGGGAGAGACACGGGCATGAGCAGGGGGGTGGAGGGAAAGGATTGAAACACGGGGCATGAGCGGGGAGTGGGGGGAAGGGGCGAGAGACACGGGGCATGAGTGGGGTCGGGGGAAGGGGAGAAACATGGGGCATTAGCGGGGGGGAGAGACACGGGCATGAGCAGGGGGTGGAGGGAAAGGAGGGAGTCACAGGGCATGAGCGGGGAGTGGGGGGAAGGGGAGAGAGACACAGGGCATGAACGGGGGTGGGGGGGAAGGGGAGAGAGACACGGGGCATGAGCGTGGGGTGAGGGGAAGGGGAGAGACACACGAGGCATGAGCAGGGTGTGGGGGGGAAGGGGAGAGAGACACGGGCATGAGCGGGGGTGGGGGGAACAGTAGGGAGACATGGGGCATGAGCGGGGGGTGGGGGGAGAAGGGGAAAGACACACAGGGCATGAGCAGGGGGTGGGAGGAAGGGGAGAGAGACACGGGGCATGAGCGGTGGGTAGTGAGGAAAGGGAGAGAGACACGGGGCATGAGCAGGGGTGGGGGGAAGGGGAGAGAGACACGGGTCATGAGCGGGGGGTGGGGGAAGGGGAGAGAGACATGGGGCATGAGCGGGGTGTGGGGGGAATGGGAGAGAGACACGGGGCATGAGCGGGGGTTGGGGCGGAAGGGGAGAGACACAGGGCATGAGCGGGTGGTGGGGGGTAACAGGGGAGACAGGGCATGGGTGGGGTTTAACACAAGGAAGACATGGGGCATGAGCGGGGGGTGGGGAGGTAACACGAGGGAGACATGGGGCATGAGCAGGGGGTGGGAGGGTAACACAAGGGAGACACGGGGCATGAGCGGGGGGTAACACAAGTGAGACAGGTCATGAGCGTGGGGTGGGGAGGAACAGGGGAGACACGGGGCATGAGCGGGGGGTGGGGGGAAGTCGAGAGAGACACGAGGCATGTGCAGGGGGTGGGGGATGGGGAGAAAGACATGGGGCTTGAGAGGGGGTGGGGGGAAGGGGAGAAACACAGGGCATTAGCAGGGGGTGGGGGGAGGGGAGAGACACGGGCATGAGCGGGGGGGGTGGAGGGAAAGAATTGAGACACGGGGCATGAGCGGGGAGTGGGGGGAAGGGGAGAGAGACACGGGGCATGAGCGGGGGTGGGGGGAAGGGGAGAAACACAGGGCATTAGTGGGGGGGAGGGGAGAGACACGGGCATGAGCATGGGGTGGAAGGAAAGGAGGGAGACACGGGGCATGAGCGGGGAGTGGGGGGAAGGGGAGAGAGACACGGGGCATGAGCGGGGGTTGGGGGAAGGGGAGAGAGACACGGGGCATGAGCGTGGGGTGAGGGGAAGGGGAGAGACACACGAGGCATGAGCAGGGTGTGGGGGGGAAGGGGAGAGAGACACGGGGCATGAGCGGGGGGTGGGGGGAACAGTAGGGAGACACGGAGCATGAGCGGGGGGTGGGGGTGAGGGAGAGACACACGGGGCATGAGCGGGGGGTGGTGGAGAAGGGGAGAAACACACGGGGCAAAAGCGGGGGGTGAGGGGGAGGGGAGAGAGTCACGGGGGCATGAGCGGGGGATGGGGGAAGGGGACAGAGACACGGGGCACGAGCAGGGGGTAGGGGGGAATGGGAGAGAGACATGGGCATGAGTGGGGTGGGGGTGGGGGGTAAGGGGAGAGACACACGGGGCATGAGAGGTGGGGGGAAGGGGAGAGACACACGGCATGAGCAGGGGTTTGGGTGGAGAGACACACGGGGCATGAGCGGGGAAGGAGAGAGACACGCGGCATGAGCGGTGGGGAAGGGGAGAGACACGCATCATGAGCGGGGAATGGGGGTAACACAATGGAGACAAGGGGCATGAGCGGGGGGTGGGGGGTAACACGAGGGGGACACAGGGCATGAGTGGGGGGTGGGGGTAACAAGGGAGACACGGGGCATGTGCGGGTGGTGGGGGTAACACAAGGGAGACACGGGGCATGAGCTGGGGGTGGGGCGTAACACAAGGGAGACACGGGGCATGAGGAGAGGTGGGGGTAACAGGGGAGACAGGTTATGAGCGGGGGTGGGGGGAACAGTAGGGAGACACGGGACATGAGCAGGGGTGGGGGGAAGGGGAGAGAGACACGGGGCATGAGCGGTGGGTGGGGGAACAGTAGGGAGACACGGGGCATGAGCAGGGGCTGGGGGGAAGGGGAGAGACACACAGGGCATGAGCGGGGGGTGGGGGGAAAGGAGCGAGACACACGGGGCATGAGCAGGGGGTGGGGGAAAGGAGGGAGACACACGGGGCATGAGCAGGGGGTGGGGCGTAACACAAGGAGACACGGGGCATGAGAAGCGGTGGGGGTAACAGGGGAGACAGGTTATGAGCGGGGGGTGGGGGGGGAACAGGGGAGACACGGGCATGAGCGGGGGGTGGGGGGAACAGTAGGGAGACACGGGACATGAGCAGGGGTGGGGGGAAGGAGAGAGAGACACGGGGCATGAGTGGTGGGTGGGGGAACAGTAGGGAGACATGGGGCAGGGGGTGGGGGGAAGGGGAGAGACACACGGGGCATGAGCGTGGTGTGGGGAAGGGGAGAGACACACGGGGCATGAGCGTGGGGGGGTGGAGGGGAGAGACACATGGGGCATGAGCGGGGGATGGGGGAAGGGGAGAGACTCACGGGGCATGAGCGGGGGGTGGGGGGAAAGGAGGGAGACACACGGGGCGTGAGCAGGGGGTGGGGAAAGGAGGGAGACACACGGGGCATGAGCAGGGGGTGGGGGAAGGGGAGAGAGACACGGGGCATGAGCGGGGGAGGGGGGAAGGGGATAGACACACAGGGCATGAGCAGGGGTTGGGGGAAGGGGAGAGACACAGGGCATGAGCAGGGGGTGGAGGGAGGGGAAAGACACATGGGGCATGACTGTGGGGTGGGGGGAAAGGAGGGAGACACACAGGGCAAGAGCGGGAGTGGTGGGGAAGGGGAGAGACACATGGGGCATGAGCAGGGGGTGGGGGCAAGGGGAGAGAGACACGGGGCATGAGCATGGGGGTGGGGGGAGCAGTAGGGAGACACGGGGCATGAGCGGGGGTGGGGGGAAGGGGAGAGACACACGGGGCATGAGTGGGGGGTGGGGTGAAGGGGAGAGAGTCACGGGGCATGAGCGGGGAGTGTGGGGGAATGGGAAAGAGTCACAGGGCATGAGCGGGGGTGCGGGAAGGGGACAGAGACACGGTGCATGAATGCGGGGTGGGGGGAAGGGGAGAGATACGGGGCATGAGCGGGGGTGGGGGGAAGGGGAGAGAGACACAGGGCATGAGCGGGGGGAGGGGGGGAAGGGGAGAGAGACACGGGGCATGAGCAGGGGTTGAGGGGAAGGGGAGAGAGACACGGGCATGAGCGGGGGGGTGGGGGTGAAGGGGAGAGACACACGGGGCATGAGCGGGGGGTGAAGGGGGAGAGACACGCTGGGGGTGGGGGGGAGAGCCACACTGGGCATGAGGGGGGAAAGGAGGGAGACACGGGGCATGAGCGGGGGTGGGGGGAAAGGGGAGAGACACGGGGCATGAGCGGGGGGTGGGGGGGTAACACAAGGGAGACACTGGGCATGAGCGGGGGTTGGGGGGTAACACATGGGAGACAGGGGGCATGAGATGGGGGTGGGGGGTAACACAAGGGAGACACGGGGCATGAGCAGGGTGGGGGGAACAGGGGAGACACGGAGCATGAGGGGGCGGTGGGGGGGAAGTGGAGAGAGACACGGGGCATGAGCAGGGGGGTAACACAAGGGAGACACGGGGCATGAGCAGGGGGTGGGGGTAACAGGGGAGACAGGTTATGAGCGGGGGGTGGGGGGGGAACAGGGGAGACACGGGGCATGAGCGGGGGGTGGGGGGAACAGTAGGGAGACACGGGACATGAGCAGGGGTGGGGGGAAGGAGAGAGAGACACGGGGCATGAGTGGTGGATGGGGGAACAGTAGGGAGACACGGGGCAGGGGGTGGGGGGAAGGGGAGAGACACACGGGGCATGAGCGTGGTGTGGGGGAAGGGGAGAGACACACGGGGCATGAGCGTGGGGGGGGTGGAGGGGAGAGACACATGGGGCATGAGCGGGGGATGGGGGAAGGGGAGAGACTCACGGGGCATGAGCGGGGGGTGGGGGGAAAGGAGGGAGACACACGGGGCGTGAGCAGGGGGTGGGGGAAAGGAGGGAGACACACGGGGCATGAGCAGGGGGTGGGGGGAAGGGGAGAGAGACACGGGGCATGAGCGGGGGAGGGGGGAAGGGGATAGACACACAGGGCATGAGCAGGGGTTGGGGGGAAGGGGAGAGACACAGGGCATGAGCAGGGGGTGGAGGGAGGGGAAAGACACATGGGGCATGACTGTGGGGTGGGGGGAAAGGAGGGAGACATGGGGCATGAGTGGTGGGTGGGGGAAGGGGAGAGACACACGGGGCATGAGCGGGGGTTGGGGGAAGGGGAGAGAGACATGGGGCATGAGCGGGGGGTCGGGGGGAAGGGGAGAGACACACAGGGCAAGAGCGGGAGTGGTGGGGAAGGGGAGAGACACATGGGGCATGAGCAGGGGGTGGGGGCAAGGGGAGAGAGACACGGGGCATGAGCATGGGGGTGGGGGGAGCAGTAGGGAGACACGGGGCATTAGCGGGGGGTGGGGGGAAGGGGAGAGACACACGGGGCATGAGTGGGGGGTGGGGTGAAGGGGAGAGAGTCACGGGGCATGAGCGGGGGGTGTGGGGGAAGGGGAGAGAGACACGGGGCATGAGCGGGGGTGGGGGGAAGGGGAGAGAGACACAGGGCATGAGCGGGGGGTGGGGGGGAAGGGGAGAGAGACACGGGGCATGAGCAGGGGTTGAGGGGAAGGGGAGAGAGACACGGGCATGAGCGGGGGGGTGGGGGTGAAGGGGAGAGACACACGGGGCATGAGCGGGGGGTGAAGGGGGAGAGACACGCTGGGGGTGGGGGGGAGAGCCACACTGGGCATGAGGGGGGAAAGGAGGGAGACACGGGGCATGAGCGGGGGTGGGTGGAAAGGGGAGAGACACGGGGCATGAGCGGGGGGTGGGGGGGTAACACAAGGGAGACACTGGGCATGAGCGGGGGTTGGGGGGTAACACATGGGAGACACGGGGCATGAGATGGGGGTGGGGGGTAACACAAGGGAGACACGGGGCATGAGCGGGGTGGGGGAACAGGGGAGACACGGAGCATGAGGGGGCGGTGGGGGGGAAGTGGAGAGAGACACGGGGCATGAGCAGGGGGGTAACACAAGGGAGACACGGGGCATGAGCAGGGGGTGGGGGTAACACAAGGGAGACACTGGGCATGAGCTGGGGGTGGGGGTAACACAAGGGAAAACCGGGGCATGAGCAGGGGTGGGGGTAACAGGGGAGACAGGTATTGAGCGGGGGGTTGGTTGGGAACAGGGGAGACACCGGGCATGAGTGGGGGGTGGGGGGAACAGTAGGGAGACACGGGACATGAGCGAGGGTGGGGGGAGGGGAGAGACACATG
Organism: Ambystoma mexicanum; assembly: GCF_040938575.1. NCBI lineage: Eukaryota > Metazoa > Chordata > Amphibia > Caudata > Ambystomatidae > Ambystoma > Ambystoma mexicanum. Next base: position 808,422,297 of record NC_090939.1, on the reverse strand, counting down.
GGGCATGAGCGGGGGATGGGGGAAGGGGGAGAGACACCCGGGGCATGAGCGGGGGGTGGGGGGGAGGGGAGAGACACACGGGGCCTGGGCGGGGGGTGTGGGGAAAGGAGGGAGACACACAGGGCATGAGCGGGGTGTGGGGGAAAGGAGGGAGACACACGGGGCATGAGCGGGGGGTGGGGGGAAGGGGAGAGAGACACGGGGCATGAGCATGGGGTGGGGGAAGGGGAGAGACACACGGGGCATGAGCAGGAGTGGGAGCGAAGGAGAGAGACACACGGGGCATGAGCAGGGGGTGGGGGTAAGGGGAGAGAGACACGGGGCATGAGCGGGGGGTGGGAGGCACAGTAGGGAGACACGGGGCATGAGCGGGGGGTGGGGGAAGGGGAGAGACACAGGGGGCATGAGCGGGGTTGGGAGAAGGGGAGAGAGTCACGGGGCATGAGCGGGAGGTGGGGGGAAGGGGAGAGAGTCACGGGGCATGAGCGGGGGTGGGGGTAAGGGGAGAGAGACACAGTGCATGAGCGGGGGGTGGGGTGAAGGGGAGAGAGACACAGGGCATGACCGTGGGGTGGGGGAATGTGAGAGAGACACGGGGCATGAGCAGGGGGTGGGGGTAGGGGAGAGAGACGCGCGGGTGGGGGGAAGGGGAGAGAGACACGGCATGAGCGGGGGGTGGGGGGGAAGAGGAGAGACACAGGGGGCATGAGCGGGGGTGGGGGGGAATGGGAGACACATGGGGCATGAGCAGTGGTGGAGGAAGGGGAGAGACACATGCGGCAGGGGGTGGAGGGGGAGAGACACACGGAGCATGAGGGGGGGTGGGGGGTAGAGCCACACGGGGCATGAGGGAGGAAAGGAGGGAGACACACGGCATGAGCGGGGGTGGGGGGAAGGGGAGAGACACGGGGCATGAGCGGGGGTTGGGGGTAACACATGGGGGACACGGGGCATGAGCTGGGGGTGGGGTTAACACAAGGGAGACATGGGGCATGAGCGGGTGTTGGGGGGAACAGGGGAGACACGGGGCATGAGGGGGTGGTGGGGGGAAGTGGAGAGAGACAGGGGGCATGAGCAGGGGGTAACACAAGGGAGACGCGGGGCATGAGCAGGGGGTGGGAGGTAACACAAGGGAGACACAGGGCATGAGCTGGGGGTGGGGGTAACACAAGAGAGAACCGGGGCATAAACCGGGGGTGGGGGTAACAGGGGAGACAGGTCTTGAGCAGGGGGTGGGGGGAACAGAGGAGACACGGGGCATGAGTGGGGGGTGGGGGGAACAGTAGGGAGACACGAGATATGAGCGGGGGGTGTGGGGAGGGGAGAGACACACGGGGCATGAGCGCGGGATGGGGGAAGGGGGAGAGACACACGGGCCATGAGCGGGGGGTGGGGGGAGAGACACACGGGGCACGGGCGGAGGGGTGGGGAAAGGAGGTAGACACACAGGGCATGAGCGGGGTTGGGGGAAAGGAGGGAGACACACGGGGCATGAGCGGGGGGTGGGGGGAAGGGGAGAGACAAGGGGCATGAGCAGGGGATGCAGGGGGGGAGAGACACATGGGGCATTAGTGTGGGGTGGGGGAATGGAGGGAGACACGGGGCATGAGCGGGGGGTGGGGGGAAGGGGAGAGACACACGGGGCATGAGAGGGGGTTGGGGGCAAGGGAAGAGAGACACGGGGCACGAGCGGGGGGTTGGGGGAAGGGGAGAGACACACGGGGCATAAGCGGAGGGGTGGGGGGAAGGGGAGAAAGACAAGGGGCATGAGCTGGGGGTGGGGGGAACAGTAGGGAGACACGGGGCATGAGCGGGGGGCATGGGAGAGACACACGGGGCATGAGCGGGGTTGGGGGGAAGGGGAGAGAGTCACGGGGCATGAGCGGGGGGTGGGGGAGAATGGGAGACACACAGGGCATGAGCAGGGGTGGGAGGAAGGGGAGAGACACACAGGGCATGAGCGGGTGTTGGGGAGGAGAGACACACGGGGCATGAGCGGGGGGTGAGTGGGAGAGACACACGGGGCATGAGCGGGGGGAAAGGAGGGAGACACAGGGCATGAGCTGGGGGTAGGGGGTAACACAAGGGAGACATGGGGCATGAGCTCGGGGTGGGGGGTAACACAAGAGAGACACGGGCAATGAGCTGGGGGTGGGGGGTAACACAAGGGAGACACGGGGCATGAGTGGGGGGTGGGGGGAACAGGGGAGACACGGGACATGAGTAGGGGGTGGGGGGAAGTGGAGAGAGACACGGGACATGAGCGGGGGGTGGCGGGAAGGGGAGAGGCACACGGGGCATGAGAGGGGGTGGGGGAAGGGGAGAGACACACAAGGCATGAGTGGGGGGAAGGGGTGAGACACACGGGGCATGATCAGGGGGTGCGGGGAAGGGGAGAGACACACGGGGCATGAGCGGGGGGTGGGGGGAAGGGGAGAGAGACACAGGGCATGAGCGGGGGGTGGGGGGTAGGGGAGAGACACGGGGCATGAGCGGGGCGGTGGGGGGAAAGGAGGGAGACACGGGGCATGAGCAGGGGGTGGGGGGAACAGTAGGGAGACACGGGGCATGAGCGGGGGGCATGGGAGAGACACACGGGGCATGAGCGGGGTTGGGGGGAAGGGGAGAGAGTCACGGGGCATGAGCGGGGGGTCGGGGGGAAGGGGAAAGAGTCACTGGGCATGAGCGGGGGTGGGGGAAGGGGACAGAGACACAGGACATGAGCGGGGGTGCGGGGAAGGGGAGAAAGACACGGGGCATGAGCGAGGGGTGGGGGGAGGGGAGAGAGACACAGGGCATGAGCGGTGGGTGGGGGGAAGGGGAGAGAGACACGGGGCATGAGCAGGGGGAGGGGGGAGGGGGAGAGAGACACAGGGCATGAGAGGGGGGTGGGGGGGAAGGGGAGAGAGACACAGCATGAGTGGGGGATGGGTGTGGGGGGGAAGGGGAGAGACACATGGGGCATGAGTGTGGGGTGGGGGAGAATGGGAGACACACAGGGCATGAGCAGGGGTGGGAGGAAGGGGAGAGACACACAGGGCATGAGCGGGTGTTGGGGAGGAGAGACACACGGGGCATGAGCGGGGGGTGAGTGGGAGAGACACACGGGGCATGAGCGGGGGGAAAGGAGGGAGACACAGGGCATGAGCTGGGGGTGGGGGGTAACACAAGGGAGACATGGGGCATGAGCTCGGGGTGGGGGGTAACACAAGAGAGACACGGGCAATGAGCTGGGGGTGGGGGGTAACACAAGGGAGACACGGGGCATGAGTGGGGGGTGGGGGGAACAGGGGAGACACGGGACATGAGTAGGGGGTGGGGGGAAGTGGAGAGAGACACGGGACATGAGCGGGGGGTGGCGGGAAGGGGAGAGGCACACGGGGCATGAGAGGGGGTGGGGGAAGGGGAGAGACACACAAGGCATGAGTGGGGGGAAGGGGTGAGACACACGGGGCATGATCAGGGGGTGCGGGGAAGGGGAGAGACACACGGGGCATGAGCGGGGGGTGGGGGGAAGGGGAGAGAGACACAGGGCATGAGCGGGGGGTGGGGGGTAGGGGAGAGACACGGGGCATGAGCGGGGCGGTGGGGGGAAAGGAGGGAGACACGGGGCATGAGCAGGGGGTGGGGGGAACAGTAGGGAGACACGGGGCTTGAGCGGGGGTGGTGGGGAAGGGGAGAGACACACGGGGCATGAGCGGGGTGTGGGGGGAAGGGGAGAGAGACACGGGGCATGAGCGGGGTGTGGGGGAAAGGGGAGAGAGACATGGGGCATGGGCGGGGGGGTGGGGAAAGGAGGGAGACACACGGGGCATGAGCGGTTTTGGGGGGAAGGAAGGAGACACACAGGGCATGAGTGGGGGGTGGGGGGAAGAGGAGAGAGACAGGGGGCATGAGCGGGGGGTGGGTCGGAAGGGGATAGACACACGGGGCATGAGCGGGGGTTGGGGGGAATGGGAGAGACAAGGGGCATGAGCAGGGGGTGGAGGGAGGGGAGAGACACATGGGGCATTAGCGTGGGGTGGGGGGAATGGAGGGAGACATGGGGCATGAGCGGGGGGTGGGGGGAAGGGGAGAGACACATGGGGCATGAGCGGGGGTTGGGGGGCAAGGGAAGAGAGACACGGGGCATGAGCGGGGGGTGGGGGAAGGGGAGAGACACACAGGGCATGAGCAGGACTGGGGGGGAAGGTGAGAGACACACGGGGCATGAGCGGGTGTGGGGGGAAGGGGAGAGAGACACAGGGCATGAGCTGGGGGGTGGGGGGAACAGTAGGGAGACACGGGGCATGAGCGGGGGGTGGGGGAAGGGCAGAGACACACTGGGCATGAGCAGGGTTGGGGGGAAGGGGAGAGAGTCACGGGGCATGAGCGGGGAGTTGGGGGGAAGGGGAGTGAGTCACGGGGCATGAGCGGAGGTGGGGGGATGGGGACAGAGACACAGGACATGAGCGGGGGTGGGGGAAAGGGGAGAGAGACACGGGGCATGAGCGGGGGGTGGGGGGAAGGGGAGAGAGACACGGGGCATGAGCAGGGGGTGGGGAGAAGGGGAGAGAGACACGGGGCATGAGCGGGGCGTGGGGGGAAGGGGAGAGAGACACGGCATGAGCGGGGGGTGGGGGTGGGGGGGAAGGAGAGAGACACATGGGGCATGAGTGGGGGGTGGGGGGAATGGGAGACACACGTGGCATGAGCGGGGGTGGGGGGAAGGGAAGAGACACACGGGGCTTGAGCGGGGGGATTGGAGGGAGACACAGGGCATGAGCGGGGGGTGGGGGGAAGGGGAGATACACGGGGCATGAGCGGGAGGTGGGGGGTAACACAAGGGAGACATGGGGCATGAGCTGGGCGTGGGGGGTAACACAAGGGAGACACGGGCCATGAGCTGGGGGTGGGGGGTAACACAAGGGAGACACGGGGCATGAGTGGGGGGTGTGGGGAACAGGGGAGACACTGGGCATGAGCAGGGGGTGGGGGTGAAGTGGAGAGAGACACGGGACATGAGCGGGGGGTGGCGGGAAGGGGAGAGACACACGGGGCATGAGAGGGGGTGGGGGAAGGGGAGAGACACACAAGGCATGAGTGGGGTGTGGGGGGAAGGGGTGAGACACACGGGGCATGATCAGGGGGTGGGGGGAACAGGAGAGACACACAGGGCATGAGCGGGGGGGTGTGGGGAAAGAGGAGAGAGACACAGGGCATGAGCAGGGGGTGGGGCAAGGGAGAAACATGGGGCATTAGCAGGGGGTGTGGGGTAGGGAGAGACACGGGGCATGAGCGGGGCGGTGGGGGGAAAGGAGGGAGACACGGGGCATGAGTGGGGGGTGGGGGGAAGGGGAGAGAGACACGTGGCATGAGCGGGGGGTGGGGGGAACAGTAGGGAGACACGGGGCATGAGCAGGGGGTGGGGGGGAAGGGGAGAGACACACGGGGCATGAGCGGGGTGTGGGGAGAAGGGGAGAGAGACACGGGGCATGAGCGGGGGGTGGGGGGAAGGGGAGAGAGACACGGGGCATGAGCGGGTGGTGGGGGGAAGCGGAGAGAGACACGGGGCATGAGCGGGGGATGGGGCGAAGGGGAGAGAGACACGGGGATGGGGGTGGGGGTGGGGTGGAAGGGGAGAGACACACGGGGCATGAGCGATGGTGGGGGGGAAGGGGAGACACATGGGGCATGAGCGGGGGGTGGGGGGAAGGGGAGAGACACACAGGGCATGAGCGGGGGATGGGGGAGAGACACACGGGGCATGAGCGGGGGGTGGGCGGGGAGAGACACACGGGGCATGAGAGGGGGAAAGGAGGGAGACACAGGGCATGAGTGGGGGCTGGGGGGAGGGGAGGGACACGGGGCAAGATCGGGGTTTGGGGGGTAACAGGGGAGACAGGGCATGGGTGGGGGGGTAACACAAGGAGACACGGGGCTTGAGCGGGGTTGGGGGGTAACACGATGGAGACAAGGGGCATGAGCGGGGTATGGGGGGCTAACAAGGGAGACACGGGACATGAGCAGATGGTGGGGGGTAACACAAGGGAGACATGGGGCCTGAGCTGGGGGATAACACAAGGGAGACACAGGGCATGAGCGGGGGCTGGGGGTAAGAGGGGAGACACGTCATGGGTGGGCGGGAACAGGGCAGACACGGGGCATGAGCGGGGGGTGTGGGGAACAGTAGGGAGACACGGGACATGAGCGGGTGTGGGGGGAAGGAGAGAGACACACGGGGCATGAACGGGCGATGGGGGAACAGTAGGGAGACACGGGGCATTAGCGGGGGGTGGGGGGAAGGGGAGAGACACACGGAGCATGAGCGGGGGGTGGGGGGGATGGGGAGAGACACACGGGGCAAGAGTGGGGGGTGGGGGGGAGGGGAGAGACACACGGGGCATGAGCGGGGGATGGGGGAAAGGAGGGAGACACGGGGCATGAGCGGGGGGTTGGGGGAAAGGAGGGAGACACACGGGACATGAGCAGGGGGTGGGGGGAAGGGGAGAGAGACACGGGGCATGAGCGAGGGGTGGGGGGAAGGGGATAGACATACGGGGTATGAGTGGGGGGTGGGGGGTAAGGGGAGAGACACACGGGGCATGAGCGGGGGTGGGGGGAAAGGAGGGAAACACATGGGGCATGAGCAGGAGGTGGGGGGAAGGGGAGAGAGACACAGGGCATGAGCGGTCATGAGGGGGGAGGGGAGAGACACACAGGGCATGAGCGGGGGGTGGGGGAAAGGAGGGAGACACACAGGGCATGAGCGGGGGGTGGGGGGAAGGGGAGAGAGACACGGGGCATGAGCGAGGGGTGGGGGGAAGGGGATAGACATACGGGGTATGAGTGGGGGTGGGGGGTAAGGGGAGAGACACACGGGGCATGAGCGGGGGTGGGGGGAAAGGAGGGAAACACATGGGGCATGAGCAGGAGGTGGGGGGAAGGGGAGAGAGACACAGGGCATGAGCGGTCATGAGGGGGGAGGGGAGAGACACACAGGGCATGAGCGGGGGGTGGGGGAAAGGAGGGAGACACACAGGGCATGAGCGGGGGGTGGGGGGAACAGTAGGGAGACACTTGGCATGAGTGGGGGAAGGGGGGGAGGAGGGAGACATGGAACATGAGCGGAGGAAGAGGAAAGAGAAACTGAGCATGAGCGGGGGTGGGAGGAACACACAGAGAATTAGCGAGAGGGGGGACATGGGAGACACTGGTCATGAGCGGGGGGTGGGAGGAACAAGAGAGAGACATGAGGCCTGTGCCTCACCGCCTTTTCGTGGCCGACGCAGCCCACATCAAAACTTTGCAGGCAGCAGATCCGGCTCCGATAAACAAAGATGGCGGGTGTCTCTGTAAATAGGCGCACTGCGCGCTTCACGGCAGCCAATAGAAAAGCACATCAGATGTCCGCGGACATCACGCAAGCTGCTTGCCCAGTCACCGTCCTGTCCGCGGATCGAACAGGGAAGTGTGTCCGCGAAGTGAACACAGATATCACTAATTTTTTCTGACCTACTTTTTGGTCATTTAAAAAAAAATATTGGACAGATTTTCACCAAATTTGCAAAAGCACGCTTTCGGGACCAAGCTGGTGCTCCTGGTCCAAATTTGGTGAAAATCCGTCCAGCGGTTTGGGCTGTAGGCGCGAGCAAAAATTCAGTCTATGGGGAAAAAAAAGTTTTGGGACCCCCCTATAATGTTGCCCCCCCTGGACGAATCCTCACCAATCTTTGCAAAAAAATTCAGAGTGGGCCATATACTCTTTTTGCAAAGTTTGCTGAGGATTCGTCCAGGGGGAGCGAAGTTATAAGCTGCCCAAAAAAGTGCTCTTCCTATGGAAACACCAACTTAACCATGACGACATGGCCACTACCGTGGCCATGTAATACATTCATCTATAGATATATCGTGTGAGCTCATGGCCACTATTTGTTTCACACTTCTTCGTGGTGCATGAGTACTGTGTCCATAGAATCAAAAATAAAAAAAGCTTTTGTTAACATCACATCATTCACATTTCTTCATTTTGTTGTGGGGGCACTGTTAGGGAGAATTCTCTGTTTAGGCTGAATTCCCTAACCTAGTGAGTCCCCCAGCAGCTCTGCTGGATTTCTGGAGTTAGTTTTTTTCCATCCTGCCAAGAGTGAGACTCTTTCTCTCCCACTCTTGGACATGAATGTGTGTAATTCCTTTGAATGTCAATGTGTTCTATGGGCTATGGGGTCTTTTACTCCATAGGGTCTCATATGTTTTGCTATGTGTGTTACACCGCACCCTACGTGCCGTAACACTGGGGCGTCCTAGCGGACCTCCACCATAGACTCCATACCCGGGGACTGACTACTGTCTCCCCGGGCATGTAAAGTCACCATTGGCTTTACTAGACCTAAATTTACTAACAGAACTAGTACAAACCATCTTATTGTGGACGTGTTAGTAGGGGTAATTCGATTACTCCTAGGTCTGTTATTCGAGGAGGCACTGTCCCGTCCCCCCTCGTCGAGTTTTGGCTGGTGGCAGTGGAAACTACTTGTTATGTTCGACCCCGAACATAACCCTATGGGATTCTTCGCATTGTTGGAGATTGATACTTTTCCTCGTTAATCTCTAACATACCATCAGTTTACTTTATCTTAAATAAGTTTACCGGATGGTATTTTCTACCAGAACTCGGTTTTTAAAATGGCGTCTGTGTTCGTCTCTGTGACTCCTAAACCAAAGGTTGAGCCCTTTGTTCCACTTTTGGCGGGCTTCTGTACAGAGACCCTCCAAAGTGGTGCCATTTGGTCTGGGTTACCACAGGGGTGTGGGAGGGGGTTTAGGCACCCTGGACCGAGTTGCCTTGCCAACTCCGGTCGCACTCTGGTGTGATTGGCCCAAGTGGTGAGCCTCCCCGCTCACCACTTAGCGTGTGTTGATTGACAGCTAGGCTGAATGAATGGGGGTTTTCTGCATAAAAGCAGGGCTTTTGGTACTGGATCTTCAGAAGTCGCCACAGGACCTAACAATCCGACGAGGGTAACGCTGAACCGACCTGCACGACGACACCTCCGGTGGAGCCCTGCGGAACCGACTCACCACTTCCCGACGACAGAGGAGATCTCCCTGCCGCAGAGTCTCTTCCCTTGACTGGTGGGAACAACCAGTCCCCTTTGCTTTTTCTTCGCTCCAGGACGCAGTGGTTGAATTGCCCGTGCAGAGCACCTCGGCAACCGGATAGCCACTACCCCTGTATCACGACCAAAAGGTGGTGCCTTGTGACGGAGCACTCCGCGGCTGGTCGCTTCCCTAGTGGTGCACCGGACTTCACTTTTCTTCGACGGCGAGATCATCTCTACTCTTGGCAAAGACCCGACGTGCATCCACCACCAGGAACAACTGCCCCCGCCGGAGCTGTCTCTCCACAAACAAGGTACCGTGTCCGCCTGGCTTCCCTTTCTGCCGGATCGAGTGAGGTGTCTTAATCCTCGCCTTTCCTTTGGGTCGCCTCCAAGCTTTCTTTAGCGTGTTGTTCTGAACTGGTCCAATCTTCCGATAACAATTTGCTACAGAGACTCAAACGCATTTCCACTAAGAGACTTTTTGGGACATATCGCCTTGCCTCTCTCCGAGTGGGCCTGGCCTCTGAACTTTATGATCTATCGTGGTTCTTGTCTTCTTGCCTTGCATTTTTCCGTGGAGTATTGAACTGTGTTGATTTTGTAACCTGCTTATTTTTCTCTCCCGTCCTAAACGAATACTAGAGTGCCATCTAGGTTGAGGCATACACCTCTGTCTGCAAATAAGTGATGCTGGTAGAACCTAGACTTGTCGAACTATTATTAGGGGGATTGAACTGTTTTCTTCGTAGAGTAATTGTAATTCAAGTGTTTGCCGTGATAGTGCCAGAGTGTTTTCTGTAGATGTGTCATTATAAATAAATACCTTTATATCTTTACACCGAAGCCTTGTTGCGTGTTTGCTTGTCTTACTGTGTAGAATTGCCCTATGTTGTATACTCCACATACTGCCTAACTCTTCTTGAGGGAAGTCTGACTGCTCAGCCACAGCTACCAAGTGAATATGTGTGGTACAGACTGCTACCAAGTGGGTTTACTGCCAAACACCTGTAGTCCTAAATCTTTTGCAGTGGTCCCAGAGGGAACTGCACAGGTTTCCGCCTAACACTGGTGTACATTGGTGGGATTTGTATCGAGTATACAGTTTAGAGTGCTTTTCGACACTTTAGGATAACTAACCACAAAGCTTAGCACTAAAAAGCCACTTTCAAAAACATGTCTACTATGGAAGCTTACAGTCAAGAGTCCTTGTCCGGTGAAAATACTGAGAGTTTGCGAGCTCTCTGTAGGCAAGAGAATTTTTCTGTAAGAGGCAAGAAGTTAGAACTTATAGCGAGATTGCTGGAAAAACAAAGTCTGGGTACTGGTTCAGAGGAACCAACTTCTCCAGCAGATGTAGATAACAGTGATGGTGTTGATCTAAATCGTAATTCTGACGATAGCGATGAAGAGGCTGACGAGGAAGGAGAGGCTAACGAAACTGTCTCCCCTGCTCCTCTACCTGCCTTACCAGCTGTACCTACGGGGCCCATACCAGGTCCCACATGTAACCCTGCTTATTTTGAACTTGAAAAAATGAAGCTCGAATTAGAATACAAACAGTTTTTGGCTCAATCTGAACGAAACCAAGAGCTCGAGTTCAGATGGATGAATGCCCATGCTGAGCAGAAGCAAGCTGAGTTAAGACTCAGGGAAATAGAACTTAATCACGAGTTAGAGATGAAAAAGTTGTCTGTGGAAAGTGCTTCTCTCTCCTCTGGTTCTTCTAGGAGCTCCAGTCCCAAAAGACCCCGGATGCCGAAGGAATTGGTGGGTATGTCTGAACCGAGATTGGATGTGTTGGATTGGTTAAAACTGTTTGAGTACAATCATGGGCTCTAGGACATCACCGGGAATGATTTACTTCCCTGGTTGTTCTCTAGGCTCCCCCCTGTTGCGACTGATGTGGTAATGGAGTTGGGCGAGGTGGATAAGACGGATTACGAAAGTGTGAAACTAGCTTTGATGGATAGATTCGGGAAGACCCCTTCCCAGTATCTTAAGAGGTTTAGAACCCTCAAAAAGCATGATGGTACCCCTTGGGCTACCTGGGTGAGTGAAGGGTTGAAAAACTTAGAGGGATGGATTAAGGGTTACAAAGTGAATACTTATGAGGGTATGAAGAATCTTTTTATGTTGGAGTCGATTTATGATGCCTGTTCTCCTGAGCTCAGACAGCACTTGGCTGATTCGAAGGAATTGGATTCCCAGAAGCTAGCTGAGGCTGCTGACTTATGGGTTGCCAACAGGGCTACTCATAAGGATTCTGGGGCAACTCAGAAGAAGGATGAGGGAAAACAGCCTAAAAAAGACTCAAAAGAGAATTCGAATAACTCAAATTCCAAAAAGGGCCCCAAACAAAACCAGAAGGATAAGCCACAAGGAAAACCGCAGCAGAATAGTGTGTCTTCTGGTGTCAAATCGGAAGGGGGCCAGAACAAGCCACCATTCCAAAAAGCATTCGGTAAATGCTTTGTTTGTGGCTCGACTGACCACGTGAAAGGAGATCCCAGATGTAAGGGTAAACCTTCAGGGGTCCAGCTTGTCTCCTTAGCCTTCGCTCCAGAGGAGGAAGTCCAAATGGCAAGTGGAAACTTTCTACTGCTAGCTGACAAACCCATTGGAGTCTCAGCCAGCGTTTCTTTAGTATCTCTGGGGTTGTGGTAACAACAGAATTTAGATGTCTATAATTCTATCCCCGATAATACTAAAGAGTATTATAAGGACAGTGTCCAGGTGAATGGTGAGGAGACTCCTGCCATTAGGGACACTGGGGCCAGCATAACTGTGGTGGATAAATCGTTTTTTCAGGCTGAGGATGTTCCTAAGGCACCCAAACGCCTCACCAAGTTAGCTGGAGGGCCTGTGCAGATGCTTCCCCAATTACCAGTTCTCATCCAGTGTAACGACATGACTGTGAAGATACCTGTCAGCATACAGAGTGAGGTACCAGGTCACGTACTGTTGGGTAACGATTTGAAAACTCTCGGAGTTGTATCGCATACTCAAAGACCTCCTAGTAAATGGTTACAGGAGCTAACCAGACCCGCAAGAGAGAGGACGATGTGCGGTACTCTCGAGGAGATGATGAAGAAAGAGATCACTCCTGCTCCACTGGAATTGTCGGCAGCTGTCTCGAAGAAATCAGAAGCGAAAGGGAAACCTAAGACTTCGACCCCGAAACCAGCAGCCAGCATTCCAGTGCAGCCAACACGGACTTCCCTGGGGTTGTCTAAAGTTACACCTGTAACTCCACCTCCAGCTGAGACTGAGAGGGAGGTACAACCCTGTGTGGTAGAATTAGACTCTGAGGAAGAGCTAATGGAAGGCCAGGAACTCATTGGAGATCTGGATCCTGTTGACCATCCTGAGCTGCAGTCTTTACTGGCAGAAGGTGGACCCAGCAGGGCAGACTTCAGTAAGGGACAGAGAGAATGTCCAACTCTGGAAGGTCTTCGCCACGAGGCAGAAGCTCAGGCTGAAGGGCAAGAGCCTGGGAAATACAGGTTGCACTGGGAAGATGGCCTCTTCTACAGTGAACCGACCGAATCTGCACCTGGAGACTACAGGCGACTTGTAGTACCCCAAGAGAACAGACCGCAGTTCTTGCAGTTAGCCCACGAGATTCCTATGGCTGGTCACTTGAGTTTCAAGAAGACTAAGGAAAGGCTCTCCCTCTACTTCTATTGGCCAAAGATGGGGGCCGAAGTAGAAAAACACTGCAGGAGCTGCCACACCTGCCAGACCTCTGGTAAGGTTGGCTCCAAGAATGTGGCACCTTTAGTGCCTCTCCCAGTTGTGGGAGTCCCGTTTGAGAGAGTATGGATTTACATTGTTGGTCCCCTTGATCCTCCAACCTCCTCAGGCAACAGGTTTATACTTGTTGTAGTAGACCATGCTACTAGGTATCCTGAGGCAATTCCTATGAGGACTATTACAGCTCCGGCTGTGGCTAAGGCCCTCCTTGGTATTTTTACTAGGGCCGGGTTTCCTAAGGAAGTAATCCCTTACAGGGGGTCAAACTTTATGTCCCACTACATGAAAGCCATGTGGAAAACCTGTGGAGTTACTTACAAGTTCTCAACAGCTTACCACCCACAAACCAATGGGTTGGTAGAACGGTTCAACCGAACCATGAAGAGCATGATAGGTGCTTTAGAGGAACCCCTTAAGCGTAAGTGGGACCTTCTACTGCCATGCCTTCTCTTTGCTTATAGAGAAGTCCCTCAGGAGGGAGTAGGTTATTCTCCCTTCGAACTTCTCTATGGTCATCCCGTCAGAGGTCCATTGGCCCTGATTAAGGAGGGGTTGGAGAGTGCTCCTTCCCCCAAGCCAGTCAGAGTGACTGACTACGTGATAGGTCTCCGGAGGAGAATGTCGCACATGATGACAGAAGCAAGCGATAACCTGAAAGCTGGACAAGCATTGATCAAGCACTGGCACGATCAAAAGGCTAACATGGTTGAGTTCGCTCAAGACCAGCTCAGAGAGGTTAACTATCTGGTGGACTTGGGCAATCCCAAGGAGGCTCCGACAGTCTTTCACACCAACCGACTCAAAGCGTATGTCTCACGACCTGATGTAGGAACGTTGATTCTAGCATCATCCGAGGAAGAAGAAGAGAGTGAAGCTCTTCCAGATCTCCTCAGAGGCTTGCCTTTGGATGAAAAAATTGAAGGAGTAAATCTCTCTTCCAATCTGACACCCGAGCAACAAGAAGAGTGCAAATCCATGTTGAATCAGTTTGCCTCTCTGTTCTCGCTTTCACCAGGCTTGACCCCTTGGGGCCAGCATGACATACTCACTGGTGACTGTCTGCCAGTCAAAAGCAGAGGATATCGAATGTCAGAACACGTACGAACCTATATCAAAGGTGAGGTCAGCAAGATGCTTGATCTCGGGGTAATAGAGCCCTCTTCTAGTCCATGGTCTAGTCCAGTTGTGTTAGTACCAAAGGCCGGATCTAAAGAGCTTAGATTCGGCGTGGATTATAGAGCTCTTAATGCAGTCACCAAGACTGATGCCCACCCTTTGCCAAGAACAGATGAGTTGGTGGATAAACTTGGCGCCGCCAAGTTCCTCAGCACATTTGACTGGACGTCAGGCTATTGGCAAATAGCCCTGACAGACCATGCCAAGGAGAAAACTGCATTTTCTACCCCCGTTGGCTTATACCAGTTTAAGGTAATGCCTTTCGGATTGAAGAATGCACCTGCTAAGTTTCAACGGATGGTAAACCAGGTTCTGAATGGGATGGAGGACTTCTGCATGGCATACTTGGATGACATCGCAGTGTTCAGCAATTCCTGGGAAGAACATGTAACCCACGTGAGAGATGTTTTGCAGGCTCTTGGACGAGCCAATCTGACCATAAAGGCGAGTAAATGCCAAATTGGACAGAGTAAGGTAGTCTATCTTGGACATGAGGTAGGAGGTGGAGAAATAAGGCCTTTGCTCAGTAAGATTGAAGCTGTGCAAAATTGGACAACACCTACTACTCAAACCCAAGTGAGAGCCTTCCTAGGCCTCACTGGGTATTACAGGAATTTCATAGAGAACTATGGGACCATAGCTTCTCCACTGAATGTCATCTCCTCGCCCAAATTTCCTAAAAAGGTTAGATAGAACGAGGAGTGCAATCAGGCTTTTGAAAACCTGAACAAGGCTCTTTGCCAAGCCCCAGTACTCAGAGCTCCTGATTACTGCCAACACTTCATTGTGCAGACAGATGCTTCAAATGTAGGGATAGGTGCCGTACTCAGTCAACTGGATGGGAAAGGTAGGGAGCACCCCGTTTGCTTCATCAGCCGCAAGTTGAAGGATCCTGAAACAAGGTGGGCAACAATCGAAAGAGAGTGCTTTGCTATCGTGTGGGCTCTGAAGAAGTTTAGGCCGTACTTGTATGGTTCTACTTTTGTTATTCAGACTGACCACCAACCCTTGAGATGGTTAATGCAAATGAAAGGGGGAAACCCAAAACTATTGAGATGGTCGATCTGCCTGCACGGGTTTGATTTCACCATTGAGCACAGGTCAGGATGTCACCACCAAAATGCTGATGGTCTCTCTAGGATGTATGTCATCGACTAGAGGTATGGAATTCATCCAGGAGTGGATTAAATCCTCCTGTCCCTTAGTCTGGGGGGGGGCGAGTGTTAGGGAGAATTCTCTGTTTAGGCTGAATTTCCTAACCTAGTGAGTCCCCCAGCAGCTCTGCTGGATTTCTGGAGTTTGTTTTGTTGTTTTCCATCCTGCCAAGAGTGAGACTCTTTCTCTCCCACTCTTGGACATGAATGTGTGTAATTCCTTTGAATGTCAATGTGTTCTATGGGCTATGGGGTCTTTTACTCCATAGGGTCTCATATGTTTTGCTATGTGTGTTACACCGCACCCTATGTGCCGTAACACTGGGGCGTCTTAGCGGACCTCCACCATAGACTCCATACCCGGGGACTGACTACTGTCTCCCCGGGCATGTAAAGTCACCATTGGCTTTACTAGACCTAAATTTACTAACAGAACTAGTACACACCATCTTATTGTGGACGTGCTAGTAGGGGTAATTCGATTACTCCTAGGTCTGTCATTCGAGGGGGCACTGTCCCGTCCCCCCTCGTCGAGTTTTGGCTGGTGGCAGTGGAAACTACTTGTTATGTTCGACCCCGAACATAACCCTATGGGATTCTTCCCATTGTTGGAGATTGATACTTTTCCTCGTTAATCTCTAACATACCATCAGTTTACTTATCTTAAATAAGTTTACCGGATGGTATTTTCTGCCAGAACTCGGTTTTTAAAATGGTGTCTGTGTTCGTCTCTGTGACTCCTAAACCAAAGGTTGAGCCCTTTGTTCCATTTTTGGCGGGCTTCTGTACAGAGACCCTCCAAAGTGGTGCCATTCTGTCTGGGTTACCACAGGGGTGTGGGAGGGGGTTTAGGCACCCTGGACCGAGTTGCCTTGCCAACTCCGGTTGCACTCTGGTGTGATTGGCCCAAGTGGTGAGCCTCCCCACTCACCACTTAGCGTGTGTTGATTGACAGCTAGGCTGAATGAATGGGGGTTTTCTGCATAAAAGCAGCGCTTTTGGGACTGGATCTTCAGAAGTTGCCACAGGACCTAAGAATCCTACAAGGGTAATGCTGAGCCGACCTGCACGACGACACCTCCGGTGGAGCCCTGCGGAACCGACTCACCACTTCCTGACGACAGAGGAGATCTCCCTGCCGGAGAGTCTCTTCCCCTGACTGGTGGGAACAACCTGTCCCCTTTGCTTTTTCTTTGCTCCAGGACGCAGTGGTCGAATTGCCCGTGCAGAGCACCTCGGCAACCAGATAGCCACTACCCCTGTACCGCGACCAAAAGGTGGTGCCTTGTGACGGAGCACTCCGCGGCTGGTCTCTTCCCTAGTGGTGCACCGGACTTCACTTTTCTTCGACGGCGAGATCATCTCTACTCTTGGCAAAGACCCGACGTGCATCCACCACCAGGAACAACTGCCCCCGCCGGAGCTGTCTCTCCACAAACAAGGTACCGTGTCCGCCTGGCTTCCCTTTCTGCCGGATCGAGTGAGGTGTCTTAATCCTCGCCTTTCCTTTGGGTCGCCTCCAAGCTTTCTTTAGCGTGTTGTTCTGAACTGGTCCAATCTTCCGATAACAATTTGCTACAGAGACTCAAACGCATTTCCACTAAGAGACTTTTTGGGACATATCGCCTTGCCTCTCTCCGAGTGGGCCTGGCCTCTGAACTTTATGATCTATCGTGGTTCTTGTCTTCTTGCCTTGCATTTTTGCGTGGAGTATTGAACTGTGTTGATTTTGTAACCTGCTTATTTTTCTCTCCCGTCCTAAACGAATACTAGAGTGCCATCTAGGTTGAGGCATACACCTCTGTCTGCAAATAAGTGATGTTGGTAGAACCTAGACTTGTCGAACTATTATTAGGGGGATTGAACTGTTTTCTTCGTAGAGTAATTGTAATTGAAGTGTTTGCCGTGATAGTGCCAGAGTGTTTTCTATAGGTGTGTCGTTATAAATAAATACCTTTATATCTTTACACTGAAGCCTTGTTGCGTGTTTGCTTGTCTTACTGTGTAGACACTCATGTATGTTGTATACTCCACATACTGCCTAACTCTTCTTGAGGGAAGTCTGACTGCTCAGCCACAGCTACCAAGTGAATCTGTGTGGTACAGACTGCTACCAAGTGGGTTTACTGCCAAACACCTGTAGTCCTAGATCTTTTGCAGTGGTCCCAGAGGGAACTGCACAGGTTTCCGCCTAACAGGCACACTGGGAGAGCTAGCACAAAACGTCATATAGAACCAGGTTGGTACATACGTCAACATCTGTGACATGGTACAATGTTATGTTTATGATCGGACTGGTGTACATGCTCAAGAGTTAAAACAATTACTTCAAACAACATTGCATTTTGACAAAGGGTGGTGCTCATAACTTTAGACAGCTCGCATATAGCAATAACCTTTGGTTGGTGCTTACAGATTCGGATATAATATGAACATCCATTTTAATGTGAACAATCAATATTATGAGTTTTGAGCCTCCCCTCAAATGGCTTAGCAGCATGGATAAGACTGGGTGGCACATTAACATTCACACTTCAAACAGGGAACAGGGCTGGTGGTCATGCACAACATATATCATGGATGTGGGGTTCTGCAGGAGGTTAAGGCATGTTGATAGGGACAGCTTTGTTTTTTCTCAGACCTCAATTTAAGGTCCAGTCACTGCCAGGGCAGTGATGTACTGCAGAAGATAAATTATACAGTGTTTGTTCTGTTTCTTGTTCGTGTCTAGTTGCTCGTGAGAACAGGCCTTCAGCAGAGCCGCCATGGGGAGGAGGCTGGGGGAAGTGCGGGCTCGTTGTGCACGATCAAATGGGTGGGGCTGCAGCTCTAAAGGCTGCCTGTTCCACGGAGGCCTGAATTAGTGTACTCAAAATGGAGTCCAAGTGTGTTACAAAATGGAGTCTGTGTTATGCTACAAGGTGGGCTGTGCAGCCTCATGCGTCGGCCCGCAGCCATCATGCATTCCGGGCCCAGGCGCATGGATGGCTGCCGACGAGTCATAAGCCTACGTAGTAGAGGAATGTAGGGGGAGGGCGGTCCTGAAGACCATTCCACCCATACACCAGTCAGGCATTCAATAGTCACACAACATGTTTTGATCTGCTCAGCCGCTAACTTTGATCAATGACAGACACCAATATGGCTACAAAGACAAAACTAGCACCTGATTCCGTAATCCCAGCCAAGAAAAAAAGACAAGGGGGTATTTTATTACCTATAAAAGGGCCTAATGAGGAAATGTAGGATTTTGAAACACTACTCAAATATCTTGATTTCACTGGTGACCCTCCCGTCCCAAGATCCAGTCACATCAAAAAAGTGATGCTAGCCACTCTGCAATAGAGAAGGACCCTAGTCTTACCCCCAATATCACTTGATGATTGAATGATACAACTAACATAAAATTTTGCCAAAAGAACAAAATCTCCATCAATCCCTAAAGAAAATACTGCCAAAGAGGAAGACCCCTGGCTCACTACTGATCACATGGAAGATCGGATCCCTTGCAAAATTCCCAGGGACTTAAAAGCTAGAAGGAGGGAAAAACTATAGTCTTACAATTATGGTTCATAATGCAAGTGGTGAGCCGTGGACACCTTCACAAGTAACTGCTATGACTACTCAGATCACACCAGATATACATCTCGAAAACAGGTTTTTCCTTCTTGATTCAATTTCAACTCGTTCTTCCGTAGCAGCTGCCAATGACCTTCTGATCCCCTATGCTCCAGCACTCCTGTTCAAAAGGAGGGCAATTCAACCAATAATGATGTAAATATTGTATCCCACACCGTATTGCTTAATGGAAACAACCCTGAAACAGCTGATCCTATTGCTCTGTCCCTTCTTCAAGTCACTATGTGTTTGAGGGGGAAGACAAAATCACCTCTAGGCCTGAGATAAATATTCTTTGTAAAGTCATTGCAGAATTGAACGTAGCTATATATGATCTAACTCGGATAATCATTGATTTCGAAACTCCAAAGTCTTTTGTCACCCGAGTATTATATGATTTAAAGGTCCTCTCATCCAACACTTATGTGAGTAATTAATTGAATAAATCACAGATAGTCTCACAAGCTCTGATAGGCACAGTTGTTGGGAAGGGGAAAACATGATACCTCCACAAACTCTTCCAACATAAATAGGAATATTTCACCTATTTTGGAGGTAATCAATGGCTTTGAAACATCTAGATCTCCTGGGCCCTGACAGGCCCTGGAAAGGAATTCCATCCTATGGAAATACACCAGTTACCGATTCAAACAAAAGGGAAATCCTTCTATGATCCAGACGCCCAACAGGTATTTAATGATAACCCAATAAAACACTGTAAAGGGTTTAATACCTTGAATCTGGTTGTATTCTCTTTGGCTAATGTCCCTAAGCAATGCAAAGGGACTGAAGAGAACAAGGCTACATTAGTCAATAATGTAATCCATTGGATCCAGCATAGAAAAGGGTTGTCTTTCCATTATTAGGGAAGATATTGCAGATGTTAGTAGGAACCCAGCTATCCACAATAGCAAGAAACTGATGTAATTTATGTCAAACTTAGAGATAGCCCGTTGGTAGAAGGCCTGCTCTCAACTGACATGAGACACACAAGAAAACCCTCTTTACATTTAACACATATTATTCATGAGAGCCATATTTCTCAAATGAGACTAAGTTCGTAATAATGTATTCATATGTTTATTCATACATTAATAATACATCTTTACACAACACATCGAATCAATATTTTACAACTAGCTACAAAATGCTAAAATGTAGATACCAAACCCTGTAAACCTCACGCCACACAGTCACATCCTACCAATCATTCTCACTACACTGCGTTCATACTGTGTAATTTTCGAAACACCAATAGGGGGGTCAATAACTAGACCTAAAGCGCAAAAATAATATCCACAACATCAATGCACCATTCCTTTCTTGGTGGCCCATATCCCTAAGATTTTTGATACAGAATGGGCATTCACAATTTGAAAAACTGTCACACGTTTGAGTCCAATCAAGATTTCAAAATCGTCGACTTGAGTTTTGTGTAAATAGTCTGTGTGAACTGCATAGACTAGCCATCTTCAGGACATTACATATTCAGTCTGCAAGGGTGTATCCCAATCTAGTTCCTTTTCAGATAATGTTGGTGCCGACTGTCTGGCAAAGTTAAATAAGCTCAGTCCTTGGATATTGTGTCCCCTCAAAATTCCTTCATGCATAGCCACAAGGGTCAAGATAGCCCATTTCATTGCCCCTCTTGCGGCTCCAGCGGATCCTTCTAGCCAAGCCGATCAAGTCTGCTCCATGTCACTTTACGATGGTCTCAATTGACTTGAGAGCAATCACCTTGGATAAATTGGGCATAATCATTACATACAACCTTTCACACCAAAATAGCTCACAGGGAGTTGGATGTAGAGAGGTGTCTCTGACTGACTGCAAAGGGAAGGCTTACATCACTTCCACATAGATTATATTCTAATAGAGACCAATAATTGGCACATAGGAAAGTAGTTGGAAGTGATTTAATGTCTGTAAAGTGGCCATGTCCCCATTTGTGCTAGATTAGCTATCGGCCCATACAGATTACTTTCACATTCAGAATTTACTAACAGCAAAGATACTGTACATAATACAAGCAGATGATGTATTAAGTGGGCTCATTTTAACTATGATTACCTGGAACATCATATCTACCAGATATTGCTACCCGTATTAGAAGCACAGCTAAATGTGACACATGATACTCATGACAATTTTGAGGCCTTCTATCATGATACAGCAGCTGCCTTACAACCTCTACTAACTAAGCCAGCACCACAGATCAGAGAAGAGGCACATATTCATGGCTCCTGGTACGATGAAGAATGCAGCCTTGCTAAACTAGAACTATTAAAGGAGATTAAAAGTGGAAAACAAGGGGATACTATAGCCACACTAAGATCACCTTATTAAAATGCAATCCAGTGAAAAAGAAAACAAGCTGAACAAGAATAATTGGAGATCTTAACGATTCTACAATACAGAAAGATCCCAAAAGATTCTGGCAAGCTTTCTCAAAACCGTTAACTAGTAATAATCCCTCAAACAGGAAGAAAGAAACCTATATAACTAAAGATGCATGGTCGCCCCACTTTGGGGATCTATATAAATATCCCTCAATTGGGAAAGTTCAAGCAATGAAACATCCAAATGTTAACCACAATTCTATACATTTTACAGAAAAAGAAATCTATAATGACCTCCTATCACAAAAAGATGGTAAAGCACCTGGCCTCGACAGGTTGCCAGATTACCTATTTAAAAAGGAACCTACTATTTGGGTGCCAATCTTGACATGGCTATTTACCTGTTTAGTTTCCTTTCATTGTGTCTCCAGTATCTGGCAGCAAGCAGAAATAAAAATGATCAACAAGAAAACAGACAGGCATTGCCCTGGCAATCATAGACCGATTAGTCTAATCAGTGGGCTCACCAAAGTCTATGGGAAGGCTATCGTAACCCCTGAAACTCTGGGTATCTGATAATCATGTGATCTCAGAGTTCCAGTCTGGCTTTAGGAAAGAAGTAGGCACAATAAACCAGGCTTTCTGATTTTGTTCAACTCTGAACAAACATCCAATCCTCAAAGAAGAGCCTATTTATCTATTGTTTATTGATTTTAGGACTGCATTTGACTCAGTGGGCCAACTCATACTGTGGGAAATCTTGACATGGTATAAATACCATGTGACATTAGCCCTGATTGAACTCTTGTACTCAGATAATACGGCAACAGATAGATATGGCTAATGGGAAGAAAATAAAGACTCAATGGAGGTGTAAAGCAAGGATGTGTACTGGCCCCCCATGCTGTTTTTGATCTGTAGTAATGACCTTATCTCGAGAATGCTAAATTTTGATACAGATTCCCCTCAAATTGCGGACTATACTTTGAGTATCCTCCCCTATGCAGATGAGGCAGTTTTGATTTAAAAAAAAAAACAGAATGGGCCTGCAGAAACAACTAGTAATTGCCCAAAATGATTGTAGACAAAAAAACTTAAAATCAACAGCTCTAAAACAAGGAAACTTGAGGCCATGATTCAATTAAAAGGGGTTTTCCTGGAAGAGGTTGACTCCTATGACTACTTAGGACTTAGATTCCAAAGAAATCTGAACTCGAGTGAACAAAACAGTAAGAGTGAGCTGAGTCTAAAATGCTGAACCGCTGCTCTCACTGCACTAAGTGCAAAATGTGGGAAAAGATTACTGCTGACTACACTTGCAGTGCACACTGCCCAAGCAATTGCGGCATCAACTTACAGAAGCAAACTTTGGGGTACAGAAGGGATAAGTAATCTTCATATCATAGAGTCCATATTCATCAACCTCCCAACTAGTACTAGTACCCTTTTACTATTGGTGGAAAGTGGAATGAAAAGTGTTGGTTTTAAATCTCATATGAATCTATTAACATATTGTTTACGTGTCGCAAATCAGATGAGTTAAAAATCCAAAGGGATATTTTAAAGAATCTTACCCAGAACCAAAATGGGAAAAAAATGCAAATGGTAAAAACACATAAAATATATCATGCGTGATATAGGATGTGATCACCTAATGAGAAATTAAATTGACATCACTGACTGACACATCAATATGATTAATTCCAAGTTAGACATGTTATAGTAATGGCTGATTCTTTTCCACTCTCCACATTCCCTGGCTAAATGATATTTAAAGATAATCATTGACCTGAGACCTACCTAAATAAAATGTATCCAGTTCACGCACAAGCACTTTATATAAAGTTCTGACTGAATATTTTCGCTGTGGCCAAATATGCAAGCAAATGGTTCTGGAATAAATCAAACGTATGCCCTTTCTGTAAGACGGAAGTTGAGACTGTACTCCATTTTCTAATACTATGTTCCAAGTACACCTTAAGGAGATGGAGGTGGCTTGCCTCTCTCTTTTTGAATTACCAGATTTTTCACAAGACAGATGCTTTTTACCTTATATAAAATTACATGTAATAAAGAGATGGTATTTGCAGTATCTAGCTATTTATCAAGGGCTTGGCTAATAAGGCAGAATTATTTCTGACTGTGTACATCTGTATAAAATAGATATTTTATCCTTTATTACATCATTTTCACTCTTCTACTTATAATGAATTATTTTCCATGGTTGCTATCTATAAATTGCTGTAAGCTTTAATTACTCTGATGATGATGATGATGATGATGACTAGGAAATGATGGGATGCCTGCACCATGCCAAAGTCAATGTTGAGAGTCTTCTATGCATCAGTGGCTTTCAGAGGTGTTGTAATGGGGGTGTTCTTCTGCAATGGGTCTGGCTGCCGGATGCAGCGACGCAGAGCAGCGTCAACCTTGGCTTTGAGATCCGGGATCCACACCTTCTCTCGAAGATGGTCCTTCATCTGAATTGCTACCTGGTGCCATACATGGGCTAGGTCCATAACCCGTTCTCCAAGCTACAAGACGATCAATAACTGCAAGCCACGCAGAAGTACCCTTTCCAGGCCAACAGATAGTTCACTCCACACCATCCACAGCCATGGAGGAACGCTTGAGAATCGGGCGTTCTGTGCTGATTTACTGCTACAAAGGTTTTCCACTGTCCTGCATGGAACTGGAACACTAACCTCATGAACCTACTCCTCTCTGCAGTGACTAACACATTTGTTGGTTAAAAATTCTATTTAATTTCAATATTTATTTCGCACAATCTTACAGTTGTATTGATACATCACAACAACAAATTAATGTTGACATTAGTCCGGTCATCTCACACATAGCGATCAAGTAATATCCACAACATACTAATTCCACAATACTTCATTAACAAACATTTCATACATACTAAAAGTTTAAAAACACTACTAAACTCTATGGGCCTCATTACGACCCAGGCGGTAAGTTACCGCCTGGGTCGTACCTTTACCACCATGGCGTAAACTACGTTTACGCCATGGTGGTTGCCGGACTTACCGCCCCATTCCGAGGTTGGTGGGGCGGTAAGTCCCCATTAACCCATTTACCCTTCCCCATTCCCATTTTTGCCCCATAGGGCATAATGGGAGTGGGGAAGGCGTTAATTACGCCACCGTAAATTACGGTGGCGTAATTAACAACAAGGTCCCTTAGCGCCATGGATTTTAACACCTGCTAAAAGCAGGTGTTAAATCCTCCATGGCGCTAAGGGACCTCGGAATCAGGCGGTAAGGGTCGGCGCTGTTTACGCCGCCGTAAACCCCTTACCGCCTGGGTCCTAATGAGGCCCCATCAGTTCAATTACTAAAGTGCTTATGTGCTCACCCGTATCCAACCTCCTCTAGTTCTACCGTTTCTATGGTGCAAACTTGTTAACCTATGTACCAACACAGACCTCTAGTCCCACTTATTCTCAAGTGCAACCGTGCTATCTTATGCACACAGACAAGGCATAATCCTGTATTGCCATATCATGTGCAACATGTTTTGCTCCTTATACGATGACTTAATCACAGAACTTCTTCAGTGGCTACCTCTATTAATACCCGATAAGGATGAAAGACCTAACCACAAGTACCTGATTGCAGAATCTTTACCTCATCAATGCATGTTTTTTAATAGGGGTTAATAGGGGTTAAGAGTGTGACGACCCTGTGCGGTGCAGACAAATATAGTAACTAAGTACTATAATTGTGTTGGGTTAGTGTGAAATGAAGAAACATGATGATGTTGTTAGGTCTATCGTCCTTAGCAGGTATTTAAAGAAGTAGGCACTTCCATCATTGCTGTATCCAAAATGAGGGCAGCCATTGTGTTGCAGAAAGCTTCCTGTTTAGATTGGCCCCACTGCCAGTCATGGTCCTTTTTAGTCAACACCTTGAGTGGTACAGGCAGCATAGCTAGATTGGGAATACAGCTTCTGCAAAAGTTCCCCATTCCCAGAAAGCTGCACACCTCTGACAGTGATGTGGGAGGTGCCACCTCCTTTATGTCCTTGACTTTGCGAGGATCTGGTGATAGGCTGTGTTCATGGAACATAAAACTGAAGAACGTTTCCTTCTCTTGAGGGTCACCCCATGTTGCTTCAGACCCCAGAACACTGCTGGCTGCCTCCTCATGTGTTCCTGCTCCGAAGCTATGAAGATTAGGACATTATCGCTCATGATTAGGACTCCAGGGTGCACTGCCAGCAGACCTCTGATGGTGAGTTGAAACACCTCTGCAGCAGAGCACACCTCCATTTGATCCCCTTTCAGTGAAACAGCCCTATCTGTAATAAGAATGTTGTGATGGCCCTGGAGTCAACATGCAGCTGCATCTGATGGTACCCCACATTCATATTCCACTCTTTCAACGATGTCAGAGAGCTCCAGCTTCCGGAATTCACCCTCCTTCTTCCTTCTCTGGTGGATGGAATTCTCTGGACATGTAAGCCAATCGGCTGTATGGATGGGCAACGTGTAGCTAAACTTCCTGGCCTTTCAAGCAGCCCATACCTTCAAATACATTTCTCCACATCACTTTGGGACACTTGGTAGGCAAAGTGGATGAGTCCCAACTTGGAGCAACTGAGGAGAGTGTCCTTCAACATGGATGAGACATAAAATGTGTCAGGAAACGATCCTCGGCCATGCTCCATCCCGTTGTGCAAGGCACCATCCATATGCAGAGATGTGGATGGAAGGCTTAGGCAGTTGAAGGGATAGGTTTAACCTATGAAACTGGGCAGATGTCATGACATTCACCGACGTCCCCATGTCTATGAGGATTGGCATTACAGTCGATAGTCTGGTGACTGAATAGTGGGGCTGTCTGCGTGTCCCTTGGGCATCGAGGTTCAGGAAGACTGAAGAAGAACATCTTTTCACGAAGAACTAGAGAGGTAAGTGACCAGATTAAGAGGTATTTAAGGCAGCAGGAGCTATTTTACTTTATTTATGGTTATTTTGATTAGGAGAGTACAATCCGTTACCTGAATTGTAGATAGTTGTACAATTAGCAATTTAATTATTCAAGGCACAGTCCAATCAAATAAGGCAGAGATATAATACTTAGAGCTTTTGGATTGTTTAACTAAAAAAAAAATATTTGCCTCGTTATTGTAGCATGCGTGTTCCTTCCTTTACATGATCACTGAAACGTGCAAGCCATAGTTAGAGAAAAGAACCCAGTGGAGTAACAGTGCACATGACATAGTTTCAGGAAGCACTTATCTAAAGATTGCATCCTTTGTTACAGAATGGCACGTAGCACGGTGAGGCTCAGATAGAGTGTTAAGTCAGTGCGGGTGGCACTGTGACATTTAATGAGGATCTTGTCAGCACGGCTGCATCGTGATTGAATGTAAAGAGTCCAAATAATGCAGGTAGCGCAGTGACTAAAAAAACTCTAAATATTTGCGCAGCAAGCACAGTGAAGCAGTTTAAACTTTTAAATTCGGCGAGGATGTGCAAAAGCTAAAGAAACATGAAGCTCACTCAAAGAAAACATTTTGTGAGAGTTTATCAGCAAACATCAATGCTGTAACTGCCTTTCAGCTCTAAGAGGAGGCAATCAGGTAAAGAGTGAAGAAAAAGCAGTCAATTAGATGTTGCTAGAGGTATAGGGCATGCCAGTTTTTAATTGGGTGCTTGTGCTTTTTTTAGATCCAGCTGAGACCAGAGCCAATAAACCAGAGTGCAGAGAACCAAGTCCAGATGGTTACAGCTGAGATCTGAAGTTCGTTTTGTTGTCCCATTCCGCTCACCTCCTCCCCACCCCCGAGGTGTCAAGTCTGAAGTTGCTATTTAGATCCTCAGGCTGTACAGTTCCGTAGGAGTTAGTGGGTACATCACTAATCTCCACAGGACAGGTAAACTGGGACCTTATAGGATGAAAGACCCACTATTTTGATCTTGCCTGGATATGGATGGAACCCGCCAAGGAACTCACCCTGAGAGAGTTAGGAGCATGTCACAGAAATGAGGGAGCTTCTCGTAGGGATGCTTTAGTTCTTAGTTCAAAGTTGGAGGAGCTCAGTCTAAGGGTAACAAAGACACATAATCCAAGGGGTCATGTGACTTCTGGAACTAGTCTGGATAAAGGACCATCTGAGTTATTTCCTGAACCTGTAGCAGATCTTGTAGGAAGATTGGAGTGGTGGAAAGTGTGGTCACTCTGTTACTTCATATTAGGTGACTGTTGGCACCTCCTGAGCATTTTGCAGGGGATCAGTGAAAATTGAAACCCTTTTGGTTGCAATGTGAGTTACACTTCTTTAAGGTGGCATTTATTCTGTCGTATTAATCGGGAGATGCTGCTGCACGGTCTGTCCCTTTGGTGGCTCAAAGGGGTCCTGAGTTATGTAATGTTCTCATGTTAATAACTGAGTTGGGTAAGATGTTTCACGGACGTATGTTGTCGCAATGTGTAGATGGAGAGTTGCTAGAATTAAAGCAGGGAAGTAAGGAACTGGTCATGTATACTATACAATTTCAAGCTCTCTCTTCTCTTGGAGAGGTGCCGGCCTGAGGGAAAGAGAACCTCTCTCTTTTATAGTGGTTCAAGAGAAGAGCTCAATGATGCTTTGGCAGCGATCACAGATAGACCTACAGTTTGTGAAGACCTTATTTCTTTAGGAATGCATGGAGATGTTAGATTAAGTGAAAGACGTTCAGAGCAGAGAAGGAATGTTCCTGTAGGTAGAACTTGGATAAGAAGCAAGAGTGTTAAGGCAGAGGCAGTATGTGAGAGGATAGTAAAGACTCCAGAGAGAGTGAGTCTGTCGAGAGCGCCCCTTACTAAGGAGGAGAAGGAGAAAAGAATAAATAAATAAATAAAATAGAATAAATAAATAAAATAAATAAAACATAGGTTTGTACTGTGAAGATCGCAATTATTATGTGCGATGGTACCCTCGGACACCTCGAAAATATCCTATCTTCTCTGGTAAAGGTCAACAGGTAGCAAACACATTGCAGGCAGCAGTCCCTAATATTATCCTAAATGTATCTTTATTTCTGGAAGGCAAGGTGAGATGTGGTGGGCTTGTGTGCTTGACTCAGGGGCAATAATAACTTCAATGACAGGAAACTGGATGCCATTTTAGGGGTTCCAATTAATCTTACAAAAGTGTCTGAACACGTGAGAACAGAGGATGGCAATCAGTTGTCATCGGGTCCAATTACTCATGAAACTAAACTGATTGGTTTGGAGATTTCAGAAAAACCCTGGGAGCAGATGGTGTTTGAATCAATTGATGCACCCCAGTTTCATTTAATTTTGGGAAGGCCTTGGCTAACTTTACATAACCCTCAGATTGATTGGGAGCAGAGAACAGTAGAATGTCATTATGTGTTTTTCCAAGAAGGTTGTCTGCAAGAAAGGGAACTAGATACTTCAGTGTTAGGAGAGACTGTGGTGGGTACTTGTTTATTGGAATGTGTGCAGGATAGACATGCAATAGAAGCTTTGATGGGAATCTTGCCAGACTGTGACCTAGAATTCAAGTAGATGTTTGTTGATCAGGAGGCCAGCAAGTTACCCCCACATCATTTTTTGGCCCCCTTTATACATTTTACAGTGGCAGGAAAAGTGGTGGTAATTCTGTGACTGCCCCTGTTTCTACACTGTAAAACTGTAAATTTGGCGGGGGGTGTTAAATGACTTACCTGCAGCCAAGAGCTGGAGATAGATCAGATCAAGAATACTTAGATGAGAATCTGGGCAAAGGTTTTATTAGGCAGTCACAGTCACCAGCAGCTTCACCTTTATTTTCTTGTTTTTAAGAAAGACAAAACCTTGCGCAAGTGTATTGAGTACAGAGTATTACAGAAAATAACCCTCAAGAATCGCTATCCACTTCCTTTAATATCGGTAATGTTGGACTGGATCCAAGGAATGAATATCTTCACTAAGCTAAATTTCAGTCAGACGAGCATATCATCTTGTGAAGGTTTGGGAGGGGGGGGTGAGTGGAAAACGGCCTACAGAGCAAGGTGTGGTGTCTTTGAATACCAAGTCATGCTGTTCGGGCTCTTCAATGTACCAGCAGCCTTCCAGTTTTTCATTACCAAGGAGTTGCAAGAATTTCTGGACAATATTGTGGTGGTTTATATTGACAACATTGTGACTTTTTCCAAGTATCTAGTTCAACATGAGCATCATGTTCTCAAAGTATTGAAGAAGCTAAGAGAGAACCAGTTGCTTGCAAAGCTCGAAGAGTCATTTTCAAACTACCCAAATCAAATGTTTGGGATTTGTAATTTCTCCGGAAGGTCTTAAAATGGATAGAGGTAAAATGCAAGCTGTCAAGGAATGGCCTACCCCTGCATGTGTGAAGGACATTCAAAAAATGTTTAGGATTTGCAAATGTTTAAAGCCGATTTATTCAAGGTTTGTTTTCACAGGTCGTGACCCAGACAGCTTTTGGATAATGCATATGGTTTTGAATGTGATACTTGCAGCCACTGGGAGCCAGTAGATAGATTTTAGGGCTGGAGAGATGCAGTCCAGGGGCTTGAGGCCAAGAATACATCTCTCAGTCCTATTCTGGATTAGTTGAAGGGGGCAAAGGAAGGAAAGAGGCAGGTTGAGAAAGAAGCGGTTGCAGTAGTCTAGTCTAGTCTAGAGAGAACCAGGGCTCTGAAGATGTTAAGCACCTGGGAGGAGGCGAGGAAAGGCAGAATGGCCCTGAGGAGATGCAACTGGAAATTGGACTTCTTGGCAAGGTTAATGATGTGAGGAGAGAAAGAGAGAGAGGAGTCAAAGGTGATCCCAAGGTTTTTTGCCTCACAAGTGGTTGAGGGGAGAGGACCAAGGGAGACTAGCCAGAGAGAGCGGGGAAACAAAGAGCAGGCGTCCAAACGAGAATGATTTCTGTCTTACTGGCATTCAGGCAGAGATCATTGGCAGAGTGCCATGCCCGAATAGCAGTCAGGTATGGAGGAGGAGGAGGAGGAGAAGGTAAGGGAAGGCAGCTTGAAGGAGAGCTGTGTGTCGTCTGTGTAACACTGGAATTGATGGGAGAAAGTGGAGATCAGGTGGGCCGGAGGGGCCAGGTAGATGTTGAAGATCCATGGCAATAGGATAGAGCCCTGGGGGATGCCACAGGTAGAGAGTGAGTGGAGGAGAAAAAAGGACCCATTTGCACTTGGGAAGGTCTGTTTGAAAGGAAGGAGCTCAGCCATGACAGTGGCTTGTCCGTGATACCTAGGGTACCATGGAGACGGTTTATGAGGATGAATGATTGACTGTGTCAAAATCAGAAGAAATATCAAGGAGGATCAGGATAGAGGGAGTATTAGAGTCCAGGTTATAGACTAGGTCTTCCTAGGTATTCAGGAGAACAGTTTCCTTGCCTCTGGTGGTCATGGAGGCAGCTGGCCATTTCGGTGTGGAGGGCCAGCTGGGGGAGGTTCTCCATGAGTTTTCCCAAAAAAGGGGTGATAGAGATACATTGATAACTGGGCAAGAAGGGTGAGCAGATGGCTTTTTTAGGAGAAGGTGCACAAGAGAGTGCTTAAGGGGTTGAGAGAAGGAGCCAGTGGCAAATGAGTGGTAGCAGAGGTCAGCCAAGGCTGGAGCGAGAGAGGCCATGTTGTACGTAATGGATCTGGAGGAGCAGGTGAGCACGCGTTTAGAGGAGACCTTCATAGAGTGGACAACTCTAGAGATCTCATCGGGTGCAATGGAAGAGAAAGAGGAGAGTATGGGGGAGGGTGGACAAGCGAGGCAAGATAAAGGGTGGGGTGGTGGGGGGAAGCAGATGACAGAGATGACAGGATGTCCAGAGTTTTGGAGGAAAAGTGGGCCGCCTGTGAGGAGCAGAGGGTCTGGGAGGGAGGAGAAGAGGAGGAGAGTGCGGTAGGATTGGAAAGTTCCTTGCAGATTTGAAAGAGTTCATCTGTGTTATTGGTGGCCCCATAGATGCTGGCTTGGACATGGTCCTTCTTCTTGGAGCAGATGGAAAGACGGTATTGCCTTCGGAGTAGGCGGCAGGCCAGTTTGTCACAGGATGAGATGGATGCCTGCCACTTCCCCTCTGCAGTTTTGCACTTGAGTCTCAAAACGGCCAATTCGGAGTCATACCACAAGTTGCATTTGGAGACAGGCTTCATGCGGTACCTCATGATGGGGGTGTTAGAGATATGGAGGTTGGCTAGAACAGAGACATAAAAATAGACTAATGAGGAGGCGGAGGAAGTGTGAAATAAGAGGCAAATGCAGCGACTGACACACGCTTCATCAGTCGAGTGACACAGTAGGAGACTGGCAGTGTGGGCGGAGGCATCAGGGGACAGAGGAGGTCAAGGTGGGAAGAGAGGAGAGAGTGGTCAGACCAGGAAAAAGGGGTAGTAAGAGGGAAGGTGTTAAGACAGATTTCTAAACTCTGACCTGGTGGGCAGAGGTTCAGAAGGCCAGTCTAGTTTCTTGGAACAGGACAAGCCAGACCAAGCAAGGTAGGATTGGTGTCGGTCAAGACTAGGTCTCAGGAGGGGTGAGGGTGACTGAAAAACCTCAATGAGCACACAGAGTAAAAGACACTTACCAATCACTCCCAGTCATGTGTATATACATTAAAAATACAAATATATTTACTTCAAGGCCTTTGAGTTTCAACACACAAATAAAATCATAGTAAAGCCAAACACAATCCTATCAATATACATATATACAAGACCAAAGGGGTCTAAAGGGTTAATGCACGAAATGGGTCCACAACCTAAAAAGGGGTGGACACAGGTAGTGCAAAAAGTCTTTAGGCCCTCTGCATCAAACACAATCCTAACTGAAAGGCAGTCCAATCCCTAAGAAGAGTTGAACCTATTGCTCAAATGTACTTGCAATGCTGGCACACGGGGTAATGCAGATGGGCAAAATGGGGTCTCTTGAAGAGTCTGTAGCAGCTCAGGAAGGTGGGTGAGGTGATGCAGAATAAGTTCCCACTATTCGTGGAGGGTCTCCCCACCAGGGCAGAGCATGTTCCAGAGTTTGGGAATAGTTTGCTAGTTCGCAGTAGCAGTGGAAAGGAGAGGGGCCCTCAGGGCCCACTCATGCGTAAAAATTGAAGGATGCGCTAGGGGCCACTGGTAAGGGTTGCAGTTACTCACCGACACCTGGCCCACTCCGGCAATCGAGTCCACTTTGGTTGCAGGTTCAAATGCAACACTCTCCCGGCTCTTCAGCTTTCAGCGACAAAGATACAGCATTGATTCCCAAATGGGACAGTGGCAATTTCTCCTCTCCTGTTGGATGGATCAGGCCAGTTCCGCTATAGCAGACTTCAGGGCACAGCTGCAATGAACTTGCAAAGTTCGTCACCACGGCTGGGTGACACGGTAACAGAGTATACTCTGGTTCGGGTGCACTCACTTTACTCCAGACCTGGGAATGCCAAGTGTACGAAATTCGGTGTGAGAGTGCCGTGGAAACATAGCTTGCAAAGTACCAAGTTTCAAGGGCCTTCTTTGAAACGGCAGCGGTATCAGGGCAAATGTCCTGCGCAAGCTGGTCAGCCCACTGGTTGGCCCTGGACACTTCCGAAAAGGCTTACTGGCAGGTTTTGATGAAGGTGCTGAGAATAGTTGGTCACACTATTCTAATGGGTCGAAGCCTCTTTGCAGACCTTCTAGGATGACCAGATGCAGCGGGGTCCAGCGGGACAACAGCGGACTTAGGGTGCCAAACTTTCCAGCGGGTCACCAGCGGTTCCTCGACTCGGCTTCTTAGTTTCAGGATCCTTGGATCCTATCCTTTGTTCAGTGAGACCTCCAGAGATTGACATGGTATGGGTGTTTGGAGCCTTCTCTTATCCAAAATCTCCTTTGTGCCAAAACGAAGAGGACCCAGTGGGAGATCTGCTCACATACAGGCTAATCATGGACCACGGTGGTCCCAGGCATTCACAGCACTCCAGACTCTGGCACCCAGGATGTGTATTGGAACTAGAGAGTCCAGCCCACATCCTGGGGGCGCACACTCAGGGCATGCAAAAGCATGCGAAACCTTAGAGCTTCAGGGGAAAATGCATGCCCAAATAAGGACTGACTCAGGTCGGCTCGAGCTGTGGAAGGTGAAGGGGCAAGATGGCCAAAGGAGAGGACAAATAACCTTGTGGCATGGCCATTTTGGAGCCAGGCCACCTAACCATGCCAAACACAGTAACAACAGTTTACCTGGCAGGAAAGGGTTAAAAATAGAAAAAAGATAAGCTGCCACCAGCCCTCCCCAAGGCACATCTGCACTTCTCCTTAAAATCCTTTGAGAGTAACCAGGTCCTTTAGAAATGACAGGAAAACCCAAGTGCATTATACTGGAAGGTACATTGTGCACTTGTAACATGTTGCAGAAAGGTTGCAACATTGACAAGGACTAAGGAAAACAAAGTCTCCCCGTATTTACTGTCTTTAAGGGCATGCCAGTTTCCCCACAACAAAGTTGATGAAACGCCCAGAGGATTGCAGAAGAAGGCTGTGCTCCTCTGGCAAAGTCAGACTATGGTGTTTTAACAAAGCAACATGTTGGGGGGAACACAACTGAAGGCAAAATTACACATTGAATGGAAATCTTTCTTAACAGATGACTGTTGAGATGAGAGCATCCAAGGTGTGTCCTCCAGAGTGGGTTGTGCCAGAAAGGATGATAGGGAGGAAAGAGTGTCCATAGGTTGCGGAAAAGAACAGTGGCCAGATTAGGAGCGTTGAGATGGATATTGAAGTCCTCAAGGAAGATAAATTTGGAGGAGGTGGCAGGAACAGAGAAGGACAGGTCAGCCCATTCTGAGAGGAATAGGGAGGTCGGTCCAAGGGGTCTGTAAATGGTAGCAAGACTAAGAGAGAAAGTAGGCGAGAAAGACAGCCTGCAGACTAGGCTTTGAAAAGATGAGTATGTTTGAGTGGGGATGATGGAGGCAGGAACCCACTCAGGGAAGATCAAAGCCACTTGACCACCAGACCGAGAGGGCATGGGGTTGGAGAGGATCTTGAAGCTGTCATGACCCATAGAACACACCGCTTCTGGACTTCCTGGTCCTTATCGCGGCGGGGCTTGTATTCATTACTACTCCCAATATGGCCGTGTCACATGACTCGCCTCGCACCGGCCTTACGTTGAACACAGCACGTTCCATAAATATGCCACACCCCCACGGGCCTGCGCATCTCAACGTTATCAACAGGTACTGACTAGACGTGTGTTTGCTGCTCGACAAGTTCTGTATTTCCTATTTCCTGGTCCCTAATTCTTCTCCTTCCACCCTTCCCTTCCAAATTGCTCCTGGAATCCTCGCATATTAGCGACCATTACCTCCTTCCTGGACATACTTTACCCGCAAGTATCCTGGAACTCTGAACGCATGCTGGAGTCGGACGAGACTCGTGCGAGCCTATACAAGACCCGATCCGCCCGCAAGAAGAATCTTCCCGCCAAACTGAGCATGAAACAATCTCAGGAGAGATGGGAGGAGATTTACGACAGAAGCCCCCAGGAAGAAGAGTGTCAAAAGCATTGCTGGAGCTGGCCTGGAACCACATCTCAGTGAGAGCAAGGATGTTAAGATCAAGGTCTTCAAGGAGGTGACAGGTATCAGAGTAGTGTTTGATGGTAGCTAGAGAATGGAGGGTAGCTAGGTGAAGCTTGTTACCCCCTTGAAAAGGTTTGTGAGGGGGGACACAGGGATGCGGTGCCCGCACTTGGGGGTAGGCAGTAGGCAGAGGGGGGATGAGGGAAGAAGGGTTGGAAGGAAGGGGGGATATTGAAGAGTGAAGGAAGACAATTGTCGAGAAGTAGAAGGTTGAGATGAGGGCCCTGGGCCATGATAGTGTCATTATGATGAAAGAAATTAATGGTGCATTTGGAGGATGCAAAATGAACCAATAGCACTACCCATCTAGTGCCACCAGTAATGGGTGATGAGGAAAAAGGGGGGAGGACAGAGACCACATGGGGGTCCATAGGTTAGAAGAAGAACAGCAAAGAGAATGACAGTGATAGTCTGTCTGGTGGAACAATTGATGTAAGTGTCTGCGGTGTATGGAATGCCCCCAATCAACTCCCTCATAGACTACTTCAACTAGAAAAATCACATAAGACAAGCCCTCCTTTCTGTTCTCCCACTCCCCATGCCCAAACATTCCCACACATGGAACACCTTCCACATCATCGACACAGACCCCCTGGCCATGTTTACTGCAAAAAAAAAAATGGCACACTTCCTGCATGACACATGCCCACCTCAAGCCGCAGCCAATAACATCAACACCATTGCACCACACTGGCTCGCCATCAACTCCTATCCCTCACATGGTACTATCCAATCTGCACTCTAAACTGGACAAAACTCCCCCTCCTCAAAACCCCATCTCTCAACTACTTTGTCACAACCCAAATTCAACAAAACATCATCACACTCAACCTCCTCAACCATTCCAATCTGGAGTTTGACCGGGACAGTGCTACACTTCACATCCTCAATGACCTCCACAACATTACTGACGGTGGATGTACATCACTACTCACCCTCCTCAACCTGTCTGCAGCCTTTGACACCATAGACCTCACTATCCTACTCAACATCCTGTCCCACAGGTTGTTCACCTCCTTCCTTACTGACGGAACACATTTTGTCTTCAGGCCGCCATCTTGATTCAACCCCAGCCCAGTCATGTTCAGGGTCCCAAAATGTTGCCCCCTATCTCCACTCCTCTTTGACTTTCATGTAGAATACCTTGGACAGACCCTTAGTAAACACAAAGATCATTTTCATCAATACACATAAGAAATGAGAATATACTTTCAAATCGTATCCCTTTCACAACTCCACATCCTCAAAAGTTGTCTCTTCCCTATCATCACCTGCATAGCCACCCACTTCCTTAATCTCAATTCTTCCAAAACAGAATACCCCCTGAAGAAAGGCGGGGTCTGTTAATTTTCCCAAATACGAGCAAGAAGAACTGGTTCAGGGGAAAGTCCCTGCACGCAAAAACAGAAGAGTTCAAAAATGTGACAAAACTCACTGTTTATTAAGAGATCTCAAAACAGGGATTAAGACATGGATATCTCATAATTTCCAATGCTCTCTAGCTGGTTACAGGCTTGTCATGGAGTTTTAATACAGAGTGACATCACAAAACAAATGATGCATTGCAAAAAACCTAAGGTGGGATGGAATTGGTTAATATGGTAGGCTACATATACAACAAATATAGGGTTAGCACTTTCATTTGCTAAATAGTGTCTGGTGGCTCCTCCTGTGACCACCTACTAAATGTTGCAACTACAAGCATGTCAGGTAGCGCATTGCAATTGGGTTGTGCAACAAAGTGTGAAGTAGCGTGGAAGATGAGTAGGGATTGGTCAGTGAGGGTCTTCTCAGCCTTGGTGCTTTGGAAGATTACCAGCCAATTGGCAACTATTCAAGGTGGTAGAAACAGGCCATAGGTGCTGTCTGTACCAATAAGGTTACCATCTACAAACCTTTAGGCCTTGAGACAGAGCATTCAGTTTTCATCCTAGTATTTTTTTGTATTGTCTGTCTTCAGTTGGAGGGGAACAGTGGCCCCTGTCTGGTTTTAATGAATAGGAATTGACTTCCAGGTTCAGATCACATGTGTAGGGATCGTAAACTTAATTTTCTTGCACACATTTATGATGATTTTTAGCTTTTACACATGCAGGTGTCCTATCTCCTCTGCAACTGTGAAACTCTCCCTTCTTTGTTGTCCTTGGCTGAAATGCACACACTGGCTACATGAAAAGTCCGGTCTGCACTTTCCTGCTGGATCAGCGAGGCAGGCCTCTCCCTGTGTTCTCAAGACTTCTCAGTGCTTTCCATTCACTTTAATGCAGCTGCAGCTTACCAGTTTGATTGACATGGCCACTCATGTTAGTTGCATTCAGCGTCATCAAACAATTTACATGTATTCTTGTGCGAATACTGCATAGCAAAAGTGTATCTGTCCTCTATTTAAGTGGGTCAACAGCATGCTCTTCATATCTAGGAGTAGTTTAATCTAAGTGTCTGTGTGGCTCATGCAAGACAACATATGTGCTTCATGTTTAATGCATCTATGTCATGGTCTCAGTCCTGATGTCATAAACTCTTGCACGGTTACAGTCAGCGTACTTGCTCCATAGACTGCAAACGTATCTCTTCAGCAATGTCATCAGGATAGGGTCTAAATGGCTGTCTTTGTGAACAGTGTTTCTCACATCTGCAGTATATCGACGATGGGGAGAAGGTGGCCAGGAACAAAGTTCTCCTTTCATTTTTCTAACTTCGGAACAAGGGCAGGACTGGGTAACGAGGACTACATTCTTAACTACCTCTTCATTCCTCATCCCCATCCATGCACAAACCTGAACTAACACCCTGGATCAAATGACTCACCACAGACATACCACACATACCCCTCTCAACACCTGGCAATTCCTGCGGCTTCACCATTGACCGCCAAAGTTCCTTCATACACCACATAGCTGCTGTCAACAAAACATTAAATCTACGACTTCACCTCTTACACAAGATCAAACACATCCTTACCCCTGATGTCTTCCGCAACGCAGTCTAAGCACTGGTTCTGGCCAGGCTGAACTACGAGAATGCTCTCCTCACTGGACTCCCCAACAGCACTGCCCCCTCCTGCAAGCCATGGAACACCCTACCACTTCACACCCACACTGCATCCTCCATCACCACTTTATGAAATAACCCCACAAAATTCCTGTTTCCCCACACTTAATCCAGTCCCTCCAACCTCCTTTCTACCGCTTGTCTATAATAATCTTCCCATTCTATCCCGTCAATGTTTTTTAACTTCTGATTTATCTTCCACCTTTTCAACCTTGGAACTCTGTGAGGAGCCTAGAGACCCTCCCAGTAGCGCCAGCACTGAAAACACATTTGAATAAAATAAAAAATAAGGTAGGTATGGAAAGCAAAATCATGCCAGTTTGCCTCATTATGAGTTGCAAGTTAATTGTAAGGTTTGGAGGGAAATACATCTGGTAGTATTCTAGTGGAATACTGTTAGATTTGTGTCCACTCTAAGAAAGTCTCCTCCAAATAGGTGATACCCTGCTCTGGCAGAATCATCAAGGACAGCATCAACATTCTCGCTCCTGCCTTGGCTGACTTCTGCAATTACCTTTTGTGCCACAGGCTCTTTCCCTCAACACCTCAAGCACTCCCTTGTGCACCCTCTCCTAAAAAACCTGTCTGCTGACCGCTCATGCCTGGCAAACTATCGACCTATCTCTATCACCCCTTTCTTGGGCAAACTCATGGAGAAGCTGGTCATCCCCACAACTGACGATTCACACTCCGAAATGGCTGGCTGCCTCCTGGATACCCAAGAAGACCTACTCTCTAATCTGGACTCAAGCTCTCCTTTTGTTCTGATCCTCCCTGATCTCGCCTATGCTTTTGACACTGTCAACCACTCCATCCTCATAAACCGTCTCGGCTACCCTGAGCATCACGGACAGGACACTGGTGTGGCTTACCTCTTTCCTCTCTAACAGATCCTCCCAAGTTCAAATGGGTACCTTTCTCTCCCCCACCTCACCCCCTACCAGTGGCTTCGCTCAGGTACTATCCTATTGCCATGGTTTTACAACATCTACCTGGCCCCTCTGGCCCACCTGATCTCCACCTACTCTCCCCACTTCCAGTTTTACGCAGACAACCCACAGCTCTCTTTCCAGCTGCCTTCCCCTACCTCCTCCGCCTCCTCCTCTTCCTACCTTATACCTGACTGCCTGACTGCTATTCAGACATGGTGCTCTGGATCGATCTCTGTCTCAAATCCAGCAAGACAGAGATCCTTCTTATTGGGATGCCTGTTCCTAGTTTCCCCCCTCACTCTCGGCCCATACTCCTTGGGTTCCCTCCCCTCCCCTCACCCACTTGTGAGGCAAAAACCTTGGGATTGTCTTTGACTCCTCTCTCTCTCTCCCTATCTCCTCACATCACAGACCTTGACAAGAAGTCCAATTTTCAAATTAATCTCCTCAGGGGCATTCTACCTTTCCTCATGTTCCCCCAGAAACTCAATGTCTCCAGAGCCCTGTTTCACTCTAGGTGTAACTACTACAATAGACTCTTCCTAAACCTTCCTCTTTCCTCCCTTCGCCCCCTTTCAACTAATCCAGAATAGGAGAATAGGACTGCAAGACTTATCCTTGGCCTCCAGTCCCAGGGACCATATCTCTCGAGCCCTAAAATCTCCCCACTCCCTCCCAGTGACTGCAAGGATCAAATTCAAAGCCCTTTGCATGATCCACATGACTGTCTGGGGCCTGGGACCTCTCTACGTCAACCTTTCCCTCCTGAAATACTGCCCAGCCAGATTCCTTTGATCCTCTGGCTCCCACTCGCTGCAGGTAAACCCAAGCAGAGAGTGGTAGGTAGATCCCTCTCTTCGGCTGGCACCTCCCCCTGGAACAGCCCTCCTCCCCCCAGACTTGAGCCGGATCTTCTTAAGTGCCAGAAACTTCTCAAGACTTTCCTTTTCTCCTCTTCCTTCCCTCTCCCCCTCCTGCGCTAAACTCTCCACTGCTGCAACATCAGAGGCATACAGGGACCAGACCACCCCCTACCAGTCCCTACCAGTCTCCTTTGCCAGCACTTGCCCTCAGGTGTCCTTTGCCGGACTATCCCAACCCAGTCCTCCTGTCAACTGCACTTTTCTTCCGCTCGCCCCTCTTGCCCCTGCCACTTGCCACCTTGGCCTGAATAGCACTTACCCAACCCCATCCATATGGCTTCCCCATTGTGGCACTCCTCCCTCTTCCCCCACCCCCTCACATTTATCACCTTGTCATGCATCTGAACAGTAGGATTGTCACACTGCCAATATAACAGTTTCTTTGCTCTTGTTGTTGTATTCCTTTGATTTCCCATGTGTCCCCCCCTTAGGGTGCCATACAAATGTCCAATAGATAAAATACATAAATAAATACATACATTGGTTGGATAATTTTTTTTAAATATACCACTGTTTTCCTTCCCCATCAGAGATGAATGGTAAACATTGTAGGTCATCCTTTGTTTAAGGTTTTTTCATGGACATAGGTGGATAAGTCCTGACACTTCACATTCTGCCACAGCTCTTTTATACCACAGGATCTTAGCTAGACAACTACACACCTTGTACTCTGCATTTAATTTTAGACATGCATTTACCTCTAGTATTGTCACAAGGCCAATATAACCATTTTTGTTTTCTGTTGTTATTCCCTTGTTCCTCAGCACCCCCCCCCCCCATTTTGTCTTGTGGCACTTGGAAACACTTTTGTATAGGTGCCATACAAATGTTTAATACATAAATAAATATCGGACACATATGAGAATAAAAGAAAACACACTCTATTAAGTTTAGCACTTTTCATTGGGTTAGCATAGCAATTCAAATGTAAGTGATTTCCATTTAACCTATGACATCCTAACTATCACTCTGACTATGAAAGCAATTCAGTAGGAATACACTCCCCTAGCCTTGCTGAGCATTGGATTAGTAGCAAGATTACGAGATTGTGGACCCCCTCAGTGTGAAGGAAGAAACTCCAAGATGATACTTTGGATTATGGCTACTTTGTTAATATCCCTTGGTACCAGAAGGATAAAAAAAAGGTCTGCCTTCTGTGCCCACCCAGACACTTTGCCCATTGCAATATACTGCAGAAGGGGCTCCTAATAGTTTGTTGACCTATTTATGCTCACACTGAGCTTTCTGTGTTTTTGGAATAATTGTCACACCCTTGACTCTCTCAGTCATTTCTGCAGCAAAGTACATTTCAGCCTATTTGCCCCGGATTTGAACTGTGGCCTTCCAGAACTCCCCCTGCAGTCGCACTGGTAACCAGCCGATAAGAGAAAAATCGCATATCCAGCTACGCAAGACAGCCCCTCCTTTCAGCCAGCAACAGCCTCTCTCTCTCTCACCAGGCAGCACTCCTAGCCAGACTAAAGGACCAAAGAACAAAGACCCCATCTTCTTAATTTCTCCCTCTTTTAAACCTTTCAGTGAAAACCACCTCTCCGTCTATGGGCCTCATTACACGTTAAGCGGTAGGGGGTTAATGGGGCCGGTAGAGCTGCTGGACCCGTTAACCCCCTACCGCCTCATTACGAGGTCTCCTCGCGGGACCCGCTAAGGACGCCTGGTTTTGCCAGATGCCCTTAGTGGGTCCCGCGAGCAGCCCAGGATGCAAACAACGGGCCCTTTATTAATGGGCCCGTCGTTTGCATCCTCCCCATTCCCATTGAGCCCTATAAGGGCTCAATGGGGATGTACCAGGTCCGGGTTCCCTGAATGGGGAAATACCGGGCCGCCAAGGTCGTAATGGCCCGGTATTTCCCCATTCAGAGAACCCGGATCCGGTACTCGGTATGGGGGTAGCCATGCCGCAAATAGCGGCATGGCTACCTCCATGGTCGTAATGAGGCCCCATGTCTCTGTAAATTTCCTTTACCTTATTCCAGCCTCTTCCGTGGCGTCATTTGTCATCTGTCATACCACGTGCCAGAATCTTCCAGCACCCATCCTGCCCCTTTCTGATTCGTCTCATATAACTTTTCAACCCCTGGTTTAAATGACCTTTGAACAGTATTCTGCATATCACATCCCCCAATAATGTTGTATCTTCTTCCTCTCTTCCTACTCCCCACAATGAACATTTCTTCTCAAGGCCCATTGCGCTGTTACACTTCATGCCCTGACTCGTGAAGCACTGCTGTTCAGCTTTCAATTTTGCATTATTTTCTGATGCTGTTAATAATCAATCAGTGGTGTTTGTGCACCTGCTGCACTATTAGTACACTCAGAGCCTGTGGCCTAACAAATCTAGCCCACTCAATTCACCCCTATACTAAATGTGACCTCCTTGTTGTCCCCATTACTAAATGTCAGTAACACATGTACTGCATTTCATAGAATACAGTATGTTGCACATGCACACCTTCTTTAGCTCATAACCTTTCATACATACCCCCTTTTCTGTAGTGGACACTGTTTAAACATGGGCACTCTGCAGAACAACTAAATTCCAAGGCTAGTATTCATGTACCCCATTCAAACGTATTCTCTTCTTTTTCATCATTATCAACCCATTTGAACACTAGTATCACCATGTGAATAAGCATTTTGTTTATATTATTGAAGTGTAAACAATTGCAATATCTTAGTCCTTTGGCACTGTTAGCAATATTGTCTTCGACTCATAGAGCAAAATTGAGTTGAAGGATAGTATGAGAATGGAGTTAAAGGATAGAAACAAAGTGTGACCTAGATGAGAAATTGTCTAGGCTTTTCTCTAATATGAATCCAGTGGCATCTTCCCTCACAATTAAAACGTGCTCATTTGCCGGTGTGGCATATATCAAGGATACTAACCAGTATATTTTTAAATAAAACAACATGATTCTTGACACTCTTTTTCTTCCCTTGTTGCATCAATCACTGTGTTGCCATCTGGATTTCCCCTTTGCATACACCAGTCTCTTTCTGTGTGCCGGAATCCTCGTTTTCTCATCCCCGGGACTCCATCTTTCTTCGTCCTGTGGCCCCCACCATGGACATCGGGTTCCAGAGAACTTATTTTGAGGAAAACACATTAACCATTCTAAAATAGAGGAGAAAGGCAAACAGGTTAAGTAAAACGGACCACAAAAGTTTCTTTAGGATATTTCCTTTCTTTTCATCTTACTGCTGTCTTCTCGATTTCCTACTTTTCAATTTCCTTCTCATTTATTTATCCATTTCTTCTTTAATTTCATATGTCAAACCCCTTCACCTTTGATTCATTCTTTCAGGCGCACCAATCACATCTACTTAGCTGTTATGATAAATCCTATCCTGGTGTTTTGGAGTCCCCTCTTATCTTCCTCCAATGAATTTTCATCTCATTATCTGAAAAAGGATTGTCAATGGCCTGAATCAGCTTCCCATGCTTGAGTGTTTTTTTGTTAGATGTAAATATCCCTCACAGCTTCCATCCCGGTAAGTATTCCACAAAACTATTCCGGGCATAGTCAGAATTGGTAATCAACACTCTTTCTTTTAAATTTGTATTCTACTGCTATGGATATTGCTTTGTAAATTAAAGCCAACTCTGCTATCTGACTATTCCTGGGACCTATCCTCACACTCACTTTTGAGATACCTTCATAATTGACCGATTCCTGCGAGCAATTCCTTTTCAGTGTCATTACTCACATGGTGTGCACACCCATCCACATATACGGCTGCAAGATTTCTACATGTTTCTTCATCAAAGGCCTTGTGTGGTGATTGCTCAAATTGAATCAAATAAGTTTCTATCTCTGTACTATTTGTATTACCTACAAATGCACAGTCATGCAACTGCCAGCCCCTTAGCCACTAGACTTCTTTTATTCGGCTTGTAACTCACATCTACAGGGAACCCCTGTAATGCCAATGTCCATGAGGTAATATTTGATTGGGCAAAATGTTCCAATCTATACAAATTGAAGAGGTTGATGAATAGTCTCAACAATCACCCACTCTCCTTGAATAATCGGGCAGAAATGTAATGCACAAACAGGTGTCAATAGTGTGTTTTCACATTCATTAAATTTGGTTTCAACTTGTGATAAGACTTTGCTGGCATATACAGCGGTCGTGTAATTTGAATAATGCTTTTGATACAAGACCACTGACATGCATACGTCTGTGAACCCTA
This sequence comes from Ambystoma mexicanum, assembly GCF_040938575.1. NCBI lineage: Eukaryota > Metazoa > Chordata > Amphibia > Caudata > Ambystomatidae > Ambystoma > Ambystoma mexicanum. The sequence goes on along the minus strand of NC_090939.1, from coordinate 808,378,437 downwards.
TTTCTAGGGAAAAAATGTAATTATTCTTTGGGTAGGCCAAACATGGGTCCCTTACTTCACAATCATTCAACTTGGCTATGGCCTCACCCTGTTCTTGTCCCCATTTCCAGGGAAAACTCCATTTCAGTAACTTAGTCAATGGCTGTATAATTTCTGCATAGTCTTCAATTAATTTCCTATTGTAACTTGTCACCCCTAACAAGCTCTTCAAACACTTCAGGTTTGTGGGAACCTTCAACTTTTGAATGGCTTCTACCTTTTTCTTCTGTGAGTTTAATCTCTGGTCCATGACTTCATACCCCAAGAACTCTACCCTTTTCTTCTCCTATGTGCCTTCTGCAATGACACATTTGCCCCAGCACTGTGCAATTGGCTGAGTACATGTCTGATTTCACTGAAATTTCTTTTTATCTCCTCATTATTAATCAGGATATCATCCACATAAACCACAGTTCATCTCTCGGCTGCATCCATAAGCGCTTTATTCAGGAAAATTCCATACTCGCCCCCACTATTGATGAAGACAAAGGGGGTTCTTTCCAATGCATATTGTTTCCCTTGAATTGTAAAGGCAAATAGATTGTGCATGTCCTTTGGTAAAGGCACACGCCAATACCCATCTGTCAGATCTAAAGTAGTAAAAACCTTTGACCCTTGCATTTGTGCAAGGCCTTGGTCAATGAATTGGAGAGGCCATCTTGACACTGGTTGCCTCTTATTCAGTTCTCTCAAATCTGCACATAACTGCCACTTTCGGCTTCAACACACCTAATATAGGCTTGTCTGGGGCCTAATGTGTGTTAATAGGTCTAATGTTTGTTTATGTTTATTCATTTATATTGCGCGCCGGACCCGAGGGTATAAGGGCCCAGGAGCAGCAAGGTTATTCTCAGCTTGGTTACATTGCTGTACAGTACTTTACAGTGTGTACATGGGTAAAAGCAGTTGCGATAAATGCAATGACAAACAATTTACAAATATACATATTTACATACTTCACAAATGCGGGGTACGTTATCGGTCATTATTGTTTATCCATTGAATGTTATTGCGTCTAAAGTGGGGGTAAGTTTGAGGTGCCCTTAAGAAGGGTGGCAGGGAGTTCCAGTGTTGGGCTGCTTTCACCTGGAAGCTGTTGCTGCCAGGACTCTAAATGTTTGATTATTTCTGCCAAAGATGCTAAACAGGCCAAGGGTAGCCTATATTGTTGCACAAAGACAGCTTCCCTACCTTAACCTTATGGCAAACTAGCAACATTCAGATCAGTATGCCCACAATCATGGGTCTCTCTGGTGAATACATCTTTGAATTCTAAGAATATTTTTCTCAACTGGCCTTTCTCCAACTCATTATTGCATGCATCCAAAGCTTGGACTTGTTGCTCTACCATTTTAGAACATTCTGGAAATTCCTTCAAAGGAAGATTCTCTGTGCATGCTTCTAATTGGGTGGCAGTATCTCTTTGGAGAGATGCCACTCTTAAGTATCTTCGCACTTCAGCCTCCACCTCAATTTGCTATTTTTCATCCACCTGGAATAGAACAGACAAATCATATCCTTTGGTTCAGTAGAATACACTGGGCCTCATTATATGTTTGCCGGTCCGGGAACTACAGTACCGGTAAGCATGCCGGTACCATAGTTCCCGGACCAGCAAACTACTAGTTCTTCTCGCATGTCCGATTGCGGCCACCAGGACTGGCCTGGTGGCCGTAACGGCACCCTCAAGCAGTGCATGTTGGATGTTTATAACAGTGCCGGTGCATCCAACCCCCCCATTCCCATTGAGTCCTATGGGGCTCAATGGGAAGGGGGAGCATTCCGTTCCGGCGCCCACGAAAGGCCAATTACCGGGTCAGGCATGGCCAGAATAACCCAGTAATTGCCCATTCGCGGGCACCATACATTTTCAGAAGTTTAGCAGCAGCCTGCCAGTTTTACCGGCAAGGCTACCGCCAAACCTCTAATGAGGCGCCACTGACTGAATTCTGAAAATCCCTTTTGTCGAGATACTCAGGCAGCTCGCCTTTTGAAGTAACATAGCTTTCAGGAATATTACTCATGGCTGCGTTGTTTAAATCTGCACTGTGATGTGATGTTTGCATGGCCATCCTTAATGGTGTGCCTTCCTCCAAGTAAATATCCTGACATCCTTTGTTCTCCACCAGTATCTGGATGTGACCATCCTCAACTTCTACTAGCGGTGTGTATTCACATGCCAGCCCCTGTTGTCTCATGGTTTCATTGATACACACAAATGCATCAGACTCCATAATTTGACCCCTTAGGATTTCAATGATAGTGTAAACTGCCTACTGAATGCAGGAATGGTAATATATTTCTTTACTTGAAGTTCCACTGCATATGGCATCTTTTGTGCACAATGCGTAAAATTTGAGTGCTGTTCCACCCAGTCTGGGCAAAACATTTTGATTTAAACAATCTAAAACCATATTCATTCTGTGCATGATATCATTACCCAGATATAATTTGACCTTAGTTCCACTTACAATCCATATATTGTGTTGGATGCTTTTGAATCCTAATGCTATTTTCAACATGCATCTCCCCACAATTCTATGTCCCATATCGGGACTATCTAATCTGAATATTTTCTGATTTTATATTTTAAAACTTGGTATTTCGTCCTGGTTAAGCATTTGTTTGAACACTGGGCCTCATTACAAGTCTGTTGGTCTGGAAATAAGGGTGCTGGTAGCATCATAGCAGCACCCTTTCCAGACCGGCAGATTACAACTGTGCCTGCCTGCGCCGTTGCATGTGGCAGGTCTGACCTGATGGGAACTACGGCCCCAGTAGGTACAGTTGTCCTGCAAGCACTGGCACCATTAACAACGGTGCCAGTGCTTCTGAGTCCCCAATGCCATGGAGTCCTATGAGATGCCATGGGAATGGGGACTAACATTTTCCACTGCCTGATATCTGGGAGGCAAAAATGGTGTAAGAATCTGGCGGCAACCCGCCAGACTTGTAGTGAACACCACTGTCTCATTAATTGAACAACTCTCCTGTTATAGGACCAATGTAGCCTTAACCATTTCCAGATGCCCATCCATGTGCACTAGTATCCATGCCTGACCTTCATTCATGTGAATCTCTGCAATGGCTGAAATATTTGTTTTCCTGATTTGACACTGAAGAGTTACATCATTTAAAATCTTCATCACTTTGATAGAACCATAATGTGTCCGCATCCACTTGTGTTTGCCTGTTTTTCTTGGGATCTAGATGAATCTCCAATGGCTGCTTTTCTTTTTCTCCCTACATTTCATCCTGGCATATGAGAATGACAGTGACACGAGGTACATAGCCATTGTGAAGATATACCTCTACCGCTCTCTTTGACTTGACAGTGGTGTGCAATTCTTTTTTCATGGCTAATTTGGCTCACCACTTTTTGAGGCTTCAGGAGCCTTTTGGCCAAAGACCACAGAGAACATTTACCCCATGAATTAGCGCAGTCGCTTCAGATAATTTGTACCTAACAAAAATAGTGTCTTGTCAATCAGCGTGACCACCACCTCTTGTCTCAGTCTATGTTTCCCTAATTTGATGTTAACTTCAGTTGCGCTTTCCACTGGTATCTCTTCCCCATTGATATTATGCAAATGACCCTCAATCTGTCTTACCTGCAAATGGCCATCCATAGGAGAGTCTCAGTAACCTGTGATGCGCTGCTCCACAGGAACTGTCATGGTCCTGCTTCGATAAGCAGATCTCTTGTTCAAGTTATAGGGGAACCCTGCTTATTGAAGCAGGACCGTGACAGTTCCTGTGGAGCAGGGCGTCACAGGTTACGGAGACTCTTGTATGGACATCCATTTCTTAGATGGCAATAGGACAAGCAGGTGGCTTTCTTGACTGGTCAAAATTGTGACAATCAGATCAATGAGTTATGCCTTGATGAAGAAATGAAAAAAGTCCAAAATGCATTGGCACATTACGCATCTGTATAATTAAATAAATATAGTTTGTGGCAAAAATCGCATTGGAGAATTTAAAACAATAATTAACTCCCACAACCGGACAGGAACAGACAGTTTTGAAGCTTGGAACCAAACAACTTAGTATAGCTTAGGAAGTGCAGCCCTCACTAAAGCTAGATAGCCTTGGTCCTTTTTCTTTAGACAAAAGAAGTGTCATCTCCAAAAAACAATGCTGGGAATATATCCTTTTCCGGGAGCAGAAAATCAAATTAATGGTGGCACAATTCTTCTACGATAGTGTTAATGTAGATAGAGAATAAAAAGGGGGCTAATGGACACCTCTATCCACTGAAAAGGTGAGAGTTGTATCGCCAGCTAAACTCCATCGAACTGTAGCTGAGTTGACAGAGTAATGCAACCGGATTGGCGTTAGCAGTGTCTATGGAAAATTCTTAGTCAGTAGCATGTCTCAAAGTGACTTCTTCTGGACACTGTCAATTCTTAAATCAATGAAAACAGCATACAGTTTAGTTCTAGATGTCACAATATATTGTGCAGCACAAGCAAGTCACGGATCTCTTTCCCTTGCAATGTAAGTGGCGCACAATAAAACCGCTTTTTATTTTTACAATCCCAATTCGTTTTAGGGAGGCCTCCAATCCGTCTCGACCCAACCTCCACAAGCACCCCATGTCACAATAGACCAGGAACCAGGGTGGTGGGTTATAAATTAATATTTTATTAATTTGTGATTTAATGAGAAAGATGAATAAACAGTTACAATAGACACCAAGGTGTGGCAATACAAACTTCAGTGTACTTTTAGTCAAGTGGCACAGTAAGACAACTCAAACATGTATGGCACCCGGATTTACTTTACTGATTTCACCCCTACTATCAACAGTTCAAAACAACTTGAAAATGAATGCAACCCACAGGAAAGTGCATGCGCACACAAAGGATTTTTGAGTCCCAGCAACCTTCACCCCCTCTAGACCTCCACTAGGCTTCTCAGCTTTGAATGGAAGGTAGTGGCAAGGAATGGGAACACCAAGTTAAAATCGGATTCTGAATACGGTTTTCAGAAACAATATGGGGAGCAAGCAATGAATGAAACAATTCATTTTTCTGCACCAGGAAAAATGGGTTTTCACTAGTTAGGACAACTATTATGGGACAGCACACAAGGGTACTTCGTGCTGCTTAGACTAGAAAACAAATAGGGCTTCAGAACAGACGAGCCAGCACACAATAGGAAAATTGATTTTAGTATATGCAAAACATGAGCAAATAAAAAGGGAATGCAATTGGAAAGTCGTTATCAAAGTTAGTAGGGGAAGAGGAATAGGCTAGGAAAAACGTTTTTTAAGGTTAACCGAAATTTCAAGAAAAACGAAAATGCAAATGACACTCATTTTTCCAAAGGCTGCACATTACAGACATGCTTTAAGCAATGGGGAAATCACGATAGGAAAATCGGTTTTCAGTTGAAATGACAGAGGCACATAATAGGTAGGCTCTCGGCAAAGAGATTACTCACAATAGAAAATCGGTTTGGGTTTAAAAAGACAGATGCAAAGAGAAATTTGTTTTATAGGCCACCATTTAAACACAGACAAATGTATTTTTTTTATCTCACAATGAAATTAATTATTTGGGGAAACCCTTTATAACTATAACAACTCACAAGACACTGGGAAGAGATAGTTAGTTTAGAATTCTAGCTATCTCGATCCCATGAAATAATGTGGAAATTAATTGATTTACTGAACAAAAATATACTAGGGATCTAAAAAGGCAACTGGAGGTTCTTTAATGGAAAATTACTGAAATGCACAGACAAACAAAGAATTTATCAAATGCGAAAATGACTACAATGCACAGACAAGTGAAATATTTTTCAATAGGAAATTGACTGAATTTCACAAACAAAGAAAATAGGGTATTTTTCCATGGGGGAATCTCTATGGCAATGCTGAAGAAGATAGAGCTTATTTAATCTATTGCTTGGGTTGTATATATTTACAGGAGAGGGCTTGATGGACATCAAGGGGGCACCAGGGCCTCACTGCAGGGACAATGAAGGGGTCAGTCAAGCCGTCTCTGTGTCCTCCAAAAAGGTCCCACTCCAACTCCTGGCTTCACTCCAAGATTTAGGCCCAACTTTGCAAGTATGGTTCCAGATTTGGGCTGCTGCACACCTCAAGATCTGGATTTCAGGCAGAGTGACTTATTTATAAGGCAAATGACATCACAGATGTGGCATAGTTCTCGCAGCATGGATAGGGCAGTGTTCAAGGGTTCCCTCCCATCTGTGGGCCGATAGGTCCAGGGAAGGTGGGCATGTTTTGGGAAGCCAAGGGTGGAGACCCCATCCATCATCTAACTAGGACATGGGGGCTGGGTCTTTGTATTGCACATGGGAATCTCACTGTATTACAAATGCCCTTTCTCATCATATTATGACACATATGCCAGCATTTATCTTTTCTCCCGAACTATATTAATGAAAATATGGCACTTGGTGAGCGAAATATGGATAACATTTTACATCTTTTATCACATTTTTATAGTTCACACATTTATGCAGAGATCACAATCAAGTTATTCCTCGTACCTTTTGGTATGTTGGTGTCACCAACATCTTTTTTGGATCACCAGAAGCAGGTCCCTGACAGCTTTTCAGAAATCCGAACATGAACCATGTACGATCAATATTACCAAAGTTATTCCATAAACATCATATCTCCCATTCTGTGCAATGGTTGTGACATTGCTCCTGTATTATGCACCCCCCCCCCACTCTCCCTTGGAAGGGATCTGGTTTTTGCTCTGACGTCAAGAGAAATTCCTGTGTTTAGATTAGCCAAAGGCCTCAAGGGCTAATGGCCAGCTTTATTACGGCCTAAGTGGTTTTAGTCATAAAACTGGAGAGCAGGAGCATTTTATTATCTCGTCCCCCGCACAAGGATCGCTCCCAGCCTTAGGTTTCTATTTTTAACAGAATGGGCTCATACTTGAAGACGGAACAGACTTTCATTCCCATGACAAGTGGCCTTTGAAATCTAGTTTCACACTTGAAACCCACAGTAGTGAAATTAAAGCAGGATTTCGGCCTGCCGCTCACTGCAAGCCTTTTACTTTTAAATCAACTTTAGCAATGCACACAATGTAAACATGTAAATCCTTGCAAAAGTAATTACCTGTAAACATTGATCACAGAAGGGCAACATTATACATATATTTAAAGACTTTAGCTGTACATCTGAATGCTCAGAGTATCCCTTTAAAGGCACAATTGAAATGTCCTTTGTCAACTACAGCCGTGAATGGCTTTCACTTTGCTGCAATTCAACATCTCCATGTAGATTCTGAAAATTATTGTTTCTTCTTGTGATGGGCCCTGATGGACAAAACGTACAATTTCTTTATCACACTTTTACATTTTCATGAGCATGTCTTTAATGTAAAGTGAAATACGGATTTGCACAGTTCCTTTAATATTTCTGCCGAAATGCATTCTGCTTCACAGTAACTGTAGCTCACAATGCTGCCATCCCATTTCGGGTTCTGTGGACTGTAATTCTGAAGGATATTAGTACAGCTTTCTCCTACTTTGGCAAATTATGCCATTTGTCTTTCCCTTCGATGAGGCAATGAACATTTTTAGGCATCTCCAAGTTTTGAAGCCTAAATTTCATTCTTTTCGCTTTGAAATTGCAGGGCCTTATTTCCATTTTAATTTAAAAGCAGGCCTTTCCTTTTGGGGAGCCCCATACTGACTCTGGCCTTTGGTTATCGCATTTAGGGCTATTTCCCCCAACATAGACAAGAGCAGATTCTTCTGGACATTCAGATGGAGCCGAAACCGCTGGTCCATAGTACTCAAGCCGGATCTAAAGCCTGATTGTAGATGGCTAAGCAGGTCTTCCCTATCCAACCAATCCTGTAGATTTTTTAAGCAGGACTTCCAAACATTTTCCCTGTGATGTCTAAAAGGGAGATTGAGGAATAATTCAGAGGACTATCCCTATCGTCCATTTTATAAATAAGGATGATCTTGGCAGTTCTCTAAGAGTCTGGTACCTTCATCACCACAAGGTTGTTATTGTAAACTTTTGTTAGGACTAGTACCCATATAATTGGCTCTTCCTTGAACAAATCTACCAGGATCTTATCAGGTCCAACCACATCCCCCACTTTTTGAGACTTCAACATGTCCTCCACTATCTTCTAGAGAAACTGCAATCAAGGCACCTCAGCACCTCTTGGCCTCTCAAAGCTCCTATCTAAACTTTGTTCTTCAAAATCGAGTGGTTCCATGCTCTTATATAAAGAATAGAAATGCTCCCTCCACATAGCAGGGGAAATACAAGCCTGGACTGTAGTATTTCCTCCTACTTCCCTATCACAAATGAGACTCCAAAATCCCTGACAGTCTCCAGTTCTGGCTGTGTCTAACAAGGCCTCCCACTTGTTAGTCAGAAAGTCTTTCTTCTTTAACCTCATTAAAGACCTGTAGACTGTTCTCAGAGATGATAAATGAGGCCTATCTAGTATACGGTGAGAGTTGAGATACTGGAATAAAGCCTGTTTGGCCTCTCTGCATTTACTGCATTGTCATTTTCCTTTGTATTTTTCAACCAGAGAATCATCTAATAAAATTAACATCAACACATCATCTGACTACACCATTAGGAAAATTGCATTACTGTCTAACCACTGCCACTGATCCCCCTTAAGAAAAAATAAGTCAATGTAGGAAAAACACTTGTGTGGATGCGTGTAAAAAGTGTAACCTCTGTCCTGCGGGTTTCCCATTTTCCATGTATTCCATGTTAACTGTTATGGCAAATAGCCTCTGGGATTCAGAACACTAACACACTGTACCAAATGTTATTCCTGAGCCTGTAGAACAACTCTCTGTAGTTGGGTCCAGAAAGTGATTAAACTCACCACCCCTTAATCAGTATTCACCAGGAGTAGGTGATAAGCCTCTCAAACACCCTATTCACCCTGACACTGATTAGGGCTGTACACTATACAGTGAATGGTTATAATCACCTAAAAAGCACCCATGACCATTAATAATCTATCCACTGTTGCCCCTTTATCTTCCAAATGACTAGTTCTCAGTTGCTTATTTAAAGATAAGTTCTGCCATTTTGGAGTGCTGAGATTGGCAATATAATACCGCAATTCCCTGAGCTTTCATATATATCTTTTGGACGCTCTGTAAGTGTGTATTCTGCAACAAAAACATCCAGGGCATTTCTCTTAAATTTTCATGCAAGCGGAGTGCTTGTAGGTCAAGTTCAGTCTCTTTACAATCAGTGAGGCCAACGATATGACTTTCACCCCCAGATGGGGAGGCCAGACATGGCCGGTAATGACCTGTCAGCCCAAGACAGGGTAGACCCGTGCGAAGCAAGGACTGTGGGCTGCTACCGACCATGTCCACCGCAGCGAATCTCCAATGGTGGAACAAAAATGAAAAAAAGATGCCCGTCACCATTGGGAAAAGGAACAAAGTCCCTTTTCTATTTCTAGGGTGGTGGCCGGAATCAAAAGGAGTGTGGGGACCAAATCTCTGATCTCACAGGTAAGTTGGGAGGGGGCACGGGATAGGGAAGGGGGTTGTTTGATTGTGGGGTGCAGGTGGGGAGGCAACATAGAGAGGCTCCCTGTTGCCTTCCCACATAAAAAAGGAGCCACCTGGCTATGGGTGGCTGGAACAGCGGGCAGAGAATGTATTTTCCCGCCAACTGTTCACAGCCATCTGATTGGCTAATGACCCATCCCCGGGTGCGAATATCCATTATGCACCAGTGTAGATATATTCATGATGAATGAATATTTTCGAGTCCAAAATGTCTCCCCAACTTCACTCTTATCTAGCAATCCTATGAGCTTTGCAAACTATAAAAAAACATTCACCCTATTTTCTCCTCAACCGCGATTTCCCTTGCAAGAACCTAGGCTAGAATCTGGAAAAGGGGGGTATGGCCCAAAAGAAACACTGACCAAGCCTTAAAATGAAAATAGAGGAAATCTGCCTTACCATTGCACAGATATTCTTTGAGGGGGCTTCAGGAAGCAGACATCTGATTCCCCCTATCATTTTCCTTACTATGCTTTTACATGTCCTTTTCGTGCGTCATCCTCCCCATGAAAAGTCACAAAAGGTTTCCATCTCCAAGCCCATGCTCTAACTCTTTTAAAATATCTTTAACGGTGGCTGTTTCAGTCTGGACTGACAGCACCCCCGCTTTAACCCCCACAGGCTCCATCTTATCCTCTGTACTCCCAGTGGCAGTGTCATTGTACACATTTTTGGAGTTTTCTTTTCAGCTGGTGCTGTCCTGTGCTAATACGTGAAAGCATGTGTAGCTCTTCCTCAGAAATTACCGATCTCTAATATAAGATGTTTAGATCTCGTGGGCCTGATTCACTGAAGCGTTTTATAATAGTGCAATCCCATTAGAAAATGCTCTCTGAATTAGGCCCATTGTCTTTAGTTCAGAATGTTGTCATCTCATTGAAGTGCTTGACTCTCAAAAAGAGTAGGAGTGTTAGGATCCAGGTTATTTCCCTGTTTATGCTTCAATTTCCATACAAAAAGGTTAAAGAATGCTGGCAACCAATTGAATTAGCCCTTAGTGCAGCATTACTCCACGCGGTGTTCCCCACCCAAACATAGCAGTTTGATCTGGACGCTGCTGTGAGATCTCGGGTTGAGAAAGGGGGGCTTCCTACTTCGGGCCTCCACTTGGCCCTCTTAATCCACTGCCACATCATGTTCTCCCGCTGATCCATCTCCCTCAGTATGCCACAGGTACCATATTGTGCAGGATTGCTCCTCCTAGTTCCTGCCTACACTCACCACTCGAGAAAAGAAAATCAGCATCTTCCCTTACGTGCTGCACCTCTGCAGTCACCCAATGGCAGGGTGCCTATGAGTGCCTGCCCTCTGAACCCAGTCGACTTTTCCTGGTTCTCCTTAACTTCCATGACATGAAAGTGGAACCCCGTGTTTAGGCCCACAGACCAGTGAGCTCGTCACCAGTGTGGCCATGTGCCACAATACACCACTGTACTGCGTCCAAATGACTTTGGGCCAGCTGTATGGGCTGGATTTTGTCAAATGTTTGTTCCAATGTGTATTAAGGGGTCGGTCTGCCTTGCAGTTTTTTTTTTACTTGGGTGGCAGGGTTTTCTTGTTTTTAAACTGCTTAATGATTTTTCGTCCTATCAAAATACTCTATCATTTGGGGCCAGTTCCTTTGTTCTCTGTCTTTTCCAAGGACCTCATTTGGGGGACACCAGGTGTCACAGCTGCAACCCCTGGGGATGCAGTTGCAAGTCATGGAGACTCCCTTTTGACCCCAACGTTTTATAACAAATAAAACATTTTTTTTTGTTGAGAATAAGTAAACTACTAGTGTAGCTGGTACGGTCCTCACAAATATGGGTGAAGGCTGGGCCATGGAGGCATCCAGTAGGGGTTGGAGCTGATCGTGAGATGTGGCACATGTTGTATGCCACCTTCAGCTCCAACCCCTTCTTCCTCGGTTTCCTCTCAGCTCACATACAGGAACCAGAAAGCACTCCCAGCTTCCTGGTTCCTGTTTGTGGGCAGCACACAGGGGCCATGGGTGGCCTGGAAGGACGGACCGGAGCTGCAAGAAAAAGGTAAGAAGGCTATTTTTTGAAAATATGATGTGTATTTTCCATGTGTGAAGTGCGTGTCAGATGTATGTATGTGACTGGTGGGTGAATGAGAAGTAATCTGATGTGATATGCATTGTTGAATGTTCTGGGTGTGTGGGTGTGTGCCTGTGTAGAGCATGCAATGAGTGGATGTAAGAGAAGCTGTGAGGGAGTGAGAGGTGGGTGAATGAGTATTAAAGTGAGCATGTGTTTTTGAATGTTCTGGGTGGGTGTGTCTGTGTAGAGAACCTAATGATTGGAGGTCAGAAAAGGTGTATGAGTGAGTAACTGGTTTGTGAATGAGTATGAATGTGATGGTGTGTTTTTGAATGTTCTGGGAGGGTGGGTGCGTGTGTGCCTGTGTAGAGGATGCAATGAGTGCATGTAAGAGAAGGTGTGAGTGAATGACTGGTTGTTGAATGAGTATGAATGTGATGGTGTGTTTATGAATGTTGTGGGTGAGTGTGTGCCTGTGTAGAGAATGCAATGAGTGCATGTAAGAGAAGGTGTGAGTGAGTGACTGGTTGTTGAATGAGTATGAATGTGATGGTGTGTTTATGAATGTTGTGGGTGGGTGTGTGCCTGAGTAGAGAATGCAATGAGTGGATGTAAGAGAAAGTGTTAGTGACTGGTGGGGGAATGCGTATGGATGTGATTGTGTGTTTTTGAATGTTGTGGATGGGTGTATGCCTGCATAGTGAATACAATGAGTGGATATAAGAGAAGGTGTGAGTGACTGGTGGGTGAATGAGTATGCATGTGGTAGTGTGTGTTTGAATGTTCTGGGTGGGGGTTGGGTGTGTGCCTGTGTGGTAAATGCAGTGTGAATGAATGTGAGAGGGGATGTATCGGTGAGTGACCAGTGGGTGAAAGGGGATGCATGTGAGCATGTGTGTGTGAGGTCCTAGACTGGGGATCACTGGAGCATTTTTGCCACATCTTTTATCGACTGCAAGTTTTACTGGCATGTTCGAGAAGAGCCAAGTTCATGTGTGTCATTACCTGGCTAGGCTAACATTTTGGTGCGGTCAGTGTAGCCATTGCGTACTGTGGCATGACATTTATTACTCGGCATCTTTAGAAAAGCAAGCATGATAAGTAGTGTTACTTCGCTAGACTGATGTTTTAGCTACAGGCTTTTTATTAACTGAGCATCTATGCTGAATCAAGCATGAAAAGTGTTCTTATGGGTCTAAACTATCTTACACTGGAATCAGTTTGGACAGGTTTTTATATAGCGACATGTCACTTTTAATGTCCAAACCAACGGGAATATGTTCTTACATAGGTTTACTGGCCTATTTGAGCAGAGCCAGTTTTGAGCCCAGTTCCAGTAAGGATACTATAAAAGAAATCTCAAAGCGAACATGGGTATTGTCTTATATGGGAATACTAGCATATATTGATGGATGCATAATGAAAATGTATGTACAGAGCCAGCATGAACATGTTTTTTTATGCTGGTATATAGTGCAGGGACCGGCATGACAATGCATTGGGAAATGCCCTGTGTACTTTTGTTGACTTGCATCTATTGTAGTTTTTTTCATGATTTCCACTACACCCTACACAACTGAGTGTTGGCCTTAAACCCACATGATTGGCCTTTTACCCAAATGTTCATAGAAAGTGTGCTGTGTAATGCACCATTTTAACCGATTATTCAAAACATTTTCTTTAGGGAGGGAGAAGAATCCCGCCCAACCCCATCCCTCCCATTTTCATTAGTTCAGGCTCCCTCGCTACGCTTGGTCGCAAAGGCATACTTGTGGTAAATATTTATACCCTCCAAAGAATCATCTCACCAATCACCACTAGTGGCTGGTATATTTTTGTAACAGGCACCATCCCCTTCTTTCTGCGCTATGTGAAATATTTCAGCTTTGATTTTTAAAATAAATGTATTTCTTTCACTTGCAGTAGTGCAGGCCCCTGCAGCAGCATTATCATCATTAACGTTTTGCACACGTGGGGTCCGGGCCGGCCTGTGGTTTGTTGTGCCCTGTGCTTTATTAAGGAGCTGGGGGCGCACAGCATGGCTCGCAGGGGGACCCCCAAAGTATGTGCTACACCATTGAGCACCACTGCGCATGACAAAGGGGCAGTGTGTGGTGCAGGCCTTGAGGTCTGCCAGTCAGTCCCCAAGTGAGAAGCAATGTGTGAGTGTTTTCATTTTAAAATAACTGTGTGGTGCCACAGATCAGATTTATGTGTGCATCAATGATATTACATTGAAGTGTGGTGGGGTTTTAAGTCCCCTGGCACCCAGTATTACACTTAGATAATAAAAACGATGCAGGGTCTTGGGAAAGACCCTTTCCCAGGTATTATATTCCATCAAAAATAACATTATCAGGTGCACTCCCCTGTGTGCATGCAGACCAGTCTAATATGTTTCTTCTATCGTAGTGGTAGCTGACTCATAGATACATTTATAACAAGGACATTTTGTTGATACTAAATCGTGATCCATGATTTAATTTTCAGGCCTTGCATGTGCAGCTTTTTTCTCCTGGCTAAACATCAGCACACGCCTCCCCAGGTCAGTGCTTTTTTGGCTTGTTTAACACAGCAACGCCACAGTTAACGAGTACTTTTGTGTCCATTGATCTATAGATATCTCATACACTAGCTTTAACCTGCGTTAAAGATTTTGGTTACCCTGTTACAAGTACTGCAGTATGTATGTTTTACATATAGACTCCACGTTGAATCTGGAAAATTAGATTTGCCAAATATGTGATTGTGGAAACATCACGCCTCCCTCGGTTCTTATATCTGGCTGAAACGAGAGCACCTGGAAACACGGGTGCTAGATGCATCTGAAAAATCTGATGGGCGTTTACCACACTTCCCGTGATGTCACTTGGGGGTGGGGTCAAATGACATCACTTCCTGTGAGGTCATCGGGGAGTCAAGGGTTGGGTGATTTCACTTCTGCTACCCCAGGCATTTTGGTGAAATGACGTCCCTGGTCGTTTCCCTCAACAGAAATACAGTGGGATTCATCTTGTTCCCAATCGATGCAACAAATTAATCTCTGATTTTAACTTTGTGTATACATAGACAAGCAAAACATGCTTGCTGTTTCAAAACGGAAACATTTTTATGGCTATTAAATAATCCTCTAGCCATTAATGCAAAGCAAGACTCAAGGCAAAACATTTTTTTTTCTTTTTTTGATGACTTATGTTTTTCCCAGTAATTTTCCTCTCATCACGTGCTGCTTAGCTTGAACATTGTAACTTATGAGCATCAATTCACTGTTTGTGTTTTTTTTAAAACTCTTTTTATTGAATTTAGTTTTAACAACCTACAACCGCAGCCATGGGGCATCTCCACCAGATATGTTCTGCAGTGCCTTCCATCCCACATCCCCTCCAACATTCTCCCGAAGTTTCCGGGTATAGCCTATGTAGACGGGCCAGTGTGTAGTGCCAGCCAAACAGTAATTTGTACCACCCTTCTTGTAGTTGGGATGCTTTTGCTAGCTTAGGGATTTTCCTCCATAACCTCTCCCATTCTTCTCTCTCCACCTTCCTTCCCAAGATCTGTCCCCTTCCCCGCATATATGGCCTTTGTCTGCTGGGTAATGCACTGTCAAGGATTTTATAAAGGTTTGATATTAGCCCCTTCGACCCGTCATTGGACAAGAGGTACTTTTTAAATTGTGGCAAGGCCCTTGTCACTGCTTGCTTGTTTCCGGGGTGCAGAACCCAGAGCGTATCTGCGCATACCTTAGCCTTTCCCCCTCCCTCACCCCGAATTCCCTCTGTCAGTCCTCAAATGAGAGAACCTCTCCATCCCGAAACATATCCCCCAGTGTTCTGCAGGCCCCTTCCTGCCATTGCTTAAATGCTCCTCGCTTTAAACCCAGAGTAAAATCTCCATTATTGAATATTGGGGTGAAGGGGGAGCGGAAGGTCGTGATTCCTTTATTTCTTGCCAGTTTATCCCAATTATCCGCTACCAATCTAGAAATGGAGCTCTCATAGAGATGCTTTGGTCTGTGTAGCTTTGGAAGCCACAGCACCTCTGCCAGGTTGCGGTGGACGACCGCTCTGTCCATTTTCACCCATTGTTTGTTTTGCATAGTTACTACCTACTGAAGCCACTCTTTGAAAACCCTTAGCTGTGAAGCCTCAAAGTACTGTCGAAAATTTGGCAGGGCCAACCCTCCCTCTGGGGAGCCATCAAAAGCTGTCTACCAACTCTTGCCCTTTTCCCTTCCCACAGGAACTCGTTGGTTATCCTTCTAATTCCCTAAAGAAACTTGTTGGATTCGCCTGGGGGATTGCCTGGAAGATGTACAAATGACGAGGGACCGTGACCATTTTGACTGCCGCCAGCCGACCCATCCACGAAACCCGGAGATTTCTCCACTTGTGGAAATCACGCTTAATATTTTTCAGCAGTGGGGGGTACCAGCCTTCGAGAGTTGCTGTAATTTTAACCCCTAAATATCGAATCCCCCCCGGCTCCATACAAAGGGGTTGGCTGTTCTCAGCGCATCTTGGTCCCTTGCCTTTACGGTCAAGTTCAGGAGTTCTGATTTGCCCACATTTGTCTTAAGGACCGAGACCTCCACAAATTCCTCTAGCAAGATTCTACGGGCCTGGATGGATCCTATCGGGCTCGACAGTGTCAGCAACATATCATCTGCGAACGCTGCTACCTTCTGGGATGTCCCCCCAAATGTGACGCCCTGTATTAATCCCCTCTCCCTTGTTGCCTGCATGAGGGCTCCCGGTAGATAGCGTATAACATTGGGGACAGTGGACGCCCTGTTTTGTGCCCCTACTCAGCTTGAATGGCCTAGACATCTCCCCATTCACCACTGTTCTCGATGATGGTGTTTGGTAGTTAGCCTCCGCAATTTCCAGAAAGTCCCCCCCAGGCCCTTTTTCTGCATGACCCTAAACAGGAAGGACCACTCCACGTGGTTGAACGCCTTTTCTGCATCTAAACTGTTTGTGTTTTTAACGTGACATTCATTCTCCTTTCTTGGGACACAGCACCCTTCAGGCAGTCCTCTTTCTACATTACGGAGGGGGCGGGCTTAGCCTCCCCTGCCTCCACACTCCGGCATTTAGTGCCAAGCTGCAATCGTGCTGAAGGAGAGGTGAGGCTGCTCCGAGGAGCAAGTCATTTTAAAGCCACTCCATATATCTATGTTTTAATTTGCTACTGCTGCTAGAAATTTATATAGAGCATCAATTCACTGTTTGTGTTTTTAGCGTGACATTCATTCTTCTTTCTTGGGACGCCGCACCCACGGGCAGTCCTCTTTCTGTATTGCGGAGGGCGCGGGCTTAACCTCCCCTCCCTCCAAACTCTGGCATTTAGTGCCGAGCTGCAATCGTGCTGAAGGAGAGGTGAGGCTGCTCCGAGGAGCAAGTCATTTTAAATCTACTCCATACATCTATGTTTTAATTTGCTACTGCTGCTAGAATTTTATATTGAACATCAATTCAATGTTTGTGTTTTTAACATGACATTCATTCTCCTTTCTTGGGATGCCGCACCCGTGGGCAGTCCACTTTCTGTATTGCAGAGGGGGCGGGCTTAGCCTCCCCTCCCTCCACATTCCGGCATTTATGTGCCTCACATACCGTCAGCGCAGCGGACAAGCGCATCGACCGGCAATAAAGTCATGCTTTGTTACAGCAGATATCTGCTGCTGCTAGCTCCACCTTCGACCTGCTTTCCTGGTGGCTGGATGATGGCTTGGAAGCCTTCCCCTTCCACTGATAGTGATCAGCTGACAGCGGTGCTACCTAGCTTGGCGTCTCTGCCACTATTGCTTCGAAAAGCCTGTTCTCTTACGGTGCATACTACATAAGTAACTCCTCTTTTAACAGATCGATGTCCTGCCTTACTAGTCCTTACAGAGACTTGCCTTTAGGCCCATTAGGCCCTGGTGCTGGCCCAGACCATTCCATAGGGCTATGATATTATTCATTGTGATTGCCCAGACCCGCACCATGGCGGTGGGGTTGCTATTATTTTTAAAGCTGACTTTCAATTTTCACAACTAGACTGTCTACATAGCCTCAATATTGAATCTTTACTACTCTGCTGTGTCATTTCTCCTTCTTTGGTCTGCCACATTCTGGCTATTTACAGCCCTCCTGGTGTTTTTGGTAGCGTGCTGGAACCGCTGATTGAGTTTATTGCGGGTCTACAGGCACAATACACTAATCTTATCAATCTTGGTGACTTGAATTTAAAATTTAACTCACCCAGGACTGCTGCCCTAGATCTCTTTTATGATAGTCTGTTTGACTTAGACCTGCCTCAACAGGTGTTAGGATCTACGCATAAATCAGGAAACACTCTTGATGTTGTGCTCACCAACCATGGTTTCTTTTCATTCATTTGAACCCATGGTCTGGACTGACCATTACCTGGTCACCTGCAGTCTGTTGCAAACTCACGTTCCACCAAAGATTTTGCAGGAACATACCTTGCAACACTGTCGGCGTACGGCCAACCTACAGAACTTAGTCTTCTCTGTTAAGGATAAATGGTCAGCGGCCCGCTTCCCTCTATGTCGCTTATGACTACCTTACTACTGAGTGCTGCCAATGAGGTAGCCCCCCTCTGCCACTGCCAACCTCACAGACTCCCATCTGAACCCTGGTTCATGTACCTTCTTAGACTGGAGTGCCTGCAAGTTAGACATTTGGCACGAAAGTGGCGTCACAGCTACGACTCTGACAATAAACTTTGCTACAAAGCTGGTCTATCAGTCTATGCAGCGTCTATTCTCACAGCAAAAAAAAAGGTATTTTGCTGAGAAGATTGAATCTGCACTCAATCAGCCCAATCCCCTATTTTCTGTTATCAAGGCTCTGTCCTCTGCTTCTAAATATACCCAGCCTATAAAACCTACTCAGGAGCTCTGTGACTCCATTTCCACTTTTTTACCATAGTCGAGACTATTCGTGCCAATATTACGAACAGTATTGCCTCTCGGACCCACACCCCCCCATCTGAAAATCAGCTGAGTTATGAAGATACTGCTCCCTCTGGCCCGTCTTGGTCATGTTTCCCTTCTTTTTCTGAAGAAATGGTTTCTAAAGCTCTGCTTAAGATTAAGTCCTGCTCTCCTGCGGATCCACTCCCACTCGGAGTGATGAAACAACTATCTGTCGACCTTTTAGGTGAGATTACAACTGCTATCAATCTCTCCTGTCAGTCAGGAATTGTCCTGGCTGACCTTAAGGCCGCTCTTGTCATTCCTCTTCTTAAGAAACCGTCCTTGGACCCATCCCTTCCTTCTAATTGTCAAACTATCTCTCTCCTCCCCTGTCTCATGAAACTTCTTGAGTCACTGGTTTCTTCGCTATTGTCTTCCTTTTTGGAGTCATCCAGGATGCCCCGGCCCAGTCTGGTTTTAGCCCTGGCAGAGGAATAGAAAGTATTCTTTTCTCTGTACAGGACGACATGGCCAGGCTAGTAGATCAGGGCAGTGTCCTGATTCTTTTAGATCTTTCAGCAGTGTTCGACATCATCGATCATGCCATCCTGCTCACGCGCCTGGCCCAGATCGATGTCTCGGGCCAGGTATTGACCTGGTTTGGCTCGTTCTTGGCTGAGAGAACCCAAACTCTTTCCTTGCCACCTTTCTTTTCTAAACCCTCACATCTCAGTTATGGTGTCTCCCAGGGTTCTGCCTTGTCCCCTATTGTTTTCAATATCTACATCTTTTTGCTGGTTTGCCTCATTTGCTCCGTCGGCATCAGGTGCTATTCGTACGTGGACAATACCCAGCAGTTGATCTGTTTAGATCTCGATCCGGCTGAGGTGTCTGCGTGCCTCCACAAGTGCCTGACTGCCATTGGTGAGTGGATGGGCCATAACTGGCTGAAATTGAATGGGGACAATACTGAGGTGCTGGTGGTGGGTTCCCATCCTGATCCTTCACTATGGATTTCTTCTTTCTGGCCCTCCTCTCTCTGCCCTCTCTCTGTGCCTTCCCCCAAGGTTAAAAATCTTGGAGTGATTATTTCAGCTGATCTCTCCCTAACGGCCCACGTGGCCTCGGTCTCTAAGCAGGGTCATTTTCAGCTTAAAATATTGAGAAAAGTGATCCACCTGATTCCAGCATCACTTTGTCCACTGTAGTGGCTGTAGTGGCAGCTATGATTCTTAGCAGGCTGGATTATTGCAATTCCTAGTATCTACCGCAACCCAAGGGATTGATTGGCAGGCTACAACGACTTCAGAATTTGGCGGCAAGGCTAGCAACGGGTACCCCTATGGATTCCATATAACCCCGGTGCTACGCTCTCTTCATTGGCTTCCCGTGGCACAATGTATCCAGTTTAAGGCCCTCTGTATCGTTCATCGGGCAGTGCATGGCCTAGGTGCTGAGTACCTATCTGCCAAATTTGTGCGATATGTCCACAATCGCCCTTTACGATCAGCCTCTTTTGGTATGCTTTCTGTACCCCACTATCGCCGCTCCCGAATGGGTGGGCGCGCCTTCTCTGTTTTAGCGGCATCGTTGTGGAACAGCCTCCCTTCTACTATTAAACTTCTGCCTAATCATCTGGGTTTTCGGAAGGTTCTGAAGACCTATCTTTTCAGAATTTGTGACTCTGATTATGCTCGGCTACTTGTTTGTTGTGGTCCTCTATCACTCCAGCACCAAGATACCTTTGGGCGAACGTGCGCTATATAAATTACCATGACATAACTTCTGTTTAGTCATATATTACTGTACGTGAAATCTCCTTTCTTTGAGAGCGTTATCATTCCTAGGTGACACGATTTGTTTGCACATCACAGGAACACTGCTGCTCTTGTTTTTTTATCCAATGGCTGCCTTGGCGTAAGGGGTCAAAATGCATTACTTTTATATTTAAAGTATACTTTATCATGGAATAAAATGCCAGCATATTCCTTTTTTTCTAACTGCATTCTTCATTCTAATTTCCCAGAATACTGCAAGCATTTATGAGCTGATTAGCAAATACCCATATGTTATGTTATGTTATGTTAGGAATATTTCTTGAGCGCATAACCACCCTAAGGTATCTTGGCGCTAGAGAGTCAGGCGAGCATCCACATCGAAGACAGGCCTATACCGCCTGGAAGAGAAGTGTCTTCACTGCTTTTCTAAAGGCTAGATGGTTAGAGAGTTCCTTTATGGATAGTGGCAGCTCGTTCCATAGTGTGGCAGATGCTATGGAAAAAGCCCGACCTCCTATCCGCGTGCGTAGATAGGGAGGCACAATGAGCAGGTCAGCCAATGCGGAACGCAGCGGGCAGCTAGGGCGATATGTTGGCATCAGCACTGAGATATCTCTTTCAAGTTGCATTGCCCATATCTGGTGTGTTTAGTTTTAAGTCTGTTCATCTGCAAAATACAGTGCTTCCCAATAACTGAGAAACAGCTCCGCAGGCAGTACATTTTTCACCAGCAGTAAAATAGCTTGCACCCGCTGTTAATTTATTTGAAACCCTGCAACATGTTTTCTTTTAGAATGACGAATACACAGTTATTGCTAAACGTTACTCGCCAAGACTTCATGTAAGACTCTACTGTTAACCATTAGAAATGATGTCCCCGAATGGCACGTGATGCATCATTTCTGCTTCCAGGTGTCACTGCCATTTTCAGAAGAGAAGGCCGACGAGCTGTTTGCCTACTTTGCTTACTCCTTGTTGACATTTGATACATACAAGAACAGCCGAATGAATGTCTCACTGTTTCATTTGCAAAGAGGAGAATACGTGAAAGTGTCAAGAATTGTAATTTAGAACTTCTGACTCCAGCAAACTCTTTAGCTGCGGGTAGCTAGGCCACAAAATACGCTATTTTCTCTCTCGCTTTAACATACCAAACATTGCACTTTTATGAACGTACCATATGAATCATAATACATTACATATTTATGAAGTAGAAAACTGAATATGCATCTGTAAAGGGTGTGACGAAAATTACTTGTATACATTTCAATTTCTTCCCAAAATGCAGCTTTTTGTGAAAGAAAACAAAACACAATTGTGTCCTTGGCTTCAACATTCCAGACATGTGTTCATCATAGGGCGGGTATTTCCTGTATAGTTCACCATTCAGTTTAATATGGTGAAGGCTCCTCCCTCATTACAATAAGAGTGAGTGGCAAAAACAAATCTAGTGGGTCATGAAATTGAAGACAATTCTTTTACATTTTGGAAAAAGTAGGACAAAACATATATTTTGTCATGATATAATTGGCATGTATGTAATCATTTGTCCACCATGTTTTTTATTTGTGATTTTGTAATCAGTGTTTTGTATGTCAGTATTATTGGTGTATGATTGTTGCGTGATTGTGACATTTACAAGCATAGTGACTGGTTTAAAGAAACACCCTTTGTGAGCAAAATATTTGTCTTACTGTGTTTAATGGTTGCACACAACATTTAATTCGTACAGAGGTTTCTATTTTAACTGAATGGGATTTGTATATAAACTGCTCTTTCCAAATGTTCAGTGTATCCTTTGACTAGCATCAGTAGATGGTCAGTCAGGGAAAAGTCCAGAATACGTTTAAAGTTGTGCAGTAGTAGCTGCTTCTAACAGTAAGGTATGCTGCATAATATTAAGTGGCAAAACGATAAAACACTGTATTGCCTACATCTCAGGGAGGTTTTGAAGATAAATAGTTGCATGATGTTTATGTGAACATAAAGCATTACAAAAATCAATTTTTAGAGAAATACCTTTGGACTTGGTCATGTGATTTTGCCTGTACTTTTTTATGCTTATACGAAAATGCAAATTAAACAAAGGATGGCTTTTTTGGGAATCTCATTAGAAATAATGGATACTGGAGTTTCAAATCTACTATACAAACTTGCCAAAATAATGATTCATGTATCGGATGAAAAGCCTGGATACCTGTGATTTTAATGAAAAATGTAATAAGGAAAGCATTTTTAACAAACCGAAAATACCGAAAGAATACCGAACTGTATTTATGTTTTTAGATTTGGGGGGTCCCCACACAAACCATCCATTTCCCTAGGTTTATAACGCCACTCCAACCCCCTGCCCACCCGATTTAATCCTTTACCCCATGCATAGTTTTTCGTTATTCTCTATTCGTTAATATTGCTGGATACCAAACAGCCCTATCAATTGAAGACTTAAGCAGCGTATTTGTTGACTGTCTTAACATGTTGTTTTTTCTTTTTACTATGCTATTTCTTAGCGCCTTCTGCAACACTATTTCCAGTCATTGCTTCGCCCAAAAATGGTACTATTGAAGTTGTGCTTGGTGAGTAAAATCTTAAGTAGATATGCATAACAACAGATATCATTGCATACAATGTGATAGTGACATTTCCTGGCTACCTCTCTAAAGTAAGGTTTTGCTTGTTTTGTACCTGGTTGATTGAACTTTCTGTAATTACCACTAATCCAAGGACTCATCAGAGATGCAAAAAAGCCCCTTATGCGTCGTGCATGCCTCTTTGTCAATTTCCATCATTTAACTAATTCTCCATGTATTAACAACGTTGCTTGGCTATCCTCGAGGGCAGACCTGATTGGTATCAACATTGTATCACTTTGAGGCAGTACACTCTAAATCCAAATTTCTGAAGACCTCAAATGTGCTTTTCAGAGCTTTGTGCTTTGCACTGGATTTTGTGAGATGGAGTTCCAGTTCAGAAACTGAGAACCACATATTAATTCACCAATTATCAACGATTTTTAACATGTCCAGTTTTCCTTGTGTTTTTTTAAGCTTTGTTACTTCGATTTCCTTGAAAATACTTGATTTCACCAACGTCATCATGAGCACAAGGAGTGTACACTGTTTGGTTCTGTACCCGTGCTCCACACATGTATTTCTGGATCCTGCATTCCTTGAATTCATTCCTGCGAGGGGCTACTCACTGCATTGGAACATATTCCGGAGTCAAAGTAACTGGGAATGCTGGGGAACTGTGATTAAACTTTCCTGGCAACCACTTTGGGGCCAAACTTGACCCTTAATTAACTTTATCTGTCATGTATTACATAACACAAAATGACGGCAGATGACATTTATCAGACCCCAGTGCATCCTCCCCTTCCTTTCTCCGACTACTTTGGCCCCATAGCATCATGATAGCAGTGAGGTCACTGAGAGTTCACTTCGAAATGTGGGACTTCCTCCTTTGTTGTGGTCACTTAACCCTTCCCTATCCAGTGGTTGCTTCACAAGCCACAGAGAAAAAGACGATTCAAGATTCAAATCCTCTCGTCCCTTGCACACTGTCAAATGCTGGTGAAAACAGCTAACATATTCTAAGAAATGTGTTTACATTTTACTGAGACCATTAGTAAAAAAATAATATATCCAGCAGGTTTTTGTAAAATATTGTCTTCTTTGATTTACAGACAAAGAATTAATGTACAAAGCGAAGCAAACATGCAAGTCCGTTCTCTGTGGCTGACGCGTTTCGAGGACTGATTCCTCTTCTTCTAGAGCCTTCACGGACTGTAAGATAAATATCATACAGTGAAAAAGGTGTCAAAATCAATACATACAAACTGATAATCAAATGATCATGACAATCTCCACAAAAACTGAGAAATGGTAGATACAACCAATCCCTTGTTATTGTCTAAAGCACATTTGTGTAAACTTCAATCCTTGAGTATTCATATATTTTGTCATTCCTTAAAAGAGTTCATCCTATGGGTCAATCCTGTTTTCTGGCTCATCGTGCAATCAACGTATGTACTGAACAAACTAAGGGAAGATCAATGGTTGACCTTTCAATAAAATTCTAAAGAAAACATCTAGTCATTTCATATGAAGCCTACAATTAAGTATGGAGCCATCTTGGCTAAACCCGGCATGATATTAACGTTAGGCGCCAAAGGAGTATTTGCCTTATTTCAAGTGTCAACTTCATTTTCAGCAGCATTTGACAGTGTGCAGGGGACGGAAGGATTCGAATCTTGAATCGTCTTTTTCTCTTTGTATTATGTGGTGATTTATTGCCAGGATCACAGTTCCTCCACTGCACCTTTAACCTACATTTTTAAGAATATCCAAGACAGTTGAGATTGCTACTCTGAAGCATTTGGTGTGCACCAATACCCTTTTTCCCTGCTCCACAGGCCAGGCTAATCTGGTTCTGGGAGACGTTACTTAAGCAAATGATTTTATAAAGTTCATTATCCTCCTCCCCATTTCTCTGGAAGAGGTAGCTGCAGAACAACAATGGAGGTTACTGTCATACACTGTCCAAGCTCTTGTTGCGGGGTCTGACCTGTCCGGCCCTAATTTAATCATAGTGCTTATTTGGTCCTGTCATATGTTATATCTGTGGCGGTCTGGGGCAGCTGCATCGGTCTATCTTCCGTGTTGGCTGAGGCTGCCTACGGCTTCCCATTTGTTTGCTTCCTTTCACTCAGTTGTGTTTGTATGCTACTTGCATAGGGCTCCTTGCAGGTGAACATGGCCTCTGACTCTCTTCCATTTGACTTTCTCTTTCCTTAAGGGTTTTGATATGGTTTTGCATGGGGTGCTGATTGGTTTCTGCTTTGTGGGTGGTCTTCTCCCCTGCCTGTGATTTATCTGGCTTCTGAACGTAATAGTTCTCCCCACAGCCCCTCCTGAATTTGAGAGGCCAGTAGTGGAAATGTTGTTCTGAAAAATTAACTCTTTAGAAAAGTATGGAATGGTTAATACTGGACTTTTATGCTGTTTTAAGGCAGTATGGGCAGCACTGTCTCACCAGGTGATATTTGGATAACTTTTCTCAGTCTATCAGTCAAGGGTTTATGTGGGTGCGATTTCTCGCCGTCGCCAAAACCAGTACAAAAGGGACCCTATAAAAACTCAAACAGAAAAGAGTTGAGTAAACATTGCTTTATTAACACACAAGCATTCGCGAATGGGCCACAAGTTCAACCGTCTCGCAAAGCAAGTCGTCAAAGTGCCGCCCTTTGCCCTGCACATCGTGGTCCTTTTATACCCATCTGTTTTACATTGTCATACATTGCTGCACATAGATTATGTCCACCACAAGGCGGTTCCTCCCAGTCATGACTTTGCATCAAGGTCAACAGTTCAACATCTGCTATTGTGGTTTCCTGTTATCTGTTATTCGCTCTCTCTCGTGCCCTTCTGTGTATCTCTGTGCACGAGGCTGTGCTTACTCATTCCTTCCCCACCCGTAATCTGCAGATAGTTTTAGCAGGCTCAACATGCTTCGACATACAGTGACCAAACACAATTCTTCTGTTAAAACAAGTTCTTGCCAGGTCAGCAGGTCTCTTTCTAGTTTGCAATTGCTATTCATATATGGCCATTAAACGCCACCGTATAAAAGAGAAGGCCTCTTCTTTTAGCAAAAAGTACATTCTTTTAACGCATATGATGATTAGTACAAACTCCAAGTGTGAGCACAACATTACATATGTATGCGTACCTTCAATCCACCCTTTGCTCACACTTGAGCATCAATCTAAACAGTCCTAGCATAAGCAGATGGCAGGAAAGCAACATCATCACATACTGTATGTACCATAATCTTCTCCAGGCCTCCCATGTCAAAAAATTCCTGTTGTACATGGCTTTTATCCATTGGATTTAGGCGCGTTATGCTGGAAGAACACATGGAAACACAGCACGACACACATACCGGGAAACATTGGATGCAGAGACAAATACCTACAACTATTGCCGCTAGAACCAGTATAGGCGTAAGAAGTTGCCATCCAATTTCTTTCAGGAGCTTCATCCACCAGCTATCTCCTGACCCTTCCTCCTGGTGGATGCTATCCGCCACTTTATGCAGTTTGTTTACTCCATCCAGGATTCCTGTACTCCCTTCTGGTATGTAAACACAGCATTGGGATCCCACCAAAAAACAGACTCCGCCCCTTTCTGCAGTGAGTATGTCTAAGACATACCTATTTTGGAGAGCCACTAGCCGAATTGCTTTCATTTCATAAGTGATGTTTTCCATTAGGTCTGCAGATTCTTCGATTACGAACTCAAGGGCCCTGCTTAGCTTTTGGATTTCTTGACTGTTCATAAAGATGCCCGCTGGAGGAACCAGGACCCCCATCAGATCTATAAACGTTTCCCATCCTGTAGGTTGATACGTAGGAATTTTTGGGTTTACTGCTCGTTTATTTCTGCTGTGTATTTCTTTATGCAGAGTAGACGGGGCATATACCATCACAGCCGGCATTATTCTGGATATGTAACATACCCCAACAAAATCTTTGGCTAACCACAAATAAGCCCTCTTGTTACAGACGTAAGCATGTCCTTCAATCTGTAACAATCCCTTCGTGTAGTTATTTAGATTCACCATTTGACTGCACCCCGAGATCATTCTTTGATTACCTCTTGCGCTCCTCTTAAAACATATATTCTTTGGCCTAAACTCTTGTGTGATGGTGATAGGGGGAGGAGGTTCTCTTACTATCTGTACCATAGCAGGTGCAAGCCCGATTCCCTCAGTTTTGATTTTATAGCGTATCTTTTCCTTTAGAAGGGTTTTGTTCTCTCCTCTAACATAACAAGCGGTATTCGGTATCATATATTGCTGTGCTGACACTATTCTCATGTAAATTAATGTACACCCCGCATCCTCAGTAACTGGCGATGCGTACACTGGGATGCCTTCACTGCTATGTCGGGGCATGTGGGTGCAGATCCAGCAATCAGTTTTATTCACTACCCCATATGTTGTGTTTATTATCTTCACGTATTCATTTTTAGCATAGTCTTCCGGGTCGTGTTGGTCATAGGCATCTCGATTCCTGCTCTTGACCCAATCTGTTCTCCCTGTTTCATTTGACTCGGGCAACAGGTTCTTTAATTCATATCTAGATGGATGTTCCAGATACCAGAATATTATGGCAAATGCTATTAGTACTACTATCGTGCATACAGAAAACAAAATTTTGCCTCTTGTGGTACAAACTGGTATTTTCCTCTTACCTTCTGTGTTTGAGGAGCATACACTTATCCGTTCAGGGACTAAAGCAGCATACACGGGTGTAGACATAGTTCAGTATATGGCTCAGTATACAGCGTATATCAGTTGCAACCTAGCGATATAGCAATATCCCCTATTTAAAGCACCAGTGTCCTTATTACTCTAATAGTGGTAGGTCTCACTGAAAACCTTCATCCGATCTGTCCCACGTCTCGCAGTGCCTGTCCCAGGAGGGGAACGCCGAAGGCCCTTCAGGCTACAAGCCCGTCGTCTTCAGTAAGGCACAATTCTGCTAAAACCAACAAGAGAGTCCAAATGTTCATCTCCCTAATGATCAAAGTTCAAAACAGTGTCCTTACACGTTGCTTGGCACATACACGTCACGGGATCGGAGACGATGGGCACACCTACTAATGGCGTCTGGCAGTACTGTTGCAACCTGGGGTTGGTTGGTTCCCTTTTCTGGATTCACGTGGTACCAGTGCGATTTGCCATCAACTTTTACCGCAGTTTGTGTTGCGAGGAGAACCTGAAACGGGCCCCTCCATCTGGGTTGCAGTCCGCTGGTGCGATCGAAGGCTTTTATAACAACCCAGTCACCGGGCTGCACGTCGTGACCTTCTCCTATCAGAGGAGATGGAGCTACTGCGTTCACCTGTGCATTAATAGAAATCAGTCTATTAGTTAACCCAATACAGTACTGTTGTAATGCAGGCCATGCTTGCTCAGACAATCTCTTAGGTGATATGGGGGTCCCAATACTTGGTGGACGCCCCATAACAATTTCGAAAGGAGATAAACCATGTGTACGCTTAGGCATAGTACGCATACTCAATAATGCAATAGGCAATGCATCCGGCCATTTCAGTCCCGTTTCAGCACAAGCCTTTGCCAGTTTGTTCTTCAATACCTTATTTGTGCCCTCTATAATCCCAGCTGATTGAGGATGAAAAACTGCGTGGAAACGTTGATCAATACCAAGGGCCTTGCAAACTTTGCGTACTACTTCACCAGTAAAATGAGTCCCATTGTCAGACCATAGATATCTGGGGACCGTATACAAGGGCACCCAGTGTTTCAATATGCATTGTGCTGTGGAGGTGGCACTATTGTCCCGCAGGGGATATGCTTCCACCCATCCTGAGAACCCACATTTCATCACCAAACAGTAGGAATGTTTATTTACAGGCTCCAGCTGTATAAAGTCCATATACACCACCTCAAAAGGGCAGGTGGGTAACTTACTGTGGCCCGCCGGGGCCGGTACACCTTTCCCCACATTATATAAAACACATATTTCACATTGTTTTGCCCATTGGCGACAATACATTCCCAATCTTTTGTTGTACCACACAGTACTTAAAACTTCTTCCATAGTTCTTGCGTTAACGTGGGTTGGACCATGAGCCACGCTCACTATCACAGGTAAGTATGCGTCAGGTAGTACCCAGGTGTTCGTTTTGGTATGTGCCCATAGCCCATCTACTGTCTCCTCATATTGATCATCCTTGTGCCAAGATAGTCTTTCTTCAATGGTTGCATCTGCTTGGATTTCCTTTACGCGCTCCTTCGTCCCTTCCATAGTCACATCCCTCCCCACTATGAGCTGTCGGGCTTCCCACCGAGTGTCCCTTGTGGCAGCTAGTTTAGCCATCTGGTCAGCCAAAGAATTTCCCTGCGTGACATAATCCAGTGTTTTTTTATGCGCTGAGCACTTCACTACGGCCACCATTTTGGGCAGCGTAAGGGCTTGCAATAATTCAGCAATCAATCGGGCATGTTTAATAGTATCACCTTGGGAGGTTAAAAACCCACGCTCTCCCCAGAGTTTACCAAAACTGGAAACCACCCCATGAGCGTAGGCTGAATCAGTATAAATTGTCACTTTCATACCGCTGCTTAACACTAATGCTCTCGTTAGCGCAATTAATTCTGCTGCCTGGGCCGATTTTTCACACACTTTCCCACTCTCAATCAACCGTTCCCCTGTAGTTACTGCATACCCTGCTGTTGTCTCCCCATTTGGCAGTTTGAAACAGGAACCATCACAGAATAATATACCCTCATTATCAACCAGCGGGGTGTCTTGCAGGTCTGCTCTACCCTTAGTGTGTTCTTCCATTTGGATCACACAATCATGCCTAATGTCATCAGGTGAGGTGGGCAAAGGAAGCAGTGTCGCTGGATTCAAAGTGTTACACCGTTCAATTTTTACATTACTGGCAAACAGGATCATCTCATACTGTGTGAGTCTAGCTGTAGTCAAATGCTGTGTATGCACTCTATTCAGAAGAACATCTACCGTATGTGGAACTTTTACTGTTACTTCACTCCCTAGGATGATACCTGCACTTTGTTTTAGGGCTGTCGCTGCTGCAGCTACTGCTCTCATGCATGGGGGTAGGCCTCGAGCTACTGAGTCCAGAGTGCTAGAAAAATATGCACATGGTCTCTGTTTACCCCCTTGTTCCTGTGTCAAGACTGACACAGCGCAACCTTCCTGTTCATCAACAAAAAGGCAAAATCTCTTAGTATAATCAGGTGTGCCTGTTTCCAGCTCCCGTGTCTACCAGACATCTCAAGTTTCGGTGGGGGCCGATCCTAATAGAGGCATAAGGCCCCCTTTGGTCTATAGGAACCTGCACCACTCCCGCTATCTCATTCCGGCATCCTCAGGACATATCGCTTGTGTTATCCTGAAAATCAACGTTATAGTATACCCCTTCTCCACATTCTTCACCCTGGCATACACCTTGTACTTGTGGTGTTTGTTGTGGCTGATACAGTAGATTGGGGGGAGGCGGGGCCGGCCAGGGAACATCCCCTCTTGCTTGTCCGTCAAAGGCATTGGGTTGAGGGGGTTTAAACATTCTATTGTCTTGGTTGCCGTACCCACCAGTCCTATTTCCTGGGGCAAATGTTGTCTGTGAAGGGGGCCGTACGCCCCTTCCTCTCCCACCACTCTGGGGACACTGGGATTTCCAGTGTCCGGGTCTCTTGCAGAAGGCACATACATCTTGGGGTAGCCCATCCCTCCTCCCATATAGCGCACCTTCTTGCACTGTACCTCTTCCTGTCCCTTGGCCCCCTATCATGTTGCTACTATAGCCCTGTGACGGGCCGTTATAATTGTAGTTATACCTGCCTTGGGGCCCTTGATGCAACTGTTGCATCAACACTTTGGTTTTTAAATCCTTCTCTTGTCGTGCCTTTTGTTGTCCCTTCACTCTTTCCCCTCTTTCGTAATACCTAGCCATTTCGAGGAGATCCCGGGGGTTCCTAGTCATCCATGTACTTTCTGCCCTCCTAATGTTCTCCTGAATTGGCCCGTGGAGCCCCTCTACAAAGTTTGTGGCAAAGTACCGTTGGCCCGTTTCAGACCCTATCTCTAGCCCACTGTGCGCTTTGAATGCTGCTTCATAACGCAGAAAGTACTGTGCTACTTCCTCACTTGCACCCTGTATCACAGCGGACAGTTTCTCCACATTCACATCAAATGGGGGTAACACCTTTTCTAGAGCCCTCAGGACTGCCATGCCATGCCCCCTTAGGGGTTCAGGATATTCCTCATGCAGTTTTCTATTTTTGCTCGCATCCATTACATCTTTCCATTTTATTGTTTCATTGTCTTTGGCACGAAAGGGGGTCCATATTTCTTCTGGGACAATGGCTAACAATATGTTATCTACATCCTCTACGGTAAATAACCCTGGTCTGAATAACTTTCCCACTTCTTTGTAGAATCCTGCCGGGTCTATACGGGGGTCGGGGATGGACTTGGTGATATGCATTAATTCAATTCGGGATAAAGGGACATACACATAGGTGCGCATCATGTTACCAGTGGCTGCCTCTATGGTGGGTTGGCACTCTCTCATTGGCATTAATAGTAACTTTTCCGTATTTGTTTGTTCACTCACAGGGGCCTGCACTGGTGATGAAGCAGAGGACTGGTGACTAAGAGTTTTCTCTTTTATTTTTTTATAATCTTTTAATAGTTTCTCCACCTTAGCCATCCTCCATTCTTCCGCCCCTGAATCATCCACTCTTATATTAGATAGCAGTTTCTTATCCAATTCCGTCCTAATCCTATTCCACTGGGACACATATCTAGGCTCCTTTTCCTCTTCTATATCATCCACCCTAATAAGAAGATATTTAATTACGTTTACTTGTATAGGCCAGCCAAGGCCCTCCATCAGACTCACCAGGGTGGACATGGACTGCGAGTGTATGGATGCTATCATACGATTAGCTACGTTTTGGCCCGCCTGGTCTGCATCTTTGAGTTTAGCCTCTCTTTCCCTCACCTCTCTTTCCCATGCCCTCTTTTCCTTCTCCCATTCAACACTGCCCCTTATGACTTCCTCTATTATGTCTGACATACATCCCCATAACTGAACACTGGACGCAGTCACTGGTAGTAACGCGACAGCGTCCTGATATGCTGAGGGCAGATCCGCAGTACTCTGTCCTCTCAATTTACAGTTACCCTCATGAAAGGTATATAGTTTAGTGGCCACTGTCCTAAATTCCAAAGGTGTCAAACACCCCAATTGGTCCCGTAGGCTGTCATTGAGGGGTGTGCCATACAGCCCGGTCATAAGGATTTGCAAGTCTCCATCTCTATCCTTTTCTACAGTAGTCGTTCTCCTATGGTCTATCAACCTATCTGGGTTTCCATACTTCATTGGGAATTCCACCCTTTCACCCTCACTGTCTGCCGGTGGAGCTGTAGCTCCTGGAAACAATAATTCAGTCGTTGTTTGTTCTGCTTCTAGCCCTATCACATCTTCATATCGAGGCACCGGCACGGCAGGATACATACCCCCACTGTTCTTAATCATCATATGTCTATCCAACTGATCTAGCCTCTCGCCCTTCTCTTTTATCTCTAGATCATGTAATTTTTGATTTACCGTTCTCTTCTGCTCCTTTGCTTTTTGTTTGTTCTGAGCATTGCGCCTGCGCATTGCTTCTACCCTCCATAGTCGTATAGCCTCAAACTGTGCGGGTCTGACCCGTCTTTTACTAATTCTATTTCTACTTTGGATATGTGGTCCACATCAAAGGACCCGGTGTCTGGCCATTTATGCTCAATCAAATCTTTTGTGTATTCGGACCATTCTTTTAAGAACAATGTTGAATTCAATCCATGTTTAATCAACATATCAAATGCAGGGGTTCCTTCAAGAGGGGCATAGTGTCTCTTGCCTATACCACTCTTGCTGGAAGCCGCTTGACCCATTTTGTTGGTATACCACAATTGCCTAAAACACTCACCTTTCCCAAATATGCACCTATTGGCTAACAATAATAATACATCCTCCTGGCGTATCTAACATATCATATCATCATTTCAACATTACTTCTTCATAGACGGACTTACCACCGTCCTCTTCACAAACCCTGAATCATTATTCCCTTATTCCATCATGCATCCGTCCATACCACTTATCTTAAGGGTCCCGCCAGAGTGTTCCGGACCCGAAGGGCGACAGCCTGCTGTTCCACCGCCAACGGAGCCGGAAAAACAAGGATGACGCGTTGGTTGCAATCAAAGGTGCGGATTCAGTTGTTGGGGCCCCGTGATCAATTCCTTCTCCGGTTCCGCCGCGGCGTTCCTCACCCAGTGACGGACTGTCGCTCCTTCGCGTCCCACTTCTGACACCAAAATTGTGGGTGCGATTTCTCGCCGTCGCCAAAACCAGTACAAAAGGGACCCTATAAAAACTCAAACAGAAAAGAGTTGAGTAAACATTGCTTTATTAACACACAAGCATTCGCGAATGGGCCACAAGTTCAACCGTCTCGCAAAGCAAGTCGTCAAAGTGCCGCCCTTTGCCCTGCACATCGTGGTCCTTTTATACCCATCTGTTTTACATTGTCATACATTGCTGCACATAGATTATGTCCACCACAAGGCGGTTCCTCCCAGTCATGACTTTGCATCAAGGTCAACAGTTCAACATCTGCTATTGTGGTTTCCTGTTATCTGTTATTCGCTCTCTCTCGTGCCCTTCTGTGTATCTCTGTGCACGAGGCTGTGCTTACTCATTCCTTCCCCACCCGTAATCTGCAGATAGTTTTAGCAGGCTCAACATGCTTCGACATACAGTGACCAAACACAATTCTTCTGTTAAAACAAGTTCTTGCCAGGTCAGCAGGTCTCTTTCTAGTTTGCAATTGCTATTCATATATGGCCATTAAACGCCACCGTATAAAAGAGAAGGCCTCTTCTTTTAGCAAAAGTACATTCTTTTAACGCATATGATGATTAGTACAAACTCCAAGTGTGAGCACAACATTACATATGTATGCGTACCTTCATTTAGCTTTCTCTGAAATGTTTGTTTCAAACTATCAATTGTATCCCATGAGGCCCAGGAAAGCCTTTGTTTGTTTTTTGTAATTGGATTGAAAGTTTTCTGGACTGCTTCGATCTTGACCTTTTGAGGTAAGACTTGTCCATTTCCAACTTGGAGCCTCACTTATTTTATTCTGGACCTTACCAGGTAACACTTTGCAGGCTTGGCGGTTAGGTGGGCTTTCTACAGTTGGCCG
Source organism: Ambystoma mexicanum (assembly GCF_040938575.1). NCBI lineage: Eukaryota > Metazoa > Chordata > Amphibia > Caudata > Ambystomatidae > Ambystoma > Ambystoma mexicanum. The sequence goes on along the minus strand of NC_090939.1, from coordinate 808,344,262 downwards.
CAAATAGACAAAAGATGGTTGAGATGCTCTTTCCTGTTAGAACCGTAGATGACTATATTGTCTGGGTGGTCGCAGCGAAAGAGCATCAGGAGCCAAGGCTCGATCCATCAATTTCTGGAATGTTGCTGGGCTCCATGGAGGCTTCTTTGTCCAAAGTACCTGCCAGTAACTTTTCATCAGGTCAAGTATGGAAATACATTTTGCCTGCCTAATCTCTCAACCAACTCGTTTATTGATTGCGAGGGATAAGCCTTGAGCTGCAAGTCAATAAAAACCGCCAAGTGTTGTCAGTCTTTGCGACCAGGACAATGGATGAGGCCCATCCATTGTATGACTTCTCAATGAAGCTTGGGTTAAGCATCTTTTTCAGCTTCTCAAGAATAATTTGCTTTCTGGTCTAAGATATTCGATAGGGATTGTTAGGATTTTATTAACTCCTCCCTGTACACGTCCGGGCTTTGGGAGAAACACATCTGCACACCCATCAATCAGCTAGGCTCATTCCTGGTGTTTGGTCATGGACAGCCCAACCAACATGGTTATCTAAACGTTCTCAACAATGAACCCACCTCGGACAAAAACAACATACTCGATTGGGTGGTGTCCCAAAACCTGGACACCGTCATCGATAACATAGTGCCCTGTGCCTGGTACGATCATTTCCGCATATACTTCCACATTCTTCTACAGGGCCCACTACCGTAGACTCCCAATAACCCTCAAAAAGTACTAAGTAGGAACTACAATAAGATCCTTCCTGCTGATATCAGCAGTAGTACACAGAGTCACATGGCCCAAACTTCGGACTCTGACTCGTGACTCATTGGTGTCCGCTTTTGCATCCACATTTCAGGAGTTGGTGGATAGATCGGCTCCCGTTTGTTCCAAATTGGTCAGAAAGAGCTCAGGCCACCAGAAATGGTTCACACCATCCCTTGATATGCTTAAGATGGACAAAAGGAAGCTGGAGGACATCTGGCTAAAATCTGCCACAGTAGAAGATAAAAAATAACTGGAAGGCGGCAGAAAGAATTTACAAGTTAAACATATTAAACACCAAGAAAGACTTCTATAAAGATCAAATTTATAGCGCACAAAATTCCACGGGGAAACTCTTCAAAATGTTTAGATCCCTCAAAAAGCCAAAGGCTTTGCCCATCACCATCCAGCCTACGGCAGTCGACTGTGCAGAAGTGCAAAACATGTTTGAAGCCAACATGTTCAAAGCCCGAGAATCAGTCAGGCCCTGTCCCATTCGGACTCAATGGCGGGAATCCAAACAAACTATATTGAACTACCAGAACAGGAGAGATTTGCATTTACCCCAGTTAGTAACTTAGATATGAGAGTTTTGTTGACTACATTGCGACCCACCTCCTAAGCCGAAAACATCCACCCCGCCGACCCTGGATCATATTGGAACACCAATAACTGTATGTTCTGTTCTTCACCCGCATGATCAACACCTCTTTCAGAGAAAGCTACATCCCCAAATCTATCAACATCGTGACAGTCATCCCATTGCTAATAAAAACAGGTTTGGAACTGAAAGATCGAAGCAACCGTAGACCAATCACAAATTGCAACTTTCTGTTGAAAATCCTTCATAAGTGTGCTACAGGGAAACTTCAGCACTTTGTGAAAGTTAACAACATCCTGCACAAACAACAATGAGGTTTCAGGCAAGCCCATAGCACAGAGATAGCACTTATCGACTTGCAGACCCAAATGTTGACGATAATGGATGAAGGAAAGCTGGTGTGCTCATGTGGCTTGACTTGTATGCTGCTTTTGATTTGCCTGACCACGACAAGTTACTGCAAGCTCTGGGACAGGCAGGAAGTTGCTCAAAGGGGGCAGTCGATCTGATTCACTCCTTCCTTGCCAACCTAATGTCCAAAATCCAATGGGGGGGGCGCTTTCTAGTCCCTAGCTCTGATTAGTTGTGGAGTACCGCAGGGTGCCAGTCTGTCACATGTGCTCTTTAATCTATACCTCTGAAAGCTCTTCACCCAATTGGAGGGCAAAGGCACAGTCTTTACTAACTACGCTGATGACACTCAGCTGGCCCTAGAGCTGAGCAGCAACTACTCTCAGGACTCCAGTAAAATCTCAGGCGTTTATGATATAATTGAGGCATGCATGACCATGAATTGGATGTGCCTAAACGGCAGTAAAACCAAACTCCTTATTTTCGGCTCCTGGCAGGCTCGCTCTAAGCTGAGCAAAGATTTCACCACCTTTACTATTAAGAACAATGCTATCTCGGTCCTAGGCAAAGTAAAAACCTTAGGCATCTCTTTGGAATCCTCAATGATCACCGAAGCCCATGTCAAGCTAATAAACAAAAATGTTCAGTATCATCTACGCCAGCTTAGACACATCTGGCCTCTGAAAAGCAAAGAGAATTGTGCCACAATCGCCCAAGCCACTATGCTCTCAAGGTGGGACTACGGCAATGCGGTCCTAATAGAGTCTAATACTGCTTATCTGGTTAAATGTCAGACAATCCAGAACAGTGCGGTGCGCAACATTAAAAACATACCGAGAGGAGAACACTTCTCGGCCATTAGAAGGGATCTACACTGGATGAAGGTGGAAGACCGGATTGCCTTAAAAGCTAGCTACACTGGTACACTGCTGCCTCTTCGGCACAGCTCCCCTTTATCTGAAAACACTAATCTGTTCATCCGTCCCTGCCATATCACTGCGTTCAGGAAGCCAGGGCCAGATCAACAGCATTACCCACAAATGGTCCAACGGCCTGGGCAGGTCCTTCCCTGTTAGAGCAGCAAACTGGAACAAACTCGAAACCGCTTTAAGACTGGAATGAAATAACCTGAAGTTCAGCCGTGCTTTAAAAGCTGCCCTTTTTAAGTAATCTCTAGGATAGACTGTTGGCCCCCCCTTTTTTGTTTGTGTCCTGTCTCCATGTTGTCCCCCTGATGCCTGCAGGCTTTGTTGCCAAATAAATCTATACATAAATAAATGAATACAACAATATGCCTTGGACTTCAATGGCAAGAGTATTTCTGTCATGTTGTTGGTATATAACAGTAGTAACTGGGGCTGTTGTTTTCTTTCAAGCTTTTTAGTTTATTTATATGATATATCTAGGAAGGCTTGCGACAGTGAACTTGTTCGACCTTGTAGGTTGGGGGCAGACCAATTCTTATGACAGAGGGGCTATGCCACCTCGCCAGTAATTTGTTCTGCATGGTAGTAATACCATGACTGTATCACCCATATGAAAAGTGCTAATCTGGATTCTTTGTTGTATGGCTTTTCCTGCCTGGTTGTAGCATTTTACAGATGGGTTCTGACCAATTGGCACACCTTCATATACTCTCAAATGTTTCACACTGTGAGATGGTCAATAATGTACAAGCTGCCAAGTCCCTCCCATTCTTCCTGCATAAAGTCCAGCACATCATGGGGGTTTCTGCAATAGACCAACGGGAATAGTGAGAACCCTGTGCATGAATGTAGAGTTTTCCCAAATGCAAACAGAGCCATAGGATTTGGCAGTGCCAATGTTGTCCATCTCTGGGGACCAACTTCCTAAGGATGCATTTCAGAGTTTGGTTAAAACGCTCCACTAGGTTATCAGTCTGAGGGTGCTAAATGGAGGGTTTAAAGGGTTTTGATGTTCATCAGCGTCTTCATGTCACCTATCGGTCGCAACATGAAACTACTTTCCTTCTCTGTGAGGATTTATGTTGAACTTCATAGCTTTTGTGCTGCTTCTCAAAGTGAATCCTTCAGGATACCTGGCTGCATAGTCAGCCATCACCAGGATATATTGATTCCCTTATTTGAGGATTCCAAGGGGCCGGCTATGACCATGACAGTTCTGTAGAAAGGGACCTCTATAATTGGCAAAGGCTGTTGTGCTGTTTGGGATAAAACATCTGGAGAGATTCTATGGCAGATCAGGCACCATGCACAAAACGGATTGATCTTAGCATATATATCAGGCCAGTAGAACTGATTGAGCAAGGTCTTCTCTGTTTACTTCAGCCCATGGTGCCCCACCATCAGGTTACCATGGACAAGTTACAATACAGCCTTCCAAAATTGCTTCAGAACTAATAATTGGTGATATTTGGTGCCTGATCCTCTTTGATGATTATCAACTTGATATAAGACTCTATTCTTGTCTATAAAGTGTGGCATTTTCAAAGTTTGTCTCTCAGGTTCTGAAACCAAGTTCCTCCAAGCCTGCTCTAGGAGAGGATCTTTTTGAATAGGCTTCTGAAAATTCATGCACCTCAGCCATTTTGCCATCCCTGCTTTGGATTTTTTAGTGGGTTACAGAGTCTCTACTTCCTCAATCTCTGGGGCAGGAGTTTTTGATATTTGAGTTTTGCTGTGGGTTGTCCACGTTGCAAAATGTATGATGTGTTCACAAGGTTCAACAGGAAAACAAGTATGCCCCGCCCTGTACTCTCTATCAATACCTCTTTCTCTCACCTCAAGCAAATATGTATGAGTCAACACAGATTTTGGGCCCACTCTTCCATATGTTCCCTCCAGTATATCCATTTGTGTACCACTCTGAAACATGGCTTGACCTCGGGGATGGATGGTGATTTCTTCATCCCCATATAAATCATACTCCGGTGCCCCCAGGGTTACTGTTGTGGGGGCTCGGGCCGCATTTGTCAGACACACTCCCTTTAACATTCTGGATGGCAGTGGGTGTTAGTTAGTATATATAGAATATTTAACCCTACAGCCTAAGCTCTGACATATTTATCTAGAACCCCCAAAGCCATATCTGTCTATATTCCCTCGGGAAATTCCTACACTAACCCTGAATGATTACAATGGATTGTTGACTAAACAAGGTAATACGGTGTGCTTTTCTGAGCCTTTGCCTGATTTGATTTTCTTCCTAACACTCCCATGTACTCCCTTCCCTCTCACTCTCTGATGTTTCCCTTTTACTATTCTACCAATCTCCTCCATCCGACTCTACCCACCTCCCCTTCTACTCCTTGTGACTCTTCCTCCTGTGTCCATCATATGCAATTCACTCCTTCTAAGCTCCTCCACCCTTTCCTGTTCCTCCATCCTAGTGTACAAATATTGCCTCCTCCACTCTATTTTACCCTCATCCACATTACTACTCCCTTCTCCACCCTACTACCACACCTCAACACCACCTTTTTCTCAGACACCTCTTTTTAACTCTAACATTAATTTCAAATTTACTCCTTACACTCCCTCTCCTAATCAGGCTCACCAGTCTTTTCGTACACACCCTCAACTCAGCACCTCATGCACCCACCGACCAATACTTTACCTGTTCTAAAAATTGACTTCACACTCCACTCCAGCATCCTCCCTCCTGCTGGTCTATTTGTCTGCCACTACCTCGACATCTGACCTCCCCAAAACAACACACTACTATCTACTACCTGTGATCTATTTTAACCCCATTCCCAGTCTATGGTTGGTCTACTTGTCCTGGCCAATCAAGCCCTAACTTTCCAGTCCAGAAGGCATTTCATACAGAAAATCTTTCATATTGTGCATTTAGCCTCACCCCTTTCTCTGCAGCGCCCGGGGAACACCAATGGCAGTGTGTGTTGTATACTGTCCAAGTTTGTGTTAGGGGGCATCTGCCCTGATCCCCCCCTCCCTAAGTTAAGTTCTGTCCTTGCTTCTTCTTGTTTTATTGTACATCCTTGGTGGTCTAGGGTGGCAGTTCCAGTCTCACTTTTATACTAGCTGAGAGTGGTGTAACACGTATGGCATTGGGAACAGATATGAATTTGTTTGCGTCTGTTAGTAATAAAATAAATGTTCTACTCTATAGTCACCCTTGCTAGTTCTGGTCCAAATTAGGAGGAGACTGATGAGTGTAGCAAGGTCTGAAGGCACGATGATATATATAGACTTTCAGGGAAATCTGAAACCACCATTTTGTACAGGTACCTGGAATGCCACAAGTGCATCTTCACTCCCTTGTAGTAATCCCACACAAACCCTTTAAAGAGTTTCTCAGTTGAATTCTGCACCTTGACCACCATTAGACGAGGGATCATATAATAAAAATACAAGAATCATGGTTCAGGGAAGGAACACCAACTCAATATTATATATTTTACCAAAGATAGCTAGCTTGAGGTTTTTCCAAACCCCAATGGCAGCTGAGCACTTTTGAAGCACACCTTTTCCCATGTTTTTGAATTTGTTTTTTTTATGCAATGGTTGAAAATCAACCTTCTGCAACACTAATAACAACATATACACAAATACATGAATATACATAGTTACAATTGAAATACTTTTACATAAACATTTTCAAAACCTCTTCATTAAAACCTAGCATACGTTTCTACTTTTAACTATATCAACCAGCAATCTCTATACCAATACAGTAGAATTAAACAAATCTGTCTCAACATCTCTTTCAATATATAGAAGGCACCTGCCGTAAAAACTGTGGACCTGGCCCCATACATTTTGCTGCAGCATTGATCTGAATACACAAAGAGGTCTTGTTTTCCCTTCGTTGCATAGCCTTTATCATAAAACCTCATAATCTTAGGACAAGTGAGTAAATGTTGCTTTTTTCAATTGAATCCTCACACATCTTACATAACCAGTCTGCCGGTAAGGTCTCTCTCCATCTACCCAGATGCTCATTGGTGGGAAGGATATCTTATCATAGATAGGTAATAAAGCACCTTAGTTGAATGCTAATGGGCTTCAGCAGATATGAGCATTGGAGACTCGGGGTGAAACTCTGTCCTGGATTAATCGGATATGTCTTTTTTAAATGCAAACTAGGCAAACTTTTATCAACATCCCATACTGCAGTTTTTCTTTTTAGGCGAGACAGGGCTTGGACATATCAATTGCAATAAGATGGCTTTCAGCAGTTCCCGGAAGTCTTGCCACAAAGGTATTTTTCGCAGTCAGGGGCATTTTGGCGATCAGGGATTGGAGTGTATCCATCCCTGCTAACATTATAGTACACCATAGTTTGCACCTGGCGATCAGCCATAGGGATCTAAGCAAGAAAACCCCTAGTTCTATCTGAGTGCCTCCACCGGCACAGAATGCGGGACACCTTATATAGATCTCTGCATTCAATCACTTCTAGCCATATGTTTTTTTCTTCATCCAGAAATACTGCACCATATAAGATCCAGGGAATAATCTATGTGCGGTACACCCTGATCATACCCTCCACACTCCCCCCTCTTTTGGAGTTAATGATCTTTCTTAACAAAAGCCATTTACTCATACTCCTACGACAGAAGAAGTCACAATAATATCTTCTGCCACGTCTAATTTTGATAGGTAAGCCAAGGTAGAGGTAATTACTGACTGCCTGAATAAGAGTTGAGTCAAGTCTCCATATATATTTTCTTGAGTTAGCTTTGGGGTCTACCCCTGTTCGGAACACAGAGACATTATAGAACTCTCAGAAAATGTAAAAAACACAACTGTGAAGTGTCATCATCACAAACAATCTTAGTCTAGTCAGGCAATAAGAGTTGATGTGATTCTGTCTTTTGTTTATTGGTACACTGTGTTAAGACACCACTCTGAAAAAGAGACTCTTACACCCACTTGAACCTCTATAAAAACAGATGTAAGAGTATGAAAACATCATCGCACAATATTGTATGCCAAAAATGAACTTACCCAGAATGAATGCAATTGTGTACAATGTAGATTGATTTGTTTATATGTTTTTTATATGTGTATGAATTAGTATCTATGGGCAACCAGAGTAATTACCTATTATTATATATTTTTTTGAATAAAATATGTCTTTTGAATAAGAACTAGGCTGTTTCTTATGTAAAGTGGTCTGTTTTGGAGTGCTAGTCGTTAGCAACTCCCGAGGTATGTGTTTTGATTGGATCTGACTATTATCAGTCACAACAGAAACAGGATCAGGAGGAAGCTTGTGGTTCACATTTTGTTCATAGACAAGTACCTTATACACCACAGGCCCCTCGGAAATATAAAATGAAAAGGTACAACCTATTTTTACATATACATGAAGTATATGTTATACAACATGGGGGCAAGTCCACTTTTCTGTTTTAGCCCATTGTTGGTAGTTATGAAAGCTGTCAAAAACCCCTCATGATTTGCTCAAACTCTAACCATTATATCAGAATATAATAGCTGGATGAAGCATAGTAATTGCAGATCAATTTCCCACTTTGTTAATTTGGCCCAAAGAAGTGCCCGATTGACAGTGTTTAACACCTAAGAGAAGTCAATTTAACATATGTAGAGAGGCTTGCCCTCGGCTACTGTAGCCAATATCAGACTTAACAGTGCACTAATATTGTGAGAGGTCAAATGCTGTTTTTCAGAAGCCATTTTGGAATGTATATAATATTTGATTAGCTTCCACCCACTGGTGCAATTTTTCTAAACAATATGGAGGCAAATATTTTGGAGCTGCTGTGCATGGCTAAAAGCTGATAATTAGCAGTATCATTCTTCACACCCTTTTTAAATATAGCTATCAGAATGGAAGTCTTCCAACTGGGGGGAAAACATCCCAACCTCCAAATATCAACGAAAATAGTCTAGAGCATCCAGGCCCAAAGCTCTGGGTTAGCACATAACACCATGTTAGCCAACTCGTCAGGTCCCGGTGCTCTAGAGCAGGGGTCTCCAACCTTTACGTTAGCTAGAGCTACTTGTAGTGGAGGCCAACAGTGGAGAGCTACTAGCGGGCGATATCGGGGTGGGGATATTTAGAAACCTCAGAATTTTCGCCACATTTTTTTTGGCTCCATTATTTCCCCTCTTTAAACAGATGGAATAGCTTATGCCTTCACGAATATATTAAGAACTTCAAAAACCTCTTTATTGCATTATTATTTATTAGTAGCTGTCTCAAAAAGACAGATATTTGTTGGACTTCCACACAAATATCCTGCAATTTTTGTGCCCCTTCCTTTGCGTTTTATGCAGGCTTTCTACATGCCAGGCACACTATTGTTTTCCAAATGTGCATTTCACACTTCCATAAAAAAAAGTAATTTCCAAATTGAAAAATGCTGCTTGCATTCACGAGTTTTCTTTGAAATGTTTTTTTTGTCAGACACCACACATACTCCGTTATTTGCCGGTACAATAGCTCAGCGGGTTGAGTGCTCGCTGCTGCGATCTGAGCGTGATCTGCAGGTCGCAGGTTAAAGTCCCGGCAAGGCCAACACATCCTTTCATCCTTCTGAGGTCGATAAATGAGTACCAATTTCAGTTGGGTGATATTGCATGTAAATATGTGCTCTGTAAAGCGCTTTGGATTAAGGCGCTATATAAATAACACATCATTATCATTATTTGGGTGCCCCTCTGTGTTTTAGTACAAGTTATATTTATAAAGATTTTAAATGCTTGTCAAACTGGTTAATCACAAATAAATGCTTCTGTTATGCTGATAGCAGTTTTTAGAAAATTAAACTGTGGGTTCATGGGTGCCAACTTTTGATTTTCACTACAGGGGCAGAAATATCCCCACCTCAGCCCTGAATATAAGCAAGCAACCAGCCCAACCCATACCCTGGCCAAACACATTGTATAGCACTTTTTTTATAAGGCATTGCAAAAAGTCATACAATTAACAACCTGTAGTTTTGAATATATAACATCTCAGCATCGGTCTGTCAACCTGCTGAGCTACCCTGGTAGGCTTCTACTGTACAGCGTTTCTATGGATCGCTTAATGTACTAAAAGTGGGTGTACCTGTGTCATGGAAATGATTTCAAGTGGAAATGTACAATGTGGAATTTGGAAAGAAGCCACATAAAAGAAATTGTACCATTTTCTAAATATTATTTTGAACATTTCCAGGCGAGCGGCTACTGTGATATTTTCATTGCGTGGTCACAATGATCCTGATCCTGCCCCAGCCCCTCCAACATCTCTGGCAAACAAGAGCAGCTTGCTTAAGCAAGACTGTCGTGGGGGCGCACAAGGCCAACTGTGGTACTACAGGCGGCCTGCAGAAGCATAACGTGATACTGACATTTGTCAGTGGATTCACAAGCAGCTCCATGTAGCACAAGGCCAACTGTGGTACTACAGGCGGCCTGCAGAAGCATAACGTGATATTGACATTTGTCAGTGGATTCATAAGCAGCTCCATGTAGCACAGCAGCCAAGCTCCCCGCCTGCAATTGGGGTGACCAGGGGTTCGGATACTGAACATGGAAAATAGCTGCAAAACGCATCATTAATAATATAACTTAGGATAAATGTTTATTTTTCGGTATCTTCAGCACGGGCGACTGAAAAGGCTCAGGCGAGCTACTAGTCGCCCGCGATCGACTGTTTGGCGACCTCTGCTCTAGAGTGTTAAGGGCTTTTATTATAATTAAGACATCTAGTTCATCAAAATCATGCTCACTTGCAGTATAGTCGCTCTGAGATATTACATTAAACGACACCAGAGCGGGTTTGTAGTATAGATTCCTGACACACTGTTCCCACTGTAATGTGGAAACCGAGACTTCCTCAACTTTTGCACTATCTACTAAAAATGCCCTTATTTGGGACCAAAACGTCTTGCTATCACTAGACCTGAGAAGATCAAACAAATAGGACCAATTAGCACTCGTTAATGTTCCCTTATGCATTTTAACCCAGTTTTTGTATGTTGTTGACAGAATGGAAATCAAAACATTGTTTTCCCCTTCCTCCAAATCCCAGTTGTTCTTGATAACTGCTCTTGAAACTCTTCATTCTTTTCCTGAATTTCTACATCATAGACCCCTCTATGGGGCATTGCCCTCGGGCCAATCCGCTGATATAATGCATGATAGCCTGTCACCTTTCTTCATTAGCATTTGAAAAATCCACTGATTTCTACTAAGCCACCTCCTCACAACCGCCTCATAAGTGGTAAAAAAACAAGAGAGTTTACTGATTACTATCCGACCAGGTGAGGGGATTCAATGACATTTTAACCTTGGGATTATTCCCAAGATAGGATAGCGTATAAGGCTTTGGTTGCGTAATGACCCACTTAAGGGTTTCATGGTCACCCAGCGGGTTAAATTCAATAGTCGGTGCCCCACAGTGGTTCCCAAGTTGCTCATCCAACAAGACATAGTCAATACAAGAGGAAGATATGTGGTTGGTCCAGGTGGATGGATATCCTGATCCACTTATATCTTTCGCGTTTAGACAGACCAGATCATACGTTTCGATAAGGCTCCCCATTTCCTCCTTCATTGGACCCTTAGTAATGTTCCTAATATTACCATATTCCTGTAGCTGAGAAGAATGAAAATCCCTAGCAATCAAAAACATTCCTTTCAGTCGCATATCTTCCCAGCCATTACCATGTAGTCAATGGCCTTAAAGCGCCATCTAATGGAGAGCCCAGCACTGGCATGTACACATATAGAATCAAAATAGGCTGTTTTGAAATACCAGGGAGGTGTACAATTGCTGGTAATATATGCTGGCTGTCCACATCATAGGGGAAGGGTTTCAGATCAATATGTCACCCAGCTCCTATCACCATACCACCCTTGGGTCTGCCTCTCCCTGACTGGATTGCAGTGTGGCTAATGATAAAAAGCTGTTGAAGTGGAGAGGTGAGCCAAGTCTCTTGTAATTAAAACAAGGTCACTGTTTTTTTTTAAAGCGCAGCTGGTGTTATATTTTAAAAAGACACTATGACCTCTAGTTTTCCAACATAGACAATTTAAAATGTTTGATTTCATGGTAATTCAATAACTATCCATTTTAGTGTTTCTGTGAGCCAACGAACCCTAGTTCCTGATGCAGTATCCCTCAAATTAGGGTAACAGGCCTTTGGTGTAAGGCTGTGTCTTGATGCTCGCAGTAAGTTCACCATATCTTCTGTTGCCCTATTAATGTCTCATGCTTAGCCACCATCTTACTACAAACTGTGAGATCAAACCCCAAAGCATGTAGCTCCATGGTGCAAGAGCACAGGAGTGCTACCACTAGCGGGGATACAAACTCTATAAGGGCCCAATTGTAGTGTTCACCCACCGCTGGTAGCTCAATACATATCATATCAGTTGAGCTGAGATCCATCAGTTTAGGGATCAATGACCACTGGATCATCAGACTAGTATGATTCAGAAAGCACCAGATACAGTTCGTACAGTGTCACCGACCTCCGAACAGGTCATTATGGCTTTTGATTCAATCTTAGAATAACTTGACAGGGGAGAGGGGCAGATCCTGTGCAGTATCAGCATGTGTGCCGTCTTCCTCATAGTACATAGGTTGCCCCTTCTGGGGGCCGAGAACTGTTCTCTCAGTCCGTCCCCTTCTGGACTCCTGCACGACCACTGTATGCTCTGGGGTCACAACCTTGGCTTGCATACGGGTGCCTCCATACTGAACCCAATCATTCAGTGGGCCTGTTAGATGAACCTCCCTTGTAGTGCCATCCCCCTGTGCCTGAATGACACAAGCACCCTTGTTGGAGGCTCCCACCCCGCAAGGCCTATCTCGGTTTCTCCCTTTATTAGCATGCTGGAGGTGTTGCTTATTCAAACCCCCTTTGATCCCGGATTCTTCCTCAAAGTGTGTCAGCTCCTTCTTTTGCCATGCTCTCCTTCTCGTAATGTCAGGGGCCATGTGTGAGGTCTCAGGTTTTGCCCTCCCCTCCCTAGCGGGCTGTGCCACCCCATCCTGTGTGGAGCTTGTTACAGGCATCTCTGAGAGGGGACACTCCTGTATGTTGTTAATCCTAATTAGGGGATCCAGATTGGGAAGGGAGTGGCAGGCCCTAATTCTGGCACATGGCCCTGTGTTTGATTGGGCATAGTCATTGTGATCCTATGATGTACCACAAAAAAAATGGTTGGCCAGACTTGCAAACATAAATGTAATATCTTGTTGTTCTTCTGTCATATTTGTACACAATAAATGGATGGCGTCTATCTTATTCATGCAGTCGTTCACCGACTGTGTGCAAGGAACATCACTCTTTTCCCCTTTGGCATACCTTACTGCCTTGGATAGCAGGATACTCCCATCGCTACTAGACAATTCTGAAAAGTCAGTTGAGGAAAGCAGCCTTTCTAAGTCGGGGCTTGCCGAAAGGTGTGTCCCAATAATGTTGCCAAAGTCAGTGTCTTCTGCCTTCTAAGGAAGGCCCCCCTCCTGTCAATTCTCAGTGAAGCCTTCGACATATGCTTAGGAGCGATTGATTGTTATCAATATTTCCAAATCCTGGACTCGCAATGTCATCTATCTGTTGTTACCCCGCCCACGGTAGATCAATAGAGGCTGATGTCATGGATTTAGTGGCAACAGCCAAGGGAAGAAAATCAGACATTTTTGGTTGTGAGGCCTGTTGGACACTCAATTTGTCATTTTTAGGTTTGGGGGAGCATGGAGTGCCATTCAGGTTGGGAATGCGCATTTGTTTTCCTCCTTCACGAGCAAGAGACCTCAATGTGCATTTCTGCTAGTTATTCAGCTTCATCTTTAATTTACAACTAGCATAGACTGTCTGCCTAACATAACAGCAAGTTATTGTTTATGCCAACACTTACCACACGAGCGGTGATGATAATACAGCCGTGGGCTCCTAACAAGGCTAGAAGGTCGGGGGCAGATGGGCTGCCACCTCCCAGACAGGCCCTAAATAGCTGACACTGCCCAAACGGTCAACTCCGGTCAACTCCGCTTCACTACCAAACACCGAAAACACTCCTCGCACTTCATGTCGCTTCGCGAGGGGAGGGCCCTTTTAAAGAGCCTGCTATTGTTAAAATGTACAGTCACTGCACGTTGAGCCTCACGGGAATAGCTCGGGATAGCAATCCGCTTTCAGCACACACTGGCAGGGTAATGTTCAGCCAAAAACACTTCCCGCACTTCATGTTGCGAGGGTAGGGTCCTTTTAAAGAGTCTTCTATTGATTAAAGGTACAGGCACTGTGCGTTGAGCCTCACGGGAATAGCTTAGGGATAGCAATCCGCATTCACCACACCCCGGCAGGGTAACGGTCAGACAAAAACACTTTCTGCGCGTCCCGCCCTTTCAAATTGTGCTCCAGCAGTACCTTGGTGTTGTCGGATACCCTGACGCCCAGCTATGTAAAAATGTGTACTCATTCACCTGCCATCCAAGCCAGTAAATATTGAGGCATTACAGGCAGAGTTTATTGGGAAGACATGAGTTTAGTTCTTATTCACTTTAAAATATGAGATTGCACTAAACATGTGCAAAAGTGAGAATCTGATAGGTGCTGCACTTTTACGGTTTGACATAAGTACCAATAGATCATCAGCAAAGAGTAGCATTTTGGATGTGGTTCCACTGTACCAGAGGCTGATGTTATCTTTTGTCTACATATAGCCAGGGTGAGTGGGTTTATGGCTAGATCCCCAAAAAAAGGGCAGATGGAAACCACATCTGATGCCCCACTGAATCACACTTTTATGAGGGACCCGCGTGAACTAACACCCTAGCTTTTGCTTGTTAATGCCTGGCTCCAAAAAAGTGAGAACGTGTGGCTCAAAGCTGAACCTACTTAAAGTCTATGTTAAGTAAGACCGACTAACAAGACCAAACACCTTCTTGGAGTCATTCCCCACAATGGCCCTCAGAGAATCTGTGGCTTTATGTACACTAATCATCTCAAGAAGCTCCCACACGTTGTCATGAGCATGACAACCTCTAATAAAAACCACTTAATGTGTGTGCATTAGTCAGTTGGTAACCAGGTCGAGCCTCATGATGACTTCCTTCGCCAGTAGCTTAACATGGAAGGAGTAACAGTACCCCTTTCGAGGGATTCATTAAATACTCTGCTCAGGATCAGAAATAACAGCCGCTCACATTTCTTGGCTTGTAAAAACTACCTCACATTCAGCTTTTCATTAAAAAGTGAATTTCATTTGTTCGCATTCACCTCTCTGTCTCAAGGCTTCCTTCTCAGGGGCTGTTTGCATGTGCCACTTCCTTTAAAAAAAATTCTGTTTCCAAGTTTTTCTTGACTGCATGCCTTTGCTGTCTGCTTCATACCAAGGAGCTATTATTTGTACCACGTGCTAGAGCTTTGATGCAGTCCCAAAAGGTGAAGATGTCATCAACTCAGTTTATAAGGCTAGCTACCTCTCCACCAGTTCTACGTATTGCCTGTTTAACTACACCAAAAGCTGAAATCTCCCGATAGGGCACATGGTTGCAGCCCACAACAGACCCACATCAATGAAGACCAAATAGATATTTCCTCATCCTGACTGCTGGCCAATCACTCAGTCACTGTTGAGGGCATGAGGAGGAAATCAGTCTAGAACATGAATTATGTCAGGGTGAGAAAAACATGTAGTAACAGTATGCATTAGAGTGGGCCCCCCAAGGGCTCTTCAGCAAAAGCATGCTTAAAGTCAGAGAGAGATACAGAATCCCTTCCCACACCAGCATTTCACATCTCTGATCTATCCAAAACTAGGATCTACACAGCATTAAGTTCCCCTCTTAGCAGGATTGCCTGACCATGTGACCTGCTTAAATTCATGATCAGACCATCAATGAATGCACTGGTCCCATAGTTGGGAGAGTGTACATTCCCCAACATCAATGGGAGGTCCCCAATATTAACTTTCAGAAGTATGAATCTCCCTTCCACGTCTGTTACAGATTTAACCAGCTGGTATCTCAAGTTCCTAATGATCAAAATGTTCACAACTCTAGATTTTAAATTTTAACAATTAGAAATACCATAGCTAAACCTTTCATCCAGAATATAATATTCGTTCTCCTCTCCCAGGTGTGCCTCCTGCAACCGAACTATATCCACCTTGCATTCTGCAAGTCATTTTAGCACTTTCCTAAATTTGGAGAGAAAGTTAAGCCCCTTCACATTGCGTGGTAATACCTTTATCATGTTGCCCATCTTTACCCCTGTGAGCGAACTCTACCACTAAATAATGTACATTCGGCCTCACCTGGGTGCCTAAATGTGGGGGTGGGCAATAACAAACTGAATGAAGCTTTCAGGCATGCAGAGTCAGTACGGGAGCTGGGGACGGGAACACAAGGAAGTCTACAGAAGGGAAGACAAAGTGAAAGACAGAACAAAAAGCGAACTAAAATAGACCATGGGGCAGATCTTCAAATGCATTTCCCACAAATACAGCTGTGTTTCAACCAAGGCCTCAAGGCCCCCCAAGGTCCCAAGAAAAAGAAAACATCAGGATTTGGAAACACACTACCAACCTTCCAATCACCTATGACAAT
This sequence comes from Ambystoma mexicanum, assembly GCF_040938575.1. Classification (NCBI taxonomy): domain Eukaryota; kingdom Metazoa; phylum Chordata; class Amphibia; order Caudata; family Ambystomatidae; genus Ambystoma; species Ambystoma mexicanum. Next base: position 808,328,028 of record NC_090939.1, on the reverse strand, counting down.
TATATGAGATCTACAGAGGTGTAGATTAGAGGCTTAGTGAACTGTTTAAAGAGGTGCATTACAAGCAAACCCCTCTGCAAAATTCTCTGATGTCGCTCTCACCCCAGGCCAAAGCAGCCAGGCTATCATATCTATCTCCTCCATAGCCTGAACACATTGGTTCTTGGCCCCAAAACACTGCAATCAGCATACCCTGTGCCCCATGACATGTTCATACCATTCTCCAAAACAATTCATGTTACTTAACCATGTTGCCACTCTGAGGCTACATACAAGCATTATAGAGGGGGTGATGTAGTAAGGGATACATGCATAGTATCCGGATCTGTGTGATCACTGCAACGGCTGAAAATGCCAACTTTTTCTTTTTTTAACCCTTTACACCACATATATATGTGGGGGAGACCCCCGCATACCCCCATATTAATATCATACCCTAAACCCCCCCACATATATATATATATGGTGTAAGGGAGGGGTTAAAAAGAAAAAAAATAAGTCAGCATTTTCGGCCGTCGCAGTTCCCAGGTCGACATTTTTGTACGATTCCTATTATCCCAGCGCATGGCCATCCCAGGGCTCTAAAAGAAGAGGCTGCATTGTAGCTCCAAATGAGGAGCGGTACTACAATAAAGATAGAGAATGCCCTGATCTCCCTTCCCCACCAACCATCCTAATTCCATAAAAATTGGTTCCACAATGACAGACACTCCATGGAGTTCCTGAGAGTACCTCTTGCATCCAAATGTGCAGCAATGCCTGACGAAAGACTTTCTCCAGCTCTCTCCCTGATTTCACAAGCAGGATTCACCCCACCCTTTGCTGCGAGTACAGGGTCAAGGCTAAGCCCCTCCCATGCCATGCTTAAATCATGTGCAAATCTGACAGTTGATTTGATGTGGAGGCTGTACAATGCGGCCCACTCCCCACCAATTAATTATAGAGAGGGGTATTATCCAGAGTCTGTGGTGCACAGGTGCTCCCCATTGTACACATGAAGAACCTTCACAATCTCCCTGTTGGGCCTCTGTCCACTCACAAGTGTCATCTCCATTTCTGCATCGAGGGTTGACTAACAGGTATTTGCTCACTGTGCCTTTCTCAGAGGAAGAAATATCAATTTCCACGCCATTCTGGTCCCACCCACAAGTACAGTCCAGCACCAATATTTTAGGCAATTCTCCTCTCAACAAGAGTACCATAAGCAGCCCCAAACATGTGTTTCTGCCTTGATAGACAGTGAGCCAAGGGCTCATGTCTGGGTTGCTCTTAGTAACATAAGGTTAAACTCCAGTTTTTTCAAAATGTACATCATTCCAATAGCCTATACACTGAGAATGCGCACAGCCAAAAAAACATTTCTATGGGAAGGATCTCAATCAGGCGGCCCTACAACCATGTTTTAGCTCACTGTCCCTTACACACGATAACCAATTAAATATCAGTCGTGTCTCACCCACAATAGCAGACAGCGCAAAATGTCATTCTCCTCTGAACAAGAGTGCTATCAACTACCACAGACACGTATTTCTGCCTTGTTGGGAATTATTGGTAAGAAGAGACTGAGTCACTCTATGCACAGTGAGCTAATGATCCATGTCTCAGTTGCACTTAGTAACATAAGGTTATACCCTGATTTTTTTTAAAAGTTCAGAAATGTGGGAGTCCCTCAACTGAGACTTCACACAGACAAATAACATGTTGTATGGATAGGTTTCCACTCAACAGGGTCAACAACCATGTTTTAGCTCACTCCACCTTTCACGTAGAGAAAAGATTCATGTGCATATCAGTCTGATCCCACCCACAAGGAATTCCCAGCACCAAAACCCTAGGCAATTCTCCTCTGATCAAGAAGACCATCAGTAACCCATGACACATGTACTGGTTTGTTGGGCAACCTCAGTGAGATGAAGCTGAGGGTCTCTAAGTATAGTTAGCTAGGGGCTCACGTCTGGATTACTGTTAATAACATAGGGTTAAACCCCACATTTCTTGAAATTTGATATTTTGGGCGCCCTTTTACTAAGAGTAAATACTATTCTATGAAAGGTTTGCATTCTTGAGTTTCTACAACCATGTTTTAGCTCATTGTTCCTTTTGACTGTGTTCATTCTCAGTAAAAGGGGCCCCACGTTTATGAAAATACAGAATATGCATGACAAGAGTGGTACAGAGGTGCAACACATCACTAATGTAGTCTACAACAAATGAGAGAAATTGTATAATCATATTATCAGTTAATTATGTACCATTTTCTACAGCAATCTTTAAAGTCTCCCCAAATCTGATTGAAGATCTTAAATAGCAATTCATAAGTAAGGTTTCCCTCTTCACATGATAAACCTCTAGGAGATTATTGATCCACTGCTATACCATGGGTGAATTTGCCTCTTTTCATATGCATACCCTGTGTATGAGAAACAAGATTATGCAGGAGGCTTGCTGGTGGTTATGCCTGTTCCTTTTCCTTTGGCTCCCCCTGAACGGTTCTTTGAGGATCCCAAAACATACAGGACATTTATTAGTCAATGTCAGTTGCATTTTGTATGCCGCCCTAAGGCCTTCGTGGATGATGTCACAAAAACTGCTTTTGCTCTTTCATATTTGCGGGGTACTGCAGCTGCTTGGGCTAACCCACTGTTGGAAGTCAATTATCCAGCCTTGTATGATTTTGACATAATTCTGCAAGACATGGTTTTTGATGCTAGGTGCAAGGCCCAGCCATCTGACTTAGAGTTCTTGGCTTTATTACAAGGGAAATCTTCTCTTTTGTCATATCTGACCTGTTTCAATCAGCTGGCGGCTGAGACTGCATGACCACAACAGAAAAAAAAGCTGTATTTCATCGGTTTTATCGGTTGAGCTAATGGATGCCCTCTGTGTGGTTCCTGCTCATCCTGCTGCTTTTCCTGAATTACTGGATCTGGAAACCAGAGATGCCTCCTAGGAAGGGTGAGACCACATTCCCTGCTGTTTCAGGGGATCCCGAACCAATCCAGTTCAAAGCTACACGGGGGCCTTTGACCAAAGACGTAAGGGAGAGACACATGTCCCTTAATGTATGCCTTTATTGTGGCCAAACAGTTCATTTCATCTGGGTATGACCGAAAAGACCAACCAAGCTTTTGGGAAATGCCAAGACTCATCTATAGATGGAGCCAATTCTGACTCTGTGACCCCCTTTTGTTTTTAGATATCTACTTCCCCATGATGTTTGGTTTTGCTGATTCTCTGGAATTGGTAGTCCCAGTGATGATTGATTCAGGGGCAACTGGCAACTACATGGATGCACAATTTTCCAGGGTGATTGAAATTCCAATTCAGGCTAAATATGCACCTGAGTCTGTGCTTGCCATTGATGGTACACCATTGGTTTTTGGGCAGGTGACAGAACAAGCAGGCACGCATCAGGGGCATCATGAGCTGCTGTCTTTTGATTTGATTGCTGCTCCACAGTTCAGCATTATTTTGGGATTTCCATGGTTGAGAAAACACAATCCTGTCTTTGATTGGACACAGCAGACAGTGACCTTTACGTCTCTCTTTTGTAAGGAACAGTGTCTTGGTTCTGGCCTGTTGACTGAGTGTTCTTTTTGTCTGTCCGCACTTACTAGCCTAAGTATGCTCGTTCCTTGATGGTAGCATACCAGATGAATAGCATGATTATCGTCACATTTTTGATAAGGCACAATCAGAAAATCTGCCCCCACATCAAATGTATGACTGTCCTATCAATTTGGAGAAAAGGGATTCTGTTCCTGCTGGGTGTATTTATTCCTTACAGCCAAGGAGGACATGGTTCTCAAGGAGTATATTGAATAGGTCTTACGGCTTGGTCATATCCATCCTTCCAAGTCTCTTGCTGCCTCGCCCATTCTTTTTGTAGCCAAGAAAGATGGGGAGCTGCAGCCATGTGTGGATTATAGGGCCCTTAACACTATTCCCATCAAGAACCAGTACCCATTAACCCTAATATCTGAATTACTGGCTCAATTGCGATCATCAATCATTGTCACAAAACTGGATCTTAGGGGGCTTATAATCTGGTTCGAATGCATCAAGAAGACAAATGGAAAACCGCTTTTAAGTCCAGCCATGGATTATGTGAATATCTGGTGATGCCATTCATGCTCTGCCCCTGCCACCTTTCTGAAATTTGTTAACAACATCTACAGAGACATGCATAATTGCTGTGTTGTTGTTTTTTTAGAAGACATTCTGGTGTTTTCCTCTACCTATGCACAGCATCTCCAGCTTGTTGAAGCAGGCCTACAAACAGTGCGGGAGAATGCCCTGTTTGCGAAAGCAGAAAAGAAATTTCCCCACCACCTTGGTGGAATTCCTCGGCTTAAATCACACTTCCAAAGGGGTACAGATGAGCAATGCCAAAGTCAGTGTGGTTTTGGATTGGCCAACCCCGACCACTGTCAAAATGTTTCAATAATTTCTAGGCTTTGCCACTCTTTATTTGCATTTTATTGCCTCCTTCTCTGACATTTTTGCACCATTGACATGTTTGTTACGTCCTTCTGTGACTTTTATGTGGGTTGTAAATGCACAAAAGGCTTTTTAGACACTAAAAGATGCATTTACATCTGTTTTGGTGTTGTTGCATCCAGATCCATCATTGTTTTTATTGTGGAGGCTGATGCTTTAGCAGTTGCACTCAGTGCTATCCTATCAAAACCGTGCCTTTTCATGCACCAATTGCATCCAATAGCATATGACTTCCAGACACTCACTTCGTGTGAACGGAAATGTACGATCATGGAACGGGAGTTGCTTGCTATCTCAGTAGCATTCAAGGAATGGCGGCTTCATTTGCTGGGTGCTGCACATCCTATCACAGTATATTCCGATCACTGCAACCTACAGGCTTTAACCCATGTTAAATGCACCAATGCATGACAGATACAGAGGCATTTGTTTTCTCTACGTTCTATGTTATTATTACCTACAGGCCGGGCAGTTTGTATGGTAAAGCAGATGCCCAGTCTAGATTAGGGGTTACAACTGAGTTTATGCAAAGCGAGTGTCCGATTCTTCCCAAAGAATCAGTGGTCTGTGTTTATGCAGTTTCTTCTCTGCTTGTGGACAATATCTGGGAATATTGGAGGAATATCCATCAGAGGTGGAAGCCATGAATGCTCAGGTGGTCAAGGGGATTTCCCTATCTCAAGGAATGTTTAAATATCCTCACTGAGGCCAGCCGTTTATTGGCCCAGCGCTGGTCGCATGATGCAAAATTGGTTGCCCACCCAGGACAACGAAAGACCATAGAACAGCGACATAGGTGGTGTTGGTGGCCTACCATGAAATATGACTAGGTGGATTATGTAATGAATGACCTGCGCAGTTTGCACTGAGCACGGAAGCAGCCCTGGAAAACAAGTAGCACTTCTTCAACCAATGCCAATACCACACAAAGCATGGTTTATGGTGTCAATGGATTTTGTGGTTGAACTTACATATGTTAATGGGTTGTCTATGGTTCTGGTGGCTGTTGACATGTTTGACATGTTTACCAAGATGGCACAGTTTATCCCATGTCATGGCATACCATACCATCAACGGCAGTATTGGCTTCTTTGTTTTTCAACAATATTGTTTGCTCCTTTGGTCTTCCATCTATCATTGTGTCAGATCGAGGAGCCCACTTTACTTCCTGTTTACCTGGTTCCTTGTGTATAGAGGCATGGTTCTCCTCCTCTTATCCTCCCCAAATGGATGGACAAACAGAGAGAGTCAAAAGCACCATGGAACAGTATATTAATTGCCTTTTCCTTCAGTACCAGACAGACTGGCTTCAGGTGTTGGGTGCTGCCGAATTTGCTGATACCAATTCAGTACATTCCTCAGTTGGTTACTCTCCTTTTTTCAACAATATCGTTTGCTCCTTTGGTCTTCCATCTATCATTGTGTCGGATCGAGGAGCCCACTTTACTTCCTGTTTACCTGGTTCCTTGTGTATAGAGGCATGGTTCTCCTCCTCTTATCCTCCCCAAATGGATGGACAAACAGAGAGAGTCAAAAGCACCATGGAACAGTATATTAACTGCCTTTTCCTTCAGTACCAGAAAGACTGGCTTCAGGTGTTGGGTGCTGCCGAATTTGCTGATACCAATTCAGTACATTCCTCGGTTGGTTACTCTCCTTTTTTTGCCCTCTATGGTCACCATCTTCATTCTTTGCCACACTAACCCACAACGTCCATGTTGGTTCCCCCTGCTTGAGACCTGTTACGTTGTTTGATTCAGGTACGCTCCACTGTATAACAGCATTTGAAAAAGGCTCAGGATGATACCAAAAGGTTTGTGGACCAAAGACGTAGACCTCATCCTGCCTATGAACAGGGTGATAAGATCTGGCTCTCCACTGCTCACCTGCATATACGCGGACAGAATAAACTTCTGCCACGAGTTTTGGGTCCCTAGGAGGTGATCCACTCTATGATACCGGTAGCGGTGTGGCTGTGCCTTCCTGCACATTGGCATATAGATCCAGTGTTTCATGTCAGTTTACTGAAACCATACCTGCCGGGTACTAGGGTTTTGCAGAAACCTGCCCTGATCACCAGTTGTGCATCATTTTCAAGTACCCTGTATTTTTTGTCTTGTTTTCACTCCTGGATATTTTTGCCTCTGCTTTACTAGTTTCTGCTTTTTGGATTGCCCTGAATTGTTGTATGGCTGACCTGGTGTTTTGCATGGACTTTTCATTCTGCCTGCTTTTTGATTGCCCTGAATTGCTACTTTGCTGTACCTGAAGTTTTCATTGTTTTTTTGGATTCTGCCTGTTTCCTGGAATACCCTGAACTGCCTTTATTGCTGTACTTGGTAATTTATGTTATGGATTTTTGGCCATGCCTGCTTCCTGTATTCTCCTTGGATTATTCTAAACCGTGCTGCTTGTATTTTTAATATTTTCCTGGATTTGAATTTAGTTTTCTGCCTTTATGCTATTCGGGTCAGACCCCTTGCGTTTATCCTGGACATATTTCCTCTGTAGGCAACTTACATCCGACTGTGTTTTCCTGGTCTATGGACTTCCTCTACTGGCAGTAGCATGTGCCTGTAGGTTTGCCTGCATTCTTCATCTACACCCATGTAGGAAGGTTTCTATGCCGGAACAGGTGATGCTGTGTGTTTTCTTGGAAAAGTCTGGGATACATTTTTGTTATTTTGTTTTCCCCCCCAGTGCTATTGGTGTGCTTTGTGCCCCTGCCTTTTCACCTGAGCCTTTGGCTTGATGATTCTTTTACTGTACTTTGCAGGCCAAGCTTTTGGGAGGAAAGTACCCCTGTATGTAGGCGCCGCTGTCCCTCTGTTTTAGTGTTGAGTGACAATGGGTCTTCTGGACACCAAGGAGGGGCATGACATATACACTGACAAAAAGAGTTTACGCTATCTAAACATACACCCAATCCTTATATTGATTTGATTGGGGCAAAGTCTACGGGAATCAAGTAATCCAGTCTTGAGCACACACAAGATGAAGGAGCTTCTAACTTGTTAATATTTGAAGAACACTTAATTAGGAAACAACCTTTGACTTAAGTTGTTAAAATGAGCATTCAGTTCCATTTATAAATAGTTGATCCAATATACAATCTGGCTATTTCCATTATGCCACAGGTGGTAACGTGAAACTCTATTGCAGAGGGGAGCTCAATTATAGATTATTAAGCCAGGCAATGTTAGGCTGCCATACTCCGCTATCTCCTATAGCCAATTTCAAACGACTCCACCATGGACCCTTATTATGCTGTCAATTTTCGGACAACTGTTGCTTGCTCATCCACATACGAATTGCTAATGAAATAGAGACATTAAGGCAATATTGTTATTTGTATTCTATTAATCTAGCCAATTAAACATATTGGCAGATTCATACATCCCATTCCCAATTTTGTCCAAGCAGCAGCAAAGTTCAATTCAAAACTTCGTCGCACATTCCACTATTATATGCATGACATTGGATAGGTTCCTGAGTTTCACTTGTGTGTTCTTTATGTTGGTTTTACACCCAGAGATATTATTGTAATTTTTTGTCAAACTGGTAAGTACACTCATGGTCGATTGTAATTACTAACGCATTACCTGCATACAGTTTTGTTTTCGTGTGCGGGCTTGGTTCAAAGGGGACCACACCACCTGCCTAAAGCATTTCAATAATTAGGGCCTGTAAATAGAGTGGTAAAAGGATATTTTAAAATAAATAACACCTGCATAGATTCAGTGGCAGTGACCACATTTGGAAAGAGGGCCACGTTGAGTGCCTAATTCCTATTTCATTATTGGATGGTTGAGAGGAGGCATACCTATCATGAGGAAGTGTTGAAATCTGGAGAACAAATTGATTTCTGGATCCATCCTGTGTATTATAATATTGTGATTTGGGACGACTGATGAACAACTTGTTGAAAATATTTAAGGTATGAACTGAAGTTAGTACAATCTTGAATTCTCCAGGCCAGGAGTCAGAAATATTATATTTTGCTGAAAACATTTTTGGTGAATTTGTTTTGCCGCATTTTTTCCTGCTTGTTCACCACAAAAATATATATCGTAGTTTAGGTAAGGTATATCGAAAGGAGGTGAGGGGTGAAAGTGGAGGCGTGTGGTCTCCATACTTCTAGTGGTAAACAAAGCAGTAAAACTGCCAAAAGAAATTTGGTGAAAATGCCATTCAGCAAATAGTAATTTGGCGAACGTTCATAGATCCAGAAAAACATTGGGCCTCATCATTACTCCGGCGGTAGCCATGCCCGTTAAACTGGCACAGCTGCCACCGGAGTCATTTTTTTCTGGTGCCTGGGAATGGGCAATTACTGGGGCATTACAGCCCCTGCAGACCTGATAATTGCATATTCCCGGGCGCCGGAAAATATGACTCCCCATTCCCATTTCAGTCCCATTGGACTCAACGGGAATGGGGAGGTCGGATGCACCGGCATCATGAATGGTGCAGGTGCATCTGACATGGTCTTCTCGTGGATGCAGGTCCGTCCGCTAGGTCAGGCATGGCAGGTGAAAAGGCACCCGCTCACAGACCTCGTAGTTTACCGGTCCACTGACAACGGTACCGTCAAGCTTACCGGTAACGTTGTAACTGGACCAGCAAACTTATAATGAGGCCCATTTGTCTTCTATACAAAAAAGAAGGTGGGTGAGGCGCGCACTCCCGGTCCTGGTCAATTGAACCTGTTGCAAAAAATAAGTAGCTGGGTCACATCCCAAAATGGACAAATATTCACAGGGTTAGATCCCTTCTGCTGCAAATCAGGTACTCAGTAATAACAGGGTTAGATCCCTCAGCTGCAGTTCTGTGGTCTGTAGTTGTTCTCCTCCTAGCGCTTTCTTATCTCAAATAATCATAAGGGAGGCTGTTGAGCAGGTGTGTCTAATTAGACTCAAAGGATTCTGGTAGCTGTAGTGAAAACGTTTTTTTCTGTTCAGGTGACCAGCAACCGACACCCCTCCAAAGCACAAGTCCTTCCCAAATTTGGGGGAGGGGAGAGAACCATCTTTATGATTCTCCAAAGTGGGGCACAGTCACCCCGTGGCGCTGCCTCTGGAGATGATTATTTGAGATAAGAAAGCGCTAGGAGGAGAACAACTACAGACCACAGAAATGCAGCCGAGGGATCTAACCCTGTTATTACTGAGTACCTGATTTGCAGCAAGGGATCTAACCCTGTTATTACTAAGTACCTGATTTGCAGCAGAAGGGATCTAACCCTGTGAATTTTTGTCCATTTTGGGATTTGACCCAGCTACTTATATTTTTTACAACAGGTTCAATTGACCAGGACCGGGAGTGCGCGCTCACCCACCTTCTCTTTTGTACCATTTGTCTTCTAGATATGTGAAGTTCATTGAATACGGTCAAGGCTGCAGTACGCGATGCACAAATCTAACATCAACCAATTCTGTATTTTTCACACTATGTTACATGTGTGTGGAGAGTAACACCATTGTAAACATGATGAGAGACAAGTCATAATATTTCATTAAAAAAATGACCTTGCTGTCTTTTGTTACAAAAGTACTTTTACAAATGACCTGGGAACGCCCATCCGATTCATTACCTGGTATCACAGACAGAGAATGTTATGCACTTGATGAATGTGGGCACTCATTTGGCAGATGTTGTATCCTCCCATGAACAAATAACAAATACAGGGAAAGACAGTACTTACTGTAATCAGCCCTATTTATTCTGTATTCTTTCTGTCGCAACTAGGCATGGGTTTGTAGAAGCTGTTGTTGGTGTATTAGAGCCTAAGAAAAAGAATGCGCAGGCTGGTCTAAGGTCTAGGCCAACTGGCATTCTGGACATAGAACAATAGTAAATAATGTTGCAGGATATACTATGCAATAACCACATGTAGGTGATATTCAGAATGCAGTACATGCACATGTTGTTATAAACTATAATACAACATCTTGCTTTCCACATTTGAATCAATGGATCAAAGCTTGAAATACATACTAAACTAAATGTACATTAAATAACATGCCGCGACCATTGCTTTTGTTTAATTCTATTTTGGGAACTCCTTCTAGCACGTAGGGCCCCATTATAGTTTTGTGAGTAATTCCACTTGGTCTAGTGAGAAATCCGCCAGATTATGATTGGTGGTAAAGAAGTGTTACTTCCCACTCATGGAGTCCCATAGTACTCCATTGGGTTTTTGGAGAAATTACCGTGCGTAGTAGTTAGCCTGTGGGACTTCCACAGATTTGGAGGTAAAGAGGAGGAACTACCTCCAGAAAAGTGCTCATATATTTCCGTCATTTTACTGGCAGTGCAGTAAAAGTCGCAATATGTTAGCATCGCTTATTACCACATGATACAGCTCGGAACGAGTTCCATAGTCTTTTAACTTTTTTCGTTGACATCATCTCCCTGTGTCTTTTTTTGTTTCTATTTCTCTCTTAATTCACTTTGTCTTCAAGAAAAAAATGTAATTTATCCAGACAGACTTGTAGGACTTTGTCCTTCCTGCTCATATCATGTTTCCCCATCTTTGAAAGCAATATTATTCTTCCCAACGTATGTTGCGCTCTAAGGGGACTTATATTGAAGGGAATGTTCAGTATCAAAAGTTAGACCCCTCACACTGACCACATGCCCCACTCTGTATTCATCATTTTTCCATCTTGTTATTTTTTATACAGTGACTCCTGTCTCTCTTACTCTAAGCATGATTACCTTCATTTACCTCAGCTTCACAAGTGTTATTCGTTTATTAATGTATGCATAGTGTGACATAGTTAAAATAACATGTTCACACTTTATCATTTAAATAAAATACAGAGCAAGTACACATAATGACATTAATATAAAACCAGTTAATAATATGAACAGGAAAGCACCTGTGATCTATTCAATGGAAATTTGATTTAACTAACCTATGGTCTCAGCTAAACATGAAAAAAAAATAAACTCCAGGCTATTTGGTAGCCAAAGATTCTTAAGGTGATTACAAAGTAAGACAATGTATGTTGCAAAACAGCGTAGAAAACTCATTGGTCAAATCTTCAATATTTGAAAGATAGTTCAAATCCCAAATGTATTGGAGAAACAAGAGTCATCCAAATAGGTGAATGTTGGTTCATTCTTATTACAGCCGACACGTGTTTCGACCATACGGTAGTCCTCAAGGCTGTGGGAATCATTCAAAAACACAACATAGTGGATAAAACATTGATTCGATATATTGGTTAACATTTAGTAATAAACAATGTCATGTATAAGAAAACACATAATTAGTGAAGAAAATGAAACCAATCAAAACACATATGTACAAAATACTGAATCATAAACAAAAATTAAAATTGACATGAATGAGAATGTACATACCCAAAGTCAGATCAGAGACAGGCAGGAAGGGCAGGAGCAGTCATATGAGAATAAGAAATTATTGAAATCAGATTGATGTACATTACAAAGTCAATCTATTGCTATCACCATTTGTGTCCTTATCACACATGATGTGGTTGTTGGTTAACAAAATTATGGTTCATGCTGGTTGTCAATTATTACAAGAGATATAGTGCAGTTGCAACAGCGAATAGATTGTGAGAATCATGAAAGGGGCGCCAGCAAATCCAACCTTCCGATCCAATTGTGCTCTAAGCAAAAGCCCAAATGGGAAGTCCCTATGCAGAGATGTGAAGGAGTCCTTGACCATATAGTTTGGTTGGACTCAGAATAAACGAAGAAATTGAGAACAGGTGCAACTGCCCGAAGAAAAGTGAACATGCATGACTTGGTGGAACTGACTGGATTAGGTGTATAAATAGACTCACCAAGTTGGTCTCTAATGATATCCTGAAATTAATGGGGAAGAGAAGGAAACAAATATAATATCTCCTATTGGGCGAGAATATACATGAAACAGATAGCATAGAATCTGCAAGAAATATGATCTTACCTTTACATGGAAAATAAAGCAGCCCGTGTGGAGGCTGTACTGCATAGTAAGCTCTTAGTAAATTACTCCAACCAATTAATGGTAAAGTGTAGCGACAGCCATTAATTGAACCTAAAAGTCAGAATCAAGCAATTAGATTCACAAGGACCACTAGGGTGCCACAGGTGTCTAGTACCTGACATAGTTGTGTGAGAAGCTAAAATTAGAAATGTTGTTGTAGGTAACTCTTACCTTACTGTTTAGTAGGTTAACAAAAATAGTCAGTGGAAATTCAGTCAGCAATATATCATCCTTTCCCATATACGAGGTCCTAATACCTGTGACACAAGACAAGAATGGTGTCACATGGGAAACTAAAGGGAATTGTTGAAGGAAAATGTGTGATTCTCGCACTTTCATTAATCTTACCTGTCACCGGGTATAGAAGGGATAAATCCTGCTTTCAGGCAGTCGGCGTGTAGCTGCGCCATATTGGAAAGCATTACATTTTGTAAACAATGCGTGCAACGTCATATGCAAACGTATGACGTCACACACATGCATATTCGGGATGCATGACGTGGAGAGAATGCCAACGTCACAGGGCTGGGAGAGCCCCTTATACCCGTGCAGCAAATAGTGGAAATGTTATTCAGCTGGCTACTTTCAACGTTGCAGTACTTAGAAATCAATAAAGCTCTTCACAAATGTGCATTCTGTACGCTAAGAAATGATGGTGTACTGTATAAATAAAACTCGCAAATGAGCCATAGTACAAAGACATGTTCGTTGCCAGAGCCATAGTCGCTGTCTGTGCGTGATGTAGCATGTATATAAGGATTTATGAATTGGCAAACTAGTAAAGGAGAATATATAAGAGAATGGGGGGTTCCCCATAATCCAATTTAATGAAAATGGCAAAATTAAGGCAAATATTGGAGAATATCAGAATTAATAATCAACAAAGTACATGAAGGTAGAACTAGAAGCCCTAAATTATGAAACGATAGGAAAGATGTACAAATACACTATTACATGTTATGGGCTGTAGATTGATATAGCATGAACAGGTATCAGAATTGAGTTGATACCTGACCAATATGTCAGTATAGGAGTTTAAGGTCATGTAGCATGTGAATCAGATACGCATCTGGTAAGCAAATGGAAAATAGATTTATAACTGACATCTCCTTCATGAGTCACATTACATCACTAACTGTCATATGTTAGGGTGTACAGATAGTATTATTCAAAGATTATAAGTGGTGAGTCCATGTTAAACACATCATAAATTACATATGAGTCTAACCTCTATTTGCCTAAACTTGATTTTCAAATCTCCTCCTCTCTTACCCAAGTAAGCCTTGTTTAGGCCAATAAATCCAATGTCATTCACACTGTCCATCTGATGACATTCTTGCCAATGGAGAGCCAATGGCAACATTTGGTCTTGTTTTTTGAGACTTGAGATGTGTTCTCGGATTCTGGTGCGAAGCTGCCTGAGGGCGCTTCCTATCTATACCCTCAGGCAGACGCACACAATCGCATAGACCACACATTTTGTCCTACAATTAATGAAGTCACTAATCATGGTCTTAATGCCCAATTGGCTAGAGAATTTGCTGCAATCCGGATGTGCGAACCTACACATTGTACAGGTGCCGCATTTGAAAAAACCCTTGACTGGTTTAAACCAGTCTGTACCTTTAGGTTTGAAATCAGTAATAAATGAAGGGCATAATTTGTTTTTAAGAGTTGGTGCTCTTGTGTAAACAAATGATGGTTTGTCACTGAGAAATGGTATAATGTCACTGTCAAGTTTCAATAAGTTCCAATGCTTGTGCACAATTCTGTATAGATCATGAGCATCAGTTGAATACTATGTGATAATATCTACACAATCCCTATATGGTCTTGCTGCTCTCTCACTGTCTTTTGGTTTGAGCATGTCTGCACTAAACTGCTTCTCAATTTTAGTACAAGCTTTGGAAATGGTATTGTCTTGATAACCTTTTTCCCTGAATCTCTTAGCTAAGAGTTCACTCTCTTCTGAAAACACAGTATCATTACTGCAGTTATGGTGTGCCCGAAAGTATTCCCCAGCTGGGATATTCTTGATATTTGTTTTACAATGGCAACTTTCCACATGCAATGTACTATTAAGTTCAATGGGTTTACAGAATGTTCTGGTCTGAATTCTCCCCTGAGAGATATAGATTGTGAGATCGAGAAAATTAATAGAAGTACTGTTACATTCACCCGTAAATTTGATGTATTGGAATTGAGACATTCCTCAAAGGACTCTACATTTTCAGCAGTGCCTTTCCAAATTAACAAAACATCATCTGTATAACGTTTCCATAGTACCACCATTATCCTGATAATCATTGTTGTTTAAAATGTGTTGCTCTTCAAAATTGGACATGAAAAGATTGGCCAAGGAGGGCGCATACTTAGACCCCATTGCCACTCCCTTTGTTTGGGTATAGAATATTTAATCAAAAAGGAACACATTGTTATCCAAAGTGAATCTCAGAAAATCTTTCAACATTTCTACATAAACAAGAAAAGAAGTGGAATGATCTTTAAAAACATAGTCTATGGTGCGCATGGTGAAGTCAGGGCTTATTGACGTATAAAGAGCTGTCACGTCCATAGTTACCAACATGTATCCCTCTTTACAATCAATAGTTGATAAGATCTGGAGCACATGGGTTCTACCTCTCAGGTAGATGGGCATCTAAAGTACATGTGCCTTGAGTATGTTGTCGATGTATGTAGATAGCCCTTCTGTGACCCACCCTATCCCACTCATTATGAGCCTGACCTCTGGTAAAGCGTCGAAGGTTTTGTGTATTTTGGGTAAGAAATACATTACTGGCATCAAAGGATTCTGAATCTTCAGGAATTATCTTTCTTCATCACTGATGTTACCTTTACTGTGCCAGTTGTCTACCAATTGGTATACATTTTGGGTAACGGCCACTGTGGGATTTCCCAGTTATTTGCTGTAACAACTGGTGTCAGATGATGTGTTTGCCCCATGCTCAGATAAACACTAGTGTTGAGCAACACAATATTCCCCCCTTTGTCTGCTTCTCGGATGAGTGGTGACATTGCTCAAGTTGTCGAGCGCTACCCTTTCTTTTTTAGTCAGGTTACCTCTGCCCTTGTGGACATGTGTCTTGGTCATTTTGTCTGTGTTTGTGGATGGCTTTCATAACAGCCTGTTTGAAAGTTTCAATGATATTTTAATTTGCCAATTGCGGGGTGAATTTAGACTTATTCTTGACTTCCTGTACAGGAAGATTGAGTGGTTTGACTCCCAGTTCTTGATAGGTCACATTAAGTTGTTTGTCAGAGTCTGAGGCTAAGGTAATAAGTAAATGCGTATGTTCAATATCACTAATGGAAAGAATGTTGGGCACATCCGGAATATCCTTTGGTGTGGATTGTTTAATTTGGATTGCAAAATATTTCTTTAGTTTAAGTTTGCGGGTAAATTTGAATTGATCAATCTGGAAATTTACCATGTCAGCATTCACTGCGGGACAAAATGACAATACTTTATCAAGTACTTTTTCTTCCTGTTGTGTGAGAATCCTATCTGAAAGATTGATCACCAAGCTATTGGTTGTCAGTTCCCCAGTTGCTTCCTTGATCCAGCCCTTGTCAGAATACCTGTCAGTTGTCTGTTTGTGTCTGTTCCTCCTCCCACCCCGTCTACCCCTCTTGCCTCTGTGGTAGTGTTCCATATTGGAATATTTTGTGTGCGTGGTGTTAGAAATCGAACCTGTTTGCCCCCTGGGCGGGTACCTTTTCGGTAACATTTGATTTGCTCTAAAAAACCCTTACCCTGAACAGGTTGTGCTGGGTTTGTTCCGGTTTGTTCTGTGGTATTAGTACCGTCCCCGTCGGAATCAACATCGGAGCTGCTCGTAGAAGTATTGGGTGTGTTATCCCTTGATTTCCTTGGATGAACATCACATTTGGCCTGGGAAGTGTAAAACGATCATCTCTATAGTCCTTGTCATCCCTAAAATATTTGCGGAATTTCAGCATTTTTATTTCATCTTTGATATGCCGCTAGTATCTGGTAAATCTTTTCAAAGTTTTTTTCAAAGACAATACCATTTCCAAAGCTTGTACCAAAATTTAGAAGAAATCTAGAGCAGACATGCTCAAACTGAAAGACAGTAAGAGAACAGCAAGACCGTCTAGGAGTTGTGTAGATATTATCACACAGTATTCAACTGATGCTCATGATCTATACAGAATTGTGCACAAGCATTGGGACTTATTGAAACCTGACAGTGACATTGTGGCATTTCTCAACGACAAACCATAATTTGATTACACAAGAGCACCAACTCTTCAAAACAAATTATGCCCTTCATTTATTACTGATTCCAAACCTAAAGGTACAGACTGGTTTAAACCAGTCAAGGGTTTTTTCAAATGCGGCACATGTACAATGTGTAGGCTCGCACATCCGGATTGCAGCGAATTCACTACCCAATTGGGCATTAGGACCATGATTAGTGACTTCATTAATTGTAGGACAAAAATGTGTGGTCTATGCGATTATGTGCGTCTGCCTGAGGGTATATGTAGGAAGTACCATCAGGCAGCTTCGCACCAGAATCCGAGAACGCATCTCAAGTCTCAAAAAACAAGACCATATTTTGCCATTGGCTCTCCATTGGCAAGAATGTCATCAGATGGACAGTGTGAATGACATTAGATTTATTGGCCTAAAAAAGGCTTACTTGGGTAAGAGAGGAGGAGATTTGAAACTCAAGCTTAGGCAAATAGAGGCTAAGCTCATCTGTAATTTACTATGTGTGCAACATGGACTCAACACGGAACATGAGATGAATGTCTTTTTATAATCTTTGAATAATACTATCTGTACACCTTAACATATGACAGTTAGTGATGAAATGTGACTCATGAAGCAGATGTCAGTTATACATCTATTTTCCTTCCTACTTAACGTATTGTTATCTGATTCACATGCTAGATGACCTTAAACTCCTATACTGACATATTGGTCAGGTATCAACTCAATTCTGATACTTGTTCATGCTAAATCAATCTACAGCCCGTATCATGTGATAGTGTATTTGTACACCTTTCCTATCATTTCATCATTTAGGGCTTCTAGGTCTACCTTCATGTACTTTGTTCATTATTAATTCTGATATTCTCCAATATTTGCCTTCATTTTGGCATTTTCATTAAATTGGATTATGGGGGACCCCCCATTCTCTTATATATTCTCCTTTTCTTGGTTTGACAATTCAAACATCCTTGTTTACATGCTACATCACGCACAGACGGTGACTATGGCTCTGCCGACAAACCGTCTTTGTACTCTGGCTCATTTGCGAGTTTTATTTATACAGTACAACATCATTTCTTAGCATACAGAATGCACATTTGTGGAGAGCTTTATTGATTTCTAAGTACTGCAACGGTGAAAGTAGCCAGCCGAATAACAATTCCACTATTTGCTGCACGCGCATAAAGGGCTCTCCCAGCCTTGTGACGTTGGCATTCTCTCCACGTCAATCATCCCGAATACGCATGTGTGTGACGTCATACGTTCGTGTATGACGTTGCATGCACTGTTTACCAAATTTAATGCATTCCAATATGGCACAGCAACACGCCAACAGCCTGAAAGTGCTATTTATCCCTTCTATTCCTGGTGACAGGTAAGATTAATGAAAGTGTGCGAATCACACATTTTCCGTCACCAATTCCCTTTAGTTTCCCATGTGACACCATTCTTGTCTTGTGTCACAGGTATTAGAACCTCGTATATGGGAATAGATGATATATTGCTGACTGAATTTCCAATGACTATTGTTGCCAACCTACTAAACAGCAAGGTAAGAGTTACCTACAACTACATTTCTAATTTTAGCTTCTCACACAACTATGTCATTTACTTGACACCTGCGGCACCCAAGCGGGCCTTGCCAATCTAATTGCTTGATTCTGACTTTTAGGTTCAATTAATGGCTGTTGCTACACTTTACCATTAATTGGTTGGAGTAATTTACTAAGAGCTTACTATGCAGTACACCCTCCACACGGGCTGCTTTATTTTCCATATAAGGGTAAGATAATATTTCTTGCAGATTCTATGTAATCTGTTTCATGTATATTCTCGCGCAATAGGAGACATTATATTTCTTTCCTTCTCTTCCCCATTCATTTCAGGATATCATTAGAGACCAATGTTGGGGTAATTTCCTCGGGGGCCGGCAGGGCTGTCTGCGGACCTCCGGGGTTGGGGAGGCCCCAACGCCTCCCACGTCCCAACAGAGTATGTGGCACACACAAGAGCAAAGAGTTACTGCTGTTTATTTCATGAAACAAGCAGGGACAGGCTCACAGGTCATAGGCATCCGAGAGACCTCTCGATCAAGGTGGGCTCGCAGGCCCTTTTTCTAGCTGTATGATGTGGCTACATGCGTCACCTAGGAAAGACTGGCCCCAAAACCTAACGCCATCTCGGGTTGGCTCCCCGAGTGGTAAGGTCAGTATGGATGCATATAGAAGAGACGGTAAGTGGAGGAGAGAGGGTCAGGTGGTATGCTTGGCCCGTCCCTAATAATTGTTACACGAAAGTCCTTACAAGGGGACAATTAGTGATTGGCTAGACTATAGTGGCGTCATTGTGAGCCCCTCATATTCTGATTGGTTCATCTGCGAGGCCCCAAGCCTGGGACCATCGCTGTTCCCAGCTTGCAGTGTACCTGGTGCTGGCAACAAAGTATGACTGAATGTCAGTCGCGGATAATGGACAGGTCTGACCATTGGCTGGTGTGCATGTCTTTCCCATCGCTGTAGGTGTCCAATTTGTCACTTCATTGTTGCAGACTGTCCCACAGACATGAGACCCCAGTGCTTCTCTGTCCCGTAGGGCTTGGCATCGTATCAGAAATATGAGCATTTGATTTGTATTTTGGCTCTGAGGAGCATCTAGCAATGGCAGGTGTAACCTTGGCGTGGGGAGCGCGGCATGTAGATTGCAACATTGTGGCCTTGGCTATGGGCTCTCGTTGGAGCTCGCTCTGCATGATCAGCGCCTTGCAGTTCTGTCTGAGAGGCTTCGGCCTGGGGACTATTGCTTTGTGGCCTACCTTGGCCTTGCTTATGGGTGTCGGTACATGGTTCATAATATGGGGGTCGCGAGGGGCCACAGAGTGTCATATGCATTAGTAAATATGTAAGGTTACATCTTCATGATTTTAGTGGCGAGGAAGCGTCTGCAAGCATGTACACGATCTCTTCTGGCATCTTGCGTTTCTGCGGTGCTGTAGGTGGCCTATGTGAAACATAGCAACGATGTATGTGTGGGTGTAAGTGGTCCTGTATGTCATAGCACTGAGTATGTTCTTCGTGTAGGTTGGTGTGTGGGTGACCAATGTGCATGGTGGCATGTGTGTTCTTGTCTGTTGGCTATGTCGTCATGGTATCGCTAACAATGGTGGTATTTTGTGGTTAATGTCTAATCGAGTTGATCCATATGGTGGAAATCAGTTCCACCTGGGGTTCCCACAGGTGGTTTCATTAAAGGGCATGCTCCCTGGCCGTGTGGGCCGTAGCCACAGTGGATCTTGACATCTGGTGTGGCAGTGAGCGGGTCGAATTCCTTTCGCGGGGGGGTTTTGGGTTGTGACGTCCTGGGCCATGGTCTGGATGAGAAATGGGGGAAGGGATTCTCCCATTTTCCCTCTTCAGTCCCCCCTCTGGTCGACTTGTCGACCACATAATTATCCACGCTCTTGTCTCTGCGTACTCGCCATACCTTCGTTATTCCTGCCACGTGTCCGTACTGATTCACGTGATCTTCAAATGACCAATACATATAAACAGATCCGTCACCGGGTTTGCAATAAACCCACATTCCAACATAGCTTTTCTGGTTCCTTGGGTTCTCGACCTTTACTGATGGTGGATACAAGTCTGCTTCTACTATCTGCTGGCGCAACCGTTCATGTTCTTCAATAATGATGTCTGTGTGTTTGTCATCTTCAACAGGCGTTAGGACGTGCATACCTCTCATTTCTTCAGCAGTACGCCTTGATCTTTGCTTCCATGCCTTCACCCCCATCATAAAAGCCATTCCTAATATTATGCATCCTGCCACAATCTCGAGGCCATCTGAGAGCCATGATGACATCCAGGACCAGATATAAGAGAATCAGCTACTGTCCTTTTTCACTCGATTCGCTTCTTCTTCCATCTTAGCGTGCGTTTTTGGCCAGTTGTGATACTGCCTCAGACAGTGTGCCGTTGTCCTCGTTGTTGGCAGGAATGAACGTGCAACATGAGCTCCCAATTTTTGTGCAAACTCCTCCTTCCATTGCTAGGAAAACAAAAGGTACAAATGAATAGGTCCAAGGATGCTAGGCTCAGAACAACACCTCCACATGTATTATCAAACTCTGCATTGCTAAGGAAGGAATCACTCTTCAATAGTATGTTGTAGAGATAAATCTCATTTTTTTATATTAGAGTTGTGTGCAAAAAGACATAAATCCAACATTTAGAGAAATTAAGACATCAAAATGGTTTGCTAAAACAGAACAATCAGACAAAAAAACAGAAAGATATTTACAACACACAGTGCCAAAAAAACATTTTTTGGGACAATCTCCAAATTGTGTGTGTGCAACAAA
This sequence comes from Ambystoma mexicanum, assembly GCF_040938575.1. NCBI lineage: Eukaryota > Metazoa > Chordata > Amphibia > Caudata > Ambystomatidae > Ambystoma > Ambystoma mexicanum. The sequence goes on along the minus strand of NC_090939.1, from coordinate 808,306,905 downwards.
CCCGACTCCTATTAGGATTTGTCAAGAAATTCACATATTACAGTGTACATATTCAAGTCAACATTTGTGGAAAACACATAGAACAATGGTGGGTACACAAAATTATTTTTCTTGCGTAAACAGCATTAATGTGCTGTAGTTTTGGGGGGAGTAGTGCGTCTACACCAGGTGTTTCAGCCGTTTCTAGGTGGGCTAGGTGTGCCTCATCTTTAACACAGCCTTCATCAGGATGGAGTTCTGTGTAGATTGACGTCTGTGCTGCATCTTCCACAGTTGGATCAATTTAAGAAATACTCACATTAATTTTACCATGCATTGGGACCACCACCAAATAGATTTCTTGGATCTGCATATCTACAAGACCGGGGATCGACTAAAAACTGAGTTGTTTCGAAAACCCACGGACAGCAACACTTTGTTGCACTTCCAAAGTTATCATCAAATGGGATTAAGGTACAATTTACCTTACGGACAATTTTTGCGTATGCGAAGAAATTGTTCAGACCTGGCAAAATTCCAACAACATGCGGAAGGACTAACCCAACGACTTGCAGAGAGAGGCTATCCAAAAAAGGCCATCAACCAAGCCAAAAAGAGACCCAAACATACACCTAGAGAAATCTGTTTGGAAAACAAACCGAAAAAAGATTTGGCAAGACTGGTATGTGTCACCACTTTTGGACCCTTGAGCCTATTGATCCAGAAAACCATCAAGAAGAACTGGCATTTGGTGAAACACCCCGGCACTCTGCACAATGTGCCATGTTTTGCTTAGCAATGCAGAGTTTGATAATACATGTGGAGGTGTTGTTCTGAGCCTAGCATCCTTGGACCTATTCATTTGTATCTTTTGTTTTCCTAGTTAACCCTCCTGGGTAGAATAGGTTCCACACCAGGAGCCCTATTTTTTTATTCTAGTCTGTACAGCCCGTGGCTGTCGGCATCGACTTACCCATAACAAGGTCAAAATCTAGCTATAGTAAAATACATTTCCATCTGTCATCTATGGATAACGTCAACGTAGTCTCGTATACCGATGACTATTTTAAACAACTTCTAGGGACCACCTCCACACTACGAAACGAGGAGGGTGTGCTCACTAGAGGTTTGACTGAGGACCAATTAGAAATACTCAATCAAAAGAAAAAAAGAATAATTCGAACAGAGCTACATGGCAAGTTCATGCTAGAATACTTGAGGGCCGGCATAATACCCGAAGGCCTCCAGGTACGGAACATCCCCAGTGTATTTACAGATAACCCTAAGTTCACGAAAAACTTTAGTGGTGTTGGAAATAAATGCAGCCGCGATTGGTTGATTCTGGTTATAGACACGGCTAAAGAGGAATGTGAAAAACAAGGCGCTGAATTAAGCGATTTGGAAAATAAGTTTCTCGAAGACAAATCCATTCAGGATGCTAAGGATAAGCTGGATAAATTGGAGTTGGAGATCACCAAGTTCAAAAATCTGACACTGGACAGGAAGGTGGACAAGTTCAAAAAAGACCTAGCGAACTATTCAGAAGAAAAAACCTATCCTTTTCTCAGACCTACATACTACACAGATTTACAAGCAAGCCAAAACTACAATCGGAGAAATAGATCAGTCAATTTCGCAAGGACCTCCTCCAGTGGGAGTGGAAGTACCTCAAGCCTACCGGGATCTACAGCGCAACAGCAACCACAACCACAACCTTTTTTTCCCAGGGGCGGACAAAGAGGAAGACCCAGGAGACGACCGACGCAACCAGGACAGTGAATGAGAACGCGCCAGTGGTACCAGAACCAGGGATACCAGTCTTCATCTTATCCACCCGCTTTATGACCCCACCAGAATTAAGGCTCCTCACCAAGGGTTTATCCTTCGTCCCTGCCCAAAAGGCACGACCTTTTGAGATTGAATTAGAACTGCGGAAAATCTTCAGAAATGTACGTTTGAAACATTTTTTTGAAGTTTACTTACCTTCGTGCAGAGACACTGGACAACAACAACCACAGAATAAGTCAGACAACACCACAGGTTTAAGAGAACAATCCAAGTTCTATCCTCCACCTGGCTCGACTCCCGTCGAAATCATAACTTTTGAGAAGATAGTCACCAAGACCATACTAGCTGGTTTTAAAAAAGACAACTTCTACAGCGATAACCTTGACAAAGAAGAAAGGATTGCTATGAGAAATTTGGAAACCGACAGATCAATCACAATCAAGCCCGCAGACAAAGGGGGCGGCATAGTCGTTTGGGATACCTCTGATTACAACATTGAGTGCCTACGACTACTGGGCGATCGAGAAGCTTACCTACCTTTGGAATACAAACCTACCAAGGTCCTCCAAGACGAAATTGCAAGCCTCACTCAACACGCCCTCACGCAAGGTTGGATATGTGAAGATGAGAAGATGTTCTTGAACAAAACCAACCCACGCATCCCAGCCTTCTATATCATCCCAAAGATGCATAAAAATTCAGAAAAACCGCCCGGTAGACCGATTGTATCGGCGTGCGAATCCCTCCTGGAACCTTTGTCCCTTTACACAGACTATTTTCTAAAACCTTTTGTAATAAAAATGCCCTCCTACCTAAAGAATACCACAAACACTATTAACTTACTTGACGACATCATCCTCACTACCGATAGCCTCCTTGTCACAATGGATGTCGAGGCTCTATATACATCGATACCACAACAAGAAGGTCTAGAAGCCATTCGTGACATCCTGAACACCAGAGAAGACTTAGATTCTACCCCCACAAATTTCATCCTTGAGTGCACTAGATTGGCAATGTCTGAAAATGTCTTCCTGTTTCAGAACCAAATCTACAAACAAACTAAAGGTGTGAGTATGGGCGCTACTTTCGCCCCGGACATTGCCAATCTATATATGGCCCGCTACGAAAAGAACCATGTCTTCACGCCAGACAACCCCTTCCTAGGAAACATCTCATTATGGAAGAGATACATTGACGACGTGATTATTATATGGCAGGGGACACCTTTGGAACTACACCAGTTCCACAGTTGGATCAACTTAAGAAATACTCACATTAATTTTACCATGCATTGGGACCACCACCAAATAGATTTCTTGGATCTGCATATCTACAAGACCGGGGATCGACTAAAAACTGAGTTGTTTCGAAAACCCACGGACCGCAACACTTTGTTGCACTTCCAAAGTTATCATCCGATGGGATTAAAGTACAATTTACCTTACGGACAATTTTTGCGTAGACGAATAAATTGTTTAGACCTGGCAAAATTCCAAAAACATGCGGAAGGACCAACCCAACGACTTGCAGAGAGAGCCTATCCAAAAAAGGCCATCAACCAAGCCAAAAAGAGAGCCAAACATACACCTAGAGAAATCTGTTTGGAAAACAAACCGAAAAAAGATTTGGGAAGACTGGTATGTGTCACCACTTTTGGACCCTTGAGCCTATTGATCCAGAAAACCATCAAAAAGAACTGGCATTTGGTGAAACACCCCGGCACTCTGCACAATGTGCCATGTTTTGTTTTCAAGAAAAACAGAAATCTAAGAGACGCTCTAGTGCACACCTTCATAGAGCCACCCCCACAAACACAGAACACACTATGGGATTTACCTCCGAGAGTCGAACATCACAAATGTGGTCAATGTGTGGCATGCCCTTTGACCCTACAAAAGAAATCTTTCGAACATGCACAAGTTAAATGGATAATGAAAGATTTTACAAACTGCAGCACGAAGGGTGTCATATATGTAATACAATGCCTTTGCAAACTCCTCTACATAGGAAAAACCACACGTGCCATCAAAATGCGCATCTCTGAACATCGTTCCTGTATCAGGAACAAGGTAGCAGACAAGCCCTTAGTAGAGCATTTTATCAGTAAGAACCATAGTGATACTGATATAAGATGGTTTGTCCTCCAAAAAGTGAAACCAGCAAAGCGTGGGGGGGATCTGAACAAAACGCTGACCCAATTAGAACAACGGTGGGTCCACAGACTTAACTCCGTTCAGGCTGGTCTAAATGTGTCAGTTGAATGGAAGTCTTTCCTGTAATGACATGTGCCCAATGATTGAGTATGAGCTATGAACTTCTTAACACTATGATCATTTTTCATTTCATGAAATGCAGAAGTCAGTAGACATTATGGCACTGTGTGGGTTTTTTTTTTTTTTTTTTTTTGGTCAATGTATGAAATCACCTACATGAAAAACTATACTTTCTTTGTTAATTCCAAATGTTTTCTGTCATTATGAAACTATGTATTAAGTTTCCAGGTGACACGCCCTAATTCTCACCCTCTCGGGCTGTTAGTAATACAATACAAACTGTCCACTTACTTAATTATGGTTTTTCTCTGCTGAGCTTCCTGAGACACATAAACATTTTGTGATCCATGCCACAACATATTGAAACAAAGTATTTTCGTTAATCACAACCTCATGGGGCCATTAGCTATGTTGTTTCAGAGTAAAAAAAACAAATGCCACTCCGCAATGCTTACGGTTGCCATGACAACCGTTTGTCAACAATATTGTCTAAATTAACTTTTTAGACACGGGTTGACACTAATCACACCCAAAATTGATTGAGCTTTTTTTGTGCCCCCCGGATGGAGCAGAATCCATCATTTTGTTTCCCACTCGATCCTAGGGCCATTCCAAGATGGCCGACATATAAATACCTACAGGGACCTAGCAACAGCTTTACCAACGCTTTGCAGTCAGGCCCCTGCAGTCTCATCTGTGACTCAGCAGCCTGAGGAGCTCCAGCTCGTACTTTTTTGCAGACAGGCTGCCCATGCTGCAACCCTCACAGGTACTTTAAAATAAACCCTGCACTTAGTGCTATATATATGAGACAGTTGTTACTAGGTAACCACACTCACCTTGAGCCATATATATTCTTTAGCTGTGCAAGCCGTGTCTGTTTCCCACTGATACCAGCCTGGATCAGCATTTTTCGACCTCCAGCGAGAGGTAAGACTTTTTTCCCTGAACTTTTTTCCATGCCTTTTTAAACGGGGACATGTTTAGCCTCAACCTCCCTTTGCTTCTCTCGTTCTCTGTTATTTGCAACAGGATCATACAGAGACCAGCCCATGCAGCTAGCAGATCTCAAATTTAGCGCCTGTGAAATCTATTAACCCATAGGTAAGCTATGTGCTTTTTGATTTTACATCAACCACACGTGATTCACTCAAACAAAATAATTTTGGCTCAGACACCCCCCTGACTGTAGTCTCCTTCCCCTGCAGCACAGACGTCAATCTACACAGAACTCCGTCCTGATGAAGGCCGTGTTAAAGATGAGGCACACCTAGCCCACCTAGAAACGGCTGAAACACCTGGTGTAGACGCACTACTCCCCCCAAAACTACAGCACATTAATGCTGTTTACGAAAGAAAAATAATTTTGTGTACCCACCATTGTTCTATGTGTTTTCCACAAATGTTGACTTGAATATGTACACTGTAATATGTGAATTTCTTGACAAATCCTAATAGGAGTCGGGTTTGTTGCACACACACAATTTGGAGATTGTCCCAAAAAATGTTTTTTTGGCACTGTGTGTTGTAAATATCTTTCTGTTTTTGTGTCTGATTGTTCTGTTTTAGCAAACCATTTTGATGTCTTAATTTCTCTAAATGTTGGATTTATGTCTTTTTGCACACAACTCTAATATAAAAAAAATGAGATTTATCTCTACAACATACTATTGAAGAGTGATTCCTTCCTTAGCAATGCAGAGTTTGATAATACATGTGGAGGTGTTGTTCTGAGCCTAGCATCCTTGGACCTATTCATTTGTATCTTTTGTTTTCCTAGTTAACCCTCCTGGGTAGAATAGGTTCCACACCAGGACACCTATTTTTTTATTCTAGTCTGTACAGCCTGTGGCTGTCGGCATCGACTTACCCATAACAAGGTCAAAATCTAGCTATAGTAAAATACATTTCCATCTGTCATCTATGGATAACGTCAACGTAGTCTCGTATACCGATGACTATTTTAAACAACTTCTAGGGACCACCTCCACACTACGAAACGAGGAGGGTGTGCTCACTAGAGGTTTGACTGAGGACCAATTAGAAATACTCAATCAAAAGAAAAAAATAATAATTCGAACAGAGCTACATGGCAAGTTCATGCTCGAATACTTGAGGGCCGGCATAATACCTGAAGGCCTCCAGGTACGGAACATCCCCAGGGTATTTACAGATAACCCTAAGTTCACGAAAAACTTTAGTGGTGTTGGAAATAAATGCAGCCGCGATTGGTTGATTCTGGTTATAGACAAGGCTAAAGAGGAATGTGAAAAACAAGGCGCTGAATTAATCGATTTGGAAAAAAAAGTTTCTCGAAGACAAATCCATTCAGGATGCTAAGGATAAGCTGGATAAATTGGAGTTGGAAATTACCAAGTTCAAAAATCTGACACTGGACAGGAAGGTGGACAAGTTCAAAAAAGACCTAGCGAACTATTCAGAAGAAAAAACCTATCCTTTTCTCAGACCTACATACTACACAGATTTACAAGCAAGCCAAAACCACAATCGGAGAAATAGATCAGTCAATTTCGCAGGGACCTCCTCCAGTGGGAGTGGAAGTATCTCAAGCCTACCGGGATCTACAGCGCAACAGCAACCACAACCACAACCTTTTTTTCCCAGGGGCGGACAAAGAGGAAGACCCAGGAGACGACCGACGCAACCAGGACAGCGAATGAGAACGCGCCAGTGGTACCAGAACCAGGGATACCAGTCTTCATCTTTTCCACCCGCTTTATGACCCCACCAGAATTAAGGCTCCTCACCAAGGGTTTATCCTTCGTCCCTGCCCAAAAGGCACGACCTTTTGAGATTGAATTAGAACTGCGGAAATTCTTCAGAAATGTACGTTTGAAACATTTTTTTGAAGTTTACTTACCTTCGTGCAGAGACACTGGACAACAACAACCACAGAATAAGTCAGACAACACCACAGGTTTCAAAGAACAATCCAAGTTCTATCCTCCACCTGGCTCGACTCCCGTCGAGATCATAACTTTTGAGAAGATAGTCACCAATACCATACTAGCTGGTTTTAAAAAAGACAACTTCTACAGCGATAACCTTGACAAAGAAGAAAGGATTGCTATGAGAAATTTGGAAACAGACAGATCAATCACAATCAAGCCCGCAGACAAAGGGGGCGGCATAGTCATTTGGGATACCTCTGATTACAACATTGAGTGCCTACGACTACTGGGCGATCGAGAAGCTTACCTACCTTTGGAATACAACCCAACCAAGGTACTCCAAGACGAAATTGCAAGTCTCACTCAACACGCCCTCACGCAAGGTTGGATATGTGAAGATGAGAAGATGTTCTTGAACAAAACCAACCCACGCATCCCAGCCTTCTATATCATCCCAAAGATGCATAAAAATTCAGAAAAACCGCCTGGTAGACCGATTGTATCGGCGTGCGAATCCCTCCTGGAACCTTTGTCCCTTTACACAGACTATTTTCTAAAACCTTTTGTAATCAAAATGCCCTCCTACCTAAAGGATACCACAAACACTATTAACTTACTTAACGACATCATCCTCACTACCGATAGCCTTCTTGTCACAATGGATGTCGAGGCTCTATATACATCGATACCACAACAAGAAGGTCTAGAAGCCATTCATGAGATCCTGAACACCAGAGAAGACTTAGATTCTACCCCCACAAATTTCATCCTTGAGTGCACTAGATTGGCAATGTCTGAAAATGTCTTCATGTTTCAGAACCAAATCTACAAACAAACTAAAGGTGTGAGTATGGGCGCTACTTTCGCCCCGGACATTGCCAATCTATATATGGCCCGCTACGAAAAGAACCATGTCTTCACGCCAGACAACCCCTTCCTAGGAAACATCTCATTATGGAAGAGATACATTGACGACGTGATTATTATATGGCAGGGGACACCTTTGGAACTACAACAGTTCCACAGTTGGATCATCTTAAGAAATACTCACATTAATTTTACCATGCATTGGGACCACCACCAAATAGATTTCTTGGATCTGCATATCTACAAGACCGGGGATCGACTAAAAACTGAGTTGTTTCGAAAACCCACGGACCGCAACACTTTGTTGCACTTCCAAAGTTATCATCCGATGGGATTAAAGTACAATTTACCTTACGGACAATTTTTGCGTATACGAAGAAATTGTTCAGACCTGGCAAAATTCCAAAAACATGCGGAAGGACTAACCCAACGACTTGCAGAGAGAGGCTATCCAAAAAAGGCCATCAACCAAGCCAAAAAGAGAGCCAAACATACACCTAGAGAAATCTGTTTGGAAAACAAACCGAAAAAAGATTTGGGAAGACTGGTATGTGTCACCACTTTTGGACCCTTGAGCCTATTGATCCAGAAAACCATCAAGAAGAACTGGCATTTGGTGAAACACCCCGGCACTCTGCACAATGTGCCATGTTTTGCTTTCAAGAAAAACAGAAATCTAAGAGACGCTCTAGTACACACCTTCATAGAGCCACCCCCACAAACACAGAACACACTATGGGATTTACCTACGATAGTCGGACATCACAAATGTGGTCAATGTGTGGCATGCCCTTTGACCCTACAAAAGAAATCTTTCAAACATGCACAAGTTAAATGGATAATGAAAGATTTTACAAACTGCAACACGAAGGGTGTCATATATGTAATACAATGCCCTTGCAAACTCCTCTACATAGGAAAAACCACACGTGCCATCAAAATGCGCATCTCTGAACATCGTTCATGTATCAGGAACAAGGTAGCAGACAAGCCCCTAGTAGAGCATTTTATCAGTAAGAACCATAGTGATACTGATATAAGATGGTTTGTCCTCCAAAAAGAGAAACCAGCAAAGCGTGGGGGGGATCTGAACAAAACACTGACCCAATTAGAACAACGGTGGGTCCACAGACTTAACTCCGTTCAGGCTGGTCTAAATGTGTCAGTTGAATGGAAGTCTTTCCTGTAATGACATGTGCCCAATGATTGAGTATGAGCTATGAACTTCTTAACACTATGATCATTTTTCATTTCATGAAATGCAGAGGTCAGTAGACATTATGGCACTGTGTTGGTTTTTTTGCTTTTTTTTTTTTTTTTTTGGACAATGTATGAAATCACCTACATGAAAAACTATACTTTCTTTGTTAATTCCAAATGTTTTCTGTCATTATGAAACTATGTATTAAGTTTTCAGGCGACACACCCTAATTCTCACCCTCTCGGGCTGTTAGTAATACAATACAAACTGTCCACTTACTTAATTATGTTTTTTCTCTGCTGAGATTCCTGAGACACATAAACATTTTGTGATCCATGCCACAACATATTGAAATGAAGTATTTTCGGTAATCACAACCTCATGGTGCCATTAGCTATGTTGTTTCAGAGTAAAAAAAAACAATGCCACACCGCAGTGCTTACGGTTGCCATGACAACCGTTTGTCAACAATATTGTCTAAATTAACTTTTTAGACACGCGTTGACACTAATCACATCCAAAATTGATTGAGCTTTTTTTGTGCCCCCCGGATGGAGCAGAATCCATCATTTTGTTTCCCACTCGATCCTAGGGCCATTCCAAGATGTCCGACATATAAATACCTACAGGGACCTAGCAACAGCTTTACCAACGCTTTGCAGTCAGGCCCCTGCAGTCTCATCTGTGACTCAGCAGCCTGAGGAGCTCCAGCTCATACTTTTTTGCAGACAGGCTGCCCATGCTGCAACCCTCACAGGTACTTTAAAATAAACCCTGCACTTACTGCTATATATATGAGACAGTTGTTACTAGGTAACCACACTCACCTTGAGCCATATATATTCTTTAGCTGTGCAAGCCGTGTCTGTTTCCCACTGATACCACCCTGGATCAGCATTTTTCGACCTCCAGCGAGAGGTAAGACTTTTTTCCCTGAACTTTTTTCCATGCCTTTTTAAACGGGGACATGTTTAGCTTCAACCTCCCTTTGCTTCTCTCGTTCTCTGCTATTTGCAACAGGATCATACAGAGACCAGCCCATGCGGCTAGCAGATCTCAAATTTAGCGCCTGTGAAATCTATTAACCCTTAGGTAAGCTATGTGCTTTTTGATTTTACATCAACCACACGTGATTCACTCAAACAAAATAATTTTGGCTCAGACACCTCCCTGACTGTAGTCTCCTTCCCCTGCAGCACAGACGTCAATCTACACAGAACTGCGTCCTGATGAAGGCCATGTTAAAGATGAGGCACACCTAGCCCACCTAGAAACGGCTGAAACACCTGGTGTAGATGCACTACTCCCCCCAAAACTACAGCACATTAATGCTGTTTACGCAAGAAAAATAATTTTGTGTACCCACCATTGTTCTATGTGTTTTCCACAAATGTTGACTTGAATATGTACACTATAATATGTGAATTTCTTAACAAATCCTAATAGGAGTCTGGTTTGTTGCACACACACAATTTGGAGATTGTCCCAAAAAATGTTTTTTTGGCACTGTGTGTTGTAAATATCTTTCTGTTTTTTTTGTCTGATTGTTCTGTTTTAGCAAACCATTTTGATGTCTTAATTTCTCTAAATGTTGGATTTATGTCTTTTTGCACACAACTCTAATATAAACAAATGAGATTTATCTCTACAACATACTATTGAAGAGTGATTCCTTCCTTAGCAATGCAGAGTTTGATAATACATGTGGAGGTGTTGTTCTGAGCCTAGCATCCTTGGACCTATTCATTTGTATCTTTTGTTTTCCTAGTTAACCCTCCTGGGTAGAATAGGTTCCACACCAGGAGCCCTATTTTTGATTCTCCTTTCATTGCTGTCAGAAGGTCCAGCACATATCTATTCTGTAGGGCCACCATCCTTATTGCCTTCAGTTCTTCCTTTATCTCGTTGAATCCGTTAACTGTGGAGTTTATTGTCATCATTAGCTCCCATCTGGTTATCTGGAGCCACTGGCATTTGCATATGCCTGCACGCCTGGATGTACGATGGAGGAAAAGAACATTGCCGCTCTGCTAAATAGTCTGTGTGCTGGTGGAATGTCACTTAGAGCTGTTTCTGATCTTGCCCACAGGTAGTTTCCCGTCAGTGGTTCTCCTTGTCTTTTCACTCTTGACAGGCGGGTAGTGTCGTTCAGTTGCTTGCTTCCTCCCATCTTTACTAACCTTTTCTTCCTTTTATTCCCTTCGTCCATCTTGGGGAAGTTCTCCAGGTTGACGTGTTTTTGCGGTACTACCAGGGATGGTACGTTGATGTGTACCATAGTGCATACTACATTCCACAACTGTGGCAAGCTGTGGTATACCTTTGCTCTGCAAGCCCGATAGTGATCCATCAGAACTGCTGTTCCTGTACCCCCCTCAGGAATCTTTATCATTCTTTTGCAATCCTCATTTCTCCCAACATCAATTTCTCTGTCATGCTGATAACACAGTGTTGGTGCAGTTAGTGGAAGTATTGTTATTGGTTCCTCCTCCTTATCCAACCATGTGACCAGTGCTGCACTCCTAGTCCATTCATTGTAACATTTGTCATTTTCTTCTTGAAAAGTCATCACTGATGATTTTGTCAACGTCAGCATTTTACTTCCTACAACTCCGTCCACCCACCCTTCTTTAGTGTATACTTTGCCATATATTAATATTAGCGATCTTTCCAAGCAACCTGGTTCACCAGCAACTTCCTTTGCGCGCCACTCGCATGGTAGGTAGATCAATGTAACCTCCTTTGTCTCTCCTTTGTCGGGTCCATCCGTTATGTACTGGAGCTCTTGCGTAAGCTGCCAGAAGTTGTCATAGATTGGTAGCGTTTTGATGAAGTTGTCTTCATAGGGGTATGTTGACCTTGATTTCCATCTTAATGTTGGTTTTCTTCCTTGAAATCGCCCTCGTGTTTGGAACAAGGCTAAGTATCCCAGGAACTCCACCGATGTTGCTTGTACTTCAGTTGCCACAAATGTTCTTGATGCGCTCATGGCATATGGGATCAGCGAGCACACATAGCAGCTGTCCTTAGTTGTGCCTTTAACAATTTTGGACATGTGCTTGTACCACATGTTGTTTGAGATGTGTGCAGATTCTGTAATGTATGTGTCCACCCCATGTGTATCAATAGAAACACTATGTTTATCTATCTTTATGTTGGGTTCCTTACTACATGTACCACCTGACACCGTGCTCGTTGCAGCCATGGTAGGGGAGATGTTAGTAGAGGGAGATGCCATTGCATAGAAAGCATAGTAGGCCTGCCAGACAGCGGTAGTAATCAGGCCAGTGGTAAAAAATATCCCTATAATTTCTATTACAGTTGCTAATACCAGTGCCATATCTCTCTTACCTTTGCTGCAGTCCTGCAGCTACTTTTACCTTTAGATGATATACATGCCCGCCTGAAAATCTGAAAAAATATGAGTTATTTTGTTAGTATCTTTTAGTCAAGCCCTGCTTACCAAGTAATCGTTCAATGCCCAGGCGAAAAGCTGGTCCCATGCTTTCCTTACCGTCCTATTTCTTTTTGCTCTTTTTATAACGTGTACGAACTTGTGTGACAGTGCTTCTGGGGAGTTATCATCCGTGGGCAGCATTTACCCCTGGGCAATGACATATGCTTCAATGACGTATATTCCCTTTACTTTTTATTACATACACAACAGTAATGTGCAATGCCTGCATGTGCAAGACAAAAAGAGGAAAACATGCACGTGTTTACACAGTGTTGTGTATATTGCAGATTGTTGGACAATGTTCTTTATTAAATGGTGACTGGTGGGGCTGGTGGGGGTTAATTTTGCTCATTTATTCATTTTGCCTGGGATCTTGTGACCATAGGGTGGGGTATGGGTGGTTGATCGTTTATGTTCTTTGCAGCACTTGGTGTCTGTACTGTGTCTTTATTGCTATCAATTGTCGTTGCTGAAGCGTTGGCCCCTTCGCTGAGAGGAGTGGGGTCTGTGCTTTGTAGGGCTTGATGTTGTGAATGTGCGACCACACGTCCTTTCCTTTCAGTTTGATAGCCCTAGGGGCTACCTTTTCCACCAAGTGTGGACCTGTAAATCTGGAATTGTTCCAAGTAGGCCTAAAGTTTTTAAGGAGAATCTGGTCTCCCTCCTTTACTGTCCACTGTGCTGGTTGTTCCTGTTCCTCGTTGGTTGCTTCTCCTTGCTGATTGTTCTTCGACCCGCCCTGTGTCCGTTCCATCTGTTGAGAGATAAAAGCGGCACTAGTAACCAAGGAAGAGACATATTCATGCATTTCATCACCAAAAACAGTACTTGTTGCATGACAATCAGTTGTGGCTCTTGATGGTGGTGTGAGTGGGAGGTGCATTTGGCATCCTGTCACCACCTCTTGGGGTGTGAGGTGGTGATCCGACCCTGGCCTATTTCTCAACTCAAATAAGGCTAAAGGGAGGCAGGATAGCCAACATTTTTTAGTTGTTTGTTGGACCTTTGCTATCTCTTCTTTTAGGAAACCGCTGAGGCGTTCGCGGATGCCATTTGCTTTGCGAGTGATACGCGCATGCAAACTAATGTTTTATTCCCAAAAGGGCAGTTATGTGCTGGAACAGTTCATTGGCAAAATGTGGGCCATTGTCTGACCGCAACACTTCGCATACCCCCCACCTCGGGAACACCTCCCTCACTAGGAATTTGGCTGCTCTGAACGCATCTGCATGGGAGCAGGGACCAGCCTCGATCCACCTTGAAAAGGGGCACACTACTACAATCATGTATCTGTAGCCTTGACATACATTGATCATGTCAACGTAGTCAATGTGTAGGTGCAGGAAGGGTCATTCAGGCCAGGGTATTGTACCTTTAATCACTTGCAGTGTGTGACCGGCCGTAAATTGTTGGCATGTAAGGCAGTTGCTAATGAAATTTGCAACATGTGAGTTTAGCTCGGGACAGAACCATGATTCTTTTATTCATGCAGCAATTGCTTCTTTCGCTGTATGGGTGGGATAGTGTAATTGGGTCAGGGCTGTTTTCAATAGGGCCAGGGGCATCACAACTTTCCCGGTATTATTCTGTCGCCATAATGCATCTTTGGGGGACATGGTGCATCCTCTTTTAAGCCATAGTTCCTTTTCTGCCATTGCTGCTGTCGCCTGTAATTCTGTGTCTCTGGGATGTTTGTGTACCCATCCTTCATCAACATCTGTCTAACCCCCCCTTATCTTTTCGTTTTTCTGGGAGGGTCCATGTCTCGCCAAAATACGCCACATGCTTTGCATGTGCGTCTGCTGTTTCTTTACCTTTTGATATTGGGTCATCCCCATTAGTGTGGGCTTGACATTTTACCAGTGCTACCTCTTCTGGGTAATTAATTACTTCAATCAGTTCAGCCAGTAGGAGAGCGTGTTGTACCGGGGTACCGTCTGCTCTTCTGAACCCTCTCCTTTGCCATTTTATTAGTCCTGAATGTACTGTTGATTTAACATATGCACGGTCTGACTATATAGTTACTCTTTTCTCAGGGACAAAATAAGTGCTACTAGCTCTGCTGCTTGCGCAGAGTAGTGCTGCGGTAATTGTACGCATTTCACTGGAACGTAAGTCCAGTCTTCCCTCAATCGTACTACTGCTGCTCCTGTCCTTCTTATCCCATCGCTCTGATCAATTATTGATGACCCATCTATGTACATTGTCGCTCCCCCTCTAGGGCATTTTCTTCCACTCTCTTGGTACTTGAGTAAATTTCAATTGCCTGTGTGCAGTCATGTGCGTGTTCTCCGTCTTCCACTTCTTCTGTTATAAATCGGGTTGTTTTAACGTTACTGCATCTTACTATTTTCAGCTCTGGTCTCGATAGTATTATCTCATAACCTGTAGGTCTTTGAGTAGTCAATGTGGAGTTTGGCTTGTTCAGTATTGCAAAAAGGGCGTGCTCCATGTATAGCGTGGTGGGGTATCTCATTGTTATTGAGGAGGATTTTGCTACCGCAAATGCTGCTGCGGCTAAGCTCTGTTCGCACAGGAAATGACCCATCAATACAAGGTCCAAATGGCCACTGTAGAATGCCACTGGCTTGTGTCCCATGCTTTTTTTTTTGTCAATATTGCCTTCATTACTGCAGTATCACAATGTCAGAATATGTAAAATTGGTCTTCGTAGTTGGGGGTGGCTAGTACTGGTGCAGTTGAAATGGCGTGTTTCAATTCATTGAATGCCTCTGTCATCTCTCTTGTCCATCCCGACTTCCTTTCTCCCCTCTGTGCTTCTCTGAGGGCCTCGAGCAGTTGTCATATGTATGAGCTGTAGTCAAAGACCCATACCCTGCAGTAATTGCAGAGGTCTAAAAATTGCTGCAGTTCTCTTATTATCTGTGGCTGTGGTGTATTCGTTATTGCTTGTGCCCTTTGTGGTGCAATGTTCCTTCCCTTTTGTGAAATCATCTGCCTGATATAGAGCACCTGTTTTTGACAGTACTGCAGCTTCCCTTTGTCAACCTGTATCCTTTCTCAGCCAGCACTGTGAGCATCTTTACAGAGTCCCTTCTGCACTTTTCCTCGGTGGTGCTGCAGATGATGATGTCATATACATATTGCAGCACCATACTTTCCATCTCTATGTTTCCTAGATCCATTTGTATTACTCTGTTAAAGATGGATGGTGACTCACAGTACCCTTGTTCTAATCTAGTGTGTTTCCACTTTGTGTTGCGGTATGTGAAACTTGTTAAGTCTTTTCAATCAGGGTGGAGAGGTATTGAGAAGAAAGCATTTTTTAGGTCGATCGCAGTGAATCGTGATGCCTCTGCTGGTATTCCACCCAGTATTGTTGCTGGGTTAGCTGCTATCGGGTACTCTGCCTCTACAATGTTGTTGAGGGACCTGAGATCTTGTATGAAACACCAGGACCTTCCCTTCGCCTTCCACACCGAATACACCGCAGTGTTGCACGGTGATTCTGATGGTATCAGTATTCCTTTATTCACCAGGGCAGTTATTGTTTCATAAATCCCCTCATCAGCTTCTTTGGATAGTGGGTACTGTTTCACTCTGGGCAGCATTACACCTTTCTTTAGCTTTATTTTTACTCTTCCAATGCTCTTTATGCAACCTACGTCATATGGACTAGTGGTCCATAGAGAGGCAGGCACTGCTACTAAGTCTTCTTCGTAGAATGGTACCTGGGTAGGGGTTGGTGCTTCTAGTGCCATTGCCATTTTTTGTGTTAACTCTTTGTATGTCACTCTCAACCAAATATAGATGTTGATTTGGAACACCATCTCCCCATCTCCTGCTTCATCTGAAAATAGCTCCTCATCTGACACCTGTGTTAGCCTGCATCCTTCTTCCAGTGCCATTATTGCTCTCCATGCTTTCCCCTTCCCATCTTGTGTGTGAACTGCTATGTAGTCTGTGGTTGCCACAATGCTTTCAATGTCCACTGATATGATAGGCCCTTCCTTTTCATTTGTTGGTGTTTCTGGTCTGAAAAGGTTAGCTGCTGGTCTCCTCCACACCTTGCCCTAAATTCCTGGTAACCATGCTAGTGCCATGTCCGTCCCATATTGGAAGATGTCCCCATCTACAGGCTCTGCCCTTGCTACCATTTTGCCACAGTATGCCTGAGGTGTGTGTCGTGCTGTGAGCATGTTGATGCCTGGTGTGGAGCATACTATTCCCTCGTCAGTAAATGATATAGTCATGTTCAACCTGCTCATAATGTCTCTCCCGAGTATGTTTACTGGCGATTGCTTTGAGTATAGCAGTGGTAGAGACAGGTCATGATCTCCAACAGATAAGGAGATGTTATCAGTAAATTAAACCAGCCCTCGAGCCCCAGAGAATCCTTGAGTGTGCATAGCTTCGCCTGGCAAATTGAACTTCCCTTCCCTGATGCAGGACTTAGTGGCCCCTGTGTCGACTAGGAATGAAAATGTTTTGTCACCTATCGCCACCTTTATGCATGGCTCCTCCACAGGGTTAGGTGTTACTGATAGGATGGGACACATCAAAGACATCTGTGGGCTGTCCTATTGTGGGTAAAGTTACTGTCCGCTCCCTGTGTATGGGTTGTGACCTAATTTTGTCACCCTCCCCAAATGTGTCAGTCGTATTTGTGTGTCCGCGGGTAGTGATTTGTCGTCCTGTATTTGTTTGAGCTGTCGTACTGCCTGGACGTGTTGTTGTGCTGTAGCCACTTGCTGTTGTGCTTGTTGTTGTGGTTGTTGGTACTGTACTTGTGGTTGCTGTGTTGTGTATGTTTGTAATTGTTGCTGAGGATGTGGCAGTGGTGCTTGCTGTTGTATTTGAGGTGGTGCTTGCTGCTGTATTAGAGGTGGTGCTTGCTGCTGTTGTTGCTGTTGGTAAAATTGTTGTCCCTCATTGTAACCCTGTTGCCCTTGTTCCCCCCAGCCTGCCTGCACCTATCTTGCTCTGCATGTGCGTGACATGTGTCCTATCAACCCACATGTCCAACACGTTGGTGGTTCCCGTGCTTGCCATGGGTAGCCTCCCGTGTTGTCTGAATATCCCTGTTGGCCATATTGGTTCGGCCCCTGGAACCCTCCCTCTTGCTATGGTGCTGCTGGTCCGAATCCCCTTCCTCTTGTGTGCCCACCCCTTCACCAGTAGTTGTTTGTGTATCCGTTCCCCATTTGAGGGTATCCACCTCCCATCTGTTTTGTGTATTGTGCTGTGTAAGGTGGTGGTGGTGGCATTTGTTGTGTCATCATCTTTGCTTGTTGTAGTGGTGCTGTTTGTTGTTGTGTATTGTCTGGTGTTGGTGTGGCCTGGGTGGGGCCTTTTATCAGTGCACCTTCCATGGCATACTTGGACAGTTTTTTTTGGACCAATTTCGCTTCTTCTGCCTTTCTGTCTTCCTCTTTCTGTTTCATCTTTTCTTGCCACAGTCTACAATGGTGTACTATTGTCAGCTGTATCTCGGGCCATGCCTTTGCTTCCATCTCTACTAATTTCTTTAATTGTCTCTGCACTGGTTCTGGGAGTCCTTGGATCAGTATGTGATAAAAAAATTGCCCAGTGTTTTGTCCCACAGTTCTCGTGTTTCCAGGCGCCACTTCTCTTGAATCTCTTGGATGTAATCAACAGGATTTTCATTCTCACGCATTTTGCATGATGTTATTGATCCTATGTCTGAAGTGTCTGGGTACTGCACCCTTAGTGCCTGCCATAGCGGTGTCTACAATTTGCAAATGGCGCCCCATCATGTGATGTGTCACTTATAGTCACCCCTGGGAATCCCGCCCTCTTCCAAATGTCATCTGCAGCGTCACCTAGTATTGATATTAACAACCCCTTTACGTCACCCACCGCTAGTTTTTGCCCTGCAGTGTGTTTTACATTTCATATATCCATTTCCCGGCCCCTCCACTCAGTGATGGGAGTCTGCATTTAATATTTTCCTTGTCTGCATGTTTCCATGGGACATATTGTGGCCTTGCTCCCCCTCTCTTTAGTAATAGCATTAGAGTGTACTCCTTCACTTCCCCTGGCGTTCGTCTGTGTGGGGATGTGTTAGTGTATTCGCTGTCCTTTTCCATGTCAGAAAGTTCTTCGATGAAGTCAGTAATGTGTTGTGTTACTCTATCACCCCTTATGCTCTTGCTCCTCCTATGTTCGCCCACTTTACTCTTCCTGTCAGTATCAGTTAATTCTTCCATTCTGCGTCCTGGGAGGTCTCTGAGTCTGCTAACATATGGCGTGGGCTGCACGGGCGGTGTCAGTGGCAGTGGCGTCCTTCCTCTTAGTTGCTTTTTCTGTTCCTTTCCTGTGTCTTCTTCTTCCCGCATCTCACATTCCCATGATGACCCCCAGTCTGTGCGTGTTATGTATAATTTACTTAATGCCTCCCCGCTTCCATCGCTCCATCCTGCACACGATCCCTCCTCCTCCTCACTGCAGAATCCATCTGAAAATGTCAGTCTTTGGCCTGTGCTTTTTCCTCCCACTGTAACGGTCCCTAAATCTATGTCGTTGTACTCACTTTTCTTCTCCGTGCCCTCCTCCTGCGGTGTTGCCGCTACCTCCTTACTGCTACATGTGTACGTGGCTGCCTCCTTATTGCTACACGCGTACGTCTTGGCCCTGAGTTCCTTGCTTATTTCTCCTTGCGCTGTGTTGTTTTGCTTGCCCACTCCACCACCTGCTTCCGTTTGTACTCTGCAAAGCTCATTCATTATTGCATCACTTACCTGTTCTAACATCTTTTCTTCTTCCTCTTTGTTGCCCCATATTCCGCCCCCTTTTTCCAGTATACTCTATAACCTTCCCCTCTTCATATTTTCCTGCACTTTCTGATATAATCTTTTTCCTCCATAGACCCATTTCTCTGTCATTTTCTTCTCGTTCCTCCTCTCTTCTCCTAACCTCCCACTGCTCCATGCGTGCCACCCTTTCTGTGATGGCCCTTCTGCTGTCCTCTTCTCCTTTCCTTTGTTCTTCCTCTTGTCTTTTTAACCCCACCTTGTCCCCCTTGCTTCCCTTCCTCCTCTCCTTCCTTTAGTGCTCTTCCTGCTCGAACTGTTTGATCAGTGAGCTCTGTGCTTCCCTAAATTTCGCTAGTCTTACCTCTACCATCTCCTCTTCCTCCTGTGTCATTCTTCCTTCCTCCTCTCTACTCACCTCTCTCCCTTTCTGTGCATATTTTATCTCTTCTTTACTTACCTTCTTTATCGCCTCTTCCTCTTCCCCTGTTAATGTCCCTCGGAGCTTCAGCAGCACCTGTGCTGCTATCCATCCGTCTGGTCCTATACTTGCTAAATCCAATTGCACCTTTTTTCCGCCCACTGTGCTTACCTGTGTTTCTTTTGCCTCTGCTGCATTCCTCGCTCCCACCCCCTTTTGGTAGCTCTCTGCTGGCGCGTATGGTGGTGGGCTGTATGCAGGGTTAGAATATCCCTCGGCAGCCATTAATGGTGGCGCTGTAGCTTCCCTCAATTCCCTCATTGGATACAACCCTTCTGCCTCCTTCTTCACTTCTTTAGTTATGTGTATCTCTCCTTCACTTTCCTTCTTTACCTCTGCAACTGTGAATGATCCTTCAGATTCTTCCTCGCTTTCCTCAGTACTGTGTGTATTCTGGGGTACTTTGCACCCGCCCTCTTTGCTCACCTTTTCCTCCTTTACTCCCTGCACTGTGAACATACCTGATACCCTCGGTGTGCACCCCTGGAACATTTTTCAGAGGTCGAAAACTTACAAGTGACCTGCTAGTTTCTTCCCCTTGTATGTGTTATGTAGATATGCTAACAGCAAGTGTTGGGTGCACATATCAAAACTGCCGTTGCGTGGCCATGGTATCCTTATTTTGTTGTCTGTACCCTGTGTCCATTCAATACTATACTATTTTATCTCTGTGTGGTATTAGTGTTGCACAGATGTGCTGGAGTGGTGTTGTTAAGGCACTGGCCCTGAGCCCCAGCCCTGCTCCTGCCCCTATCCCGTAGTATGTAGACATTTTATAACTTCAACTTCTTAATACCACCGTTACGTGGCCCTAGGTCTTCCGACTTTCCGCTGCAAGGAAAAGCAATCTTTTATTACAATTACTCATGCTCAATGCCACCGCCCTCCCTCAATCTTTACAACAATGTCTCCGTCTTTTGTGCTTCTTCTTCTGGAGCTAGGGCCCCCTTCGATGCATGGCCCACGGAGACCCCGGCGGCTGCGTGCCGCATGAGGCGTGCTTTAAACTGCCCCTCCTGTCTTGTGTCGCCGCTACTTGGCGCACCTGCAATGTACTTCTAGCTCCTCCTCCTTCTCCTACGCCCTCACCGCCTGTGCAGTGTAGGCCCTTCTGATCCCCCTCCCTCCTGCTGCACCACCTCCCTGTGCGGCCCTTGTTATAGAGCACGTGCCAGCGTTCTCCAGGTGCGGCTGCCTCTCCCCCTTCACCCCTCTCTTACCGCTGGTCCCCGTCCCCCTTACTCTCAGAAGAAAAGAAAAAGACTGCGGCGCCCTATGCAAGTCCTATGGGTGACATCACCGACCACTATAAGAACCTTTACCGGTATGTACAATTTCAGCAAATAATCAATGCGCGCCACATCTAACACCCTTGTTCCCCGGTAACCCTACAGCTGTCTTAACACCACGTCTGGAGTGGAGTATTCATCAATTACTCCGTTATTACAATCGTACTACGCACACTGCGTCGCCTCGCATGTGATACGCCCCCTCTCTAGGGGAGCTTAACCAGCCAACTGTCTTCCACACTGAGAAACAATTTAGCTACCTCCTGCGGGAATACGTCATCTATTCATAGAGCTAAAACACTCAATCAATAGGAATCTTTATTTATTCATTTATTTACAAAGCCAACTCGTGGGAATGCCACATCTCAGGTGTCCGCGATCTAGACCAATCAATGCGATCCGTCATTCACACGTGGATGCCTAAAGCTCCACCCAGTCTGCTCTGTAGCCCTGGAACGGACTGCCCTCATGCCAGTCCCTGCTACAACTTACACACTAATCGCTTCTGAATTCCCAAAACCTCTCTTTAACACCCTTTAACAACCACCCGCCACACAAATTACACTTCCTCCCCCCTCCCTCACAACATTGTATTGCTGGTTGTGTGTGCCATACTCACATCGAGCTCTCGCCTGCCGGTGCCGCTCGACTGCAGACGCCCCTCCCTATCAGCTGGCCGCCTCCCCTTGTCTGGACCATGCCTGGACACTCACCAACCGCGGGAGGGATACTTCTCAATTCGGCTCCTGCCGGTCAATCTCCAGATTGCGCTGTCGGGTTATCTCGCAGTTCCGCGATGGTCATGTAGTCCTCCAAAGGGGGCAACGGCGGAGGGGGCCGCGTTTCTGGGCCACCTTGACGCAAACGGCCTAGCTGCGATCTCGCTCTATCTCAGCAGATCTCAGCAGTGCCCACAACTTGTCGGGTAATTTCCCCATGGGCCGGCAGGGCCGTCCGCGGACCTCCGGGGTTGGGGAGTCCCCAACTCCTCTCGCATCCCAACAGAGTATGAGGCACACGCAAGAGCAAAGAGTTACTGCTGTTTATTACATGAAACAAGCAGGGACCGGCTCACAGGTCATAGGCATCTGAGAGACCTCTCGACCAAGGTGGGCTTGCAGGCCCTTTTTCTAGCTGTATGACGTGGCTACATGCGTCACCTAGGAAAGGCTGGCCACAAAACCTAACGCCATCTCGGGTTGGCTCCCCGAGTGGTAGGGTCAGTATGGATGCATATAGAAGAGACGGTTAGTGGAGGAGGGAGGGTCAGGTGGTACTCTTGGGCTGTCCCTAACAATTTTTACACGAAAGTCGTTACAAGGGGACAATTAGTGATTGGCTAGACTATAGTGGCGTCATTGTGAGCCCCTCATATTCTGATTGGTTCATCCGCGAGCCCCCAAGCCTGGGACCACCGCTGTTCCCAGCTCGTGGTGTACCTGGTGCTGGCAACAAAGTATGACTATGTATCAGTGGCGGACAATGGGCAGGTCTGACAATTGGCGGGCGTGCATATCTTTCCCGTCGCTGTAGGTGTCCAATTTGTCACCTCATTGTTGCAGACCGTGTCCCAGACGTGAGAACCCATCGCTTCTCTGTCCCGTAGGGCTTGGCATCGTATCAGGTCGGCTCGGTCACGTGTTGTAAGACCGTGGCTGGAGTAGAAATATGAACATTTGATTTGTATTTCGGCTCTGAGGAGCGTCTAGCAATGGCAGGTGTAACCTTGGCGCGGGGAGAGTGGCATTTAGATTGCAACATTACGGCCTTGGCTATGGGCTCTCGTTGGAGCTCGTTCTGCGTGATCAGCGCCTTTCAGTTTTGTCTGAGAGGCTTCGGCCTGGGGACTCTTGCTTTGCAGCCTACCTTGGCCTGGCTAATGGGTGGCGGTACATGGTTCATAATATGGGGGTGGCGAGGGGCGACAGAGTGTCATATGCTGTAGTAAATATGTAAGGTTACATCTTCATGGTTTTAGTGGTGAGGAAGCGCCTGCAAGCATGTACACCAGCTCTTCTGGCATCTTGCGTTTCTGCAGTGCTGTAGGTGGCCTATGTGAAACATAACAACGATGCATGTGTGGGTGTAAGTGGTCCTCTATGTCATTGCACTGAGTATGTTCTTCGTGAAGGTTGGTGTGTGGGTGACCAATGTGCATGGTGGCACATGTGTTGTTGTCTATTGGCTATGTCGTCATGGCATCTCTAACGATGGTGGTATTTTGTGGTTACTGTCTAATCAAGTTGATCCATATGGTCGATGTCAGTTCCACCTGAGGTTCCTGCACGTGGTTTCATTAATGGGCAGGCTCCCTGGCCGTGTGGGGCATGGCCACAGTGGATCTTGACGTCTGGTGTGGCAGTGAGCGGGTCGAATTCCTCTCGCAGTGGGTGTTTGGGTCGTGACGTCCTGGGCCATGGTCTGGATGGGAATCGGGGGAAGGGATTCTCCCATTTTCCCACTTCACCAACTTGGTGAGTCTATTTATACACTTAATCCAGTCAGTTCCACCAGATCATGCATGTTCACTTTTCTTCAGGCAGTTGCGCCTGTTCTCAATTTCTTCGTTTATTCTGAGTCCAACCTAACTATATGGTCAAGGATTCCTTCACATCTCTGCCTATTGACTTCCCATTTGGGTTTTTGCTTAGGGCCCAATTGGATCTGAAGGTTTATTAGCTGGCACCTCTTTCATGATTCTCAAAAACCTGTGGTTTAGGATCTATTCGCTGTTGCAGCTACACTATATCTCCTGTAACAATTGACAACCAGCATGAACCATACTTTTGTTAACCAACAACCACATCAGGTGTGATAAGGACACAAATGGTGATAGCAATAGATTGACTCTGTAATGTTCAGCGATCTGATTTCAATAATTTCTTGTTCGCATGTGACTTCT
Source organism: Ambystoma mexicanum (assembly GCF_040938575.1). Classification (NCBI taxonomy): domain Eukaryota; kingdom Metazoa; phylum Chordata; class Amphibia; order Caudata; family Ambystomatidae; genus Ambystoma; species Ambystoma mexicanum. The sequence goes on along the minus strand of NC_090939.1, from coordinate 808,283,019 downwards.
CCCGCCATTCCTGTCTGTCTCTGATCTGACTTTGGGTATGTACACCCTCATTCATGTCAATTTGAATTTTTGCTTATGATTCAGTATTTTGTAGAGATTTGTTTAGATTGGTTTCATTTTCTTCATTAATCATGTGTTTTCTTAATCATGACATTGTTTTTCACTAAATGATAACCAACATATTGAATCAGTGTTGTATCCACTATGTTGTGATTTTGAATTATTCCCACAGCCTTGAGGACGACCGTATGCTCGAAACACCTGTCAGCTGTAATAAGAATAAACTAACATTCACCGATTTCGATGTCTCTTGTTTCTCCAATACATTTGGGATTTGAACTATCTTTCAAATATTGATGATTTGACCAAAGAGTTTTCTGTGCTGTTTTGCAACATACACTGGATCTCATTACGAGTTTGGAGGTAGCCATGCCGGTAATGACGGCATGGCTACCTCCAAACTCGTGTCCGGGTCCCGAAAACAGGGAATTACCGGGCCATTCCGACTTTTGCGGCCCCGGTACGTCCCCATTCCCATTTGAGCCCCTATAGGGCTCAATGGGAATGGGGAGGATGCTAACAACGGACCCGTTAATGACGGGTCCGTTGTTAGCATCCTGGACTGCTTGTGGGTGCCGGTATGCACGTCTGGCCAGACTAGACTTGCATACCGCCACCCGCGACCAAACTCGTAATGAGGCGGCCCGGTATGAACAGTGCCGGTACCTTACCGGCACCGTTCATACCGCAGCCGCTTAGGGTCGTATTGAGGCCCACTGTCTTACTTTGTAATCGTTTGACCAATCGGCCTAGAGGAACCTCGTATCTTGCTTCTGCTGCGGTTGACCATCAACTAATCAGAGGAGTCTAGACGCACTCCAGCTTGTCACTTGTATTAAAGATTCTTAAGGTATTTCACGCAATGCACTCAATATTTGAATGTATTACACTGACCTATGCTCTATTCTCACTGCCCCTTGATCTCCCCATTTTACTTAATTTGCTCCCTTTCTACTATGCATGCCTTACAGTAAAGCCCTTCCCATGCATTTACAATAACTGGAATATGACTTATTTAAAAGGATCTGGGCTCTAAATCGGAGGGTTTATGTTCTTCCACAATTCTTCTCAATGTGTCCTCCAAAAAATGTATTCTATAGCAGTAGTATAAGGGGGACCAGAGACTTTCAGCATCTCTAACCTCACTCCACACATCAAATTCCCACTCCTTTGTCCCCTACATCTTAACCTATTTACCTTAAAAAAGCAATGTCCTCATCCATCGGATTATCCCGAACAATTTTCACAATCATTTTCTTACTCTTCATTCACATTTGGGCAAATGTACTCTTCATCCCACATTTATTTCATTTCATCTTGATGGCTGGCCATTACTTGGCCTTAGCTAAGTGCCCATTCCATTTCCATCTAATTCTGATAAAGGCATCCTATATTCTCTTCAGCCAGCTACATTGGGTGATACATTCTTCTTTGCCGACAATGGCCACTACATCAAGTGTTATCTTGCTTGTCACTACCACCAAGACCTCACCACCCAGTATACCTATTTCTCCTGCATTGGCAATCTTAACACACACATTGAGTTATTATCTGGTGGTTCAGTGGTTCTGGCGATACACATAACTTCCTGTTTACATATTTAGCTTGCCATAATCTGTCCTGGATCTTGAACCACCTGTGAACGTGCATGTCGACACTAATGACTGCATGGCGGCAAAGCAGTTATCTGCTGCCTCATTCTTTAACTGTGCTCTCAAAAATAATGTATAGCTCTTACCTATCACACAATTGCCTCAATTCCAAACCGTTCCTGGAGTTAATGTAGCACCTTGCCATACCTGGTGGCAGCCTCTCCTTCGTCGCCAGATGCCCCCATTGGTGCCCCATCAGGCAAGTCTATGTTTTATTTATTTATTTCATTGTTTAAAGCACAGACCTAGCTCTTGAGAACAGCTGTGCGTACGTAGACTTGGAAGCAATAGAGACACTGCGCCGAAGGAATAGTCAGATATCCAATGTTAGAAGTATACCAAAAAAAGTAGTTGACTGTGAACCCGGCATGGGGACATAGTAGGCAGGAAGCGAGCACCGTGCAACACATTTTTCAAAGGTTGCAGCCATGCTGGTTAATAACCAGCTGAGTTGAAACATGTTTCAGTTTAGCTGTAAATGCTTTTGGGTGGAAAAATTGAGAAGTGTGCTTTAACTTCACAAAGAACAGTTCTGGAATGGTGAAAATGGTTGCAAAAAGTAGTGGAACTGTTAACAGTAAAAAATAAAAGTAGAGGCCACCAGGGGGCGCACAGGCAATGGCAGCCTGATTTGCGAGCTCCTCCTAAGGCCGGGTCGGTATGGGGTCTGAGCCCCCCCCGAAACCCCCCCACGGAGCGCAAGCGAGTCGATCGATGTGGTGACCCCCCAGTGCCCCCACGGGGCGAAGCAACAGGGTCCGGGGACTGCCGGACGACGGAGTTCCGCGAGCGCGGCAGCTGTGGCGGGATCGTCGCAGGAGGCCGCGAGCACAGCCTGGGGAGGAGCGAGCGGACCCATCGGCGCTGGCCTTCACCTCCCCCTTCAGGAGGCGCGAGCCGGGACGCCTCGGGTGAGGGGACTCCCGCCCGGAGCGGTCCCGGGGGTGGCCCCCCCGCCACAACAGGAGCACCAAGGGAAGCCGCGGCCTGACAGGTACGAGACACGGAGGGGGGGCGGACCCGTTGAACCCCCCCCGCTCCCCTTCACCGCCAGCAAGACCCTGCGCAGGACGTGGGCAGGACACCAGAGGCCCCCGCAGTTTCATCGGGGGCTGCGAACCGCCGCCCTGTGGCCGCACAACGCGCCCCTCCCCCCACTCCAGTGGGCTCCTAAGGGGTTCGGCAGGACCCGCTTTCGCCCCCCCCGGGTGTGTGGCCCCCGCTGTGGGCAGGCGGGGCGTGTGCCCGCCCGGGGGCAACTTGCAAGGAGCAACTAGAGCTCCCAGGAGGGGGGGAGGAGGGGACCCCAACGAAACAACACCAGCACACCACCCTGCAGACGCAAAAGCACCCCCCACCCATTCCAGAGGGGGAATATCGTGTGGCAAAAATACAAACGAGGTGCACGGGAGGTACTGCGGTGGCCGCCCTGGGTGTGGGGCCCCCGCCTGAGGCTGGTGGGGCGAGTGCCCGCCTGGGGGGCATCGGTCAAGGACCAGAAAGACCGCTCGGAAGGGGTGGGGACGGCATACCTTGCCAGGAGAGACCCCCAACGAAAAGACAGCAGCATTCCACCCAGCGGAGGCAATAGCACCCCCCCCCACTCTAGAGGGGAATCAACCTTCTAGAAATAAAATCGAGGTGCACTGGAGGCGCTGTGGTGACTGCCCGGGAAGTGAGGCCCCCGCCTGACTCTGGTGGGGCTAGTGCCTGCCCGGGGACAACCGCCAAGACCGAATAAAGGCGCGCAGCAGGATTGAGGGGCCCCACCGCCGGAGGGACACCAACGGTCCAGCGAGGTGAGCCCACTGGGAAGTGAAGTAACTTTTCCGACAGTGTGCCCGGGGGGCCAACCTAATGGACTGGCAGCAGAACCTGCAAAAATATCGGTACCGAGACTCGTTCCCCCCCGTTATAGAACCACCCCACGGAGAGGGAATGGCCCATCTGGAACTCCCAGCACCCTCCACGGCCGCAATGGAGCGGGGATTTGCCTCCATACTGCAAGAGATCCGAGATATGCGGGCGGACATTGCCCAAAAGTTTGAAAAAATGGACCACCGGGTCGACAAAGTTGAGGACAGACTCCTTCAGGTCGAATCCAACCAATCTTCAGCGGCCACCCATGAAGTAGAGGTAAACATGAGGCTGGCTGCCCTGGAAAAAAGGGAGGAGGAGAGGTCAAGACAGATGGACGATTTCGAGAACAGGGAGCGGAGAAACAACCTCAGGATCTTTGGGGTCCCGGAGTCGGAGGGGGAGACGGAGAGGGAGCTGACCCGTGTGGTGTGTAACATAATTGCCCTCCTCTTCGAAGAAGAGATGACTACTGAACTCATATTCGATCGGGTACATAGAGCGGGAGGTCGAGCAGGAGGCCCCCGGTCGATTCTGGTGCGGTTCCATTACTACCTGGAGAAGACGCAGGTGTTGGAGGCCTCCAGGAAGGCCCAGGAGATCACATACAACAACTCCCAGATCTCCATCTTCCAGGACCTCTCAGCGTACACCCTGGCCAAGCGGAGGATGTGCCGCCCCCTCACGCAGTTGCTGAAGGAAAAAGGAGTGCGATACAGATGGGGCTTCCCCTTCTCCCTAACATTCGAGTACCTGGGCCAGAGAACGACATTGATTTCGGAGGAAGATATTAAGGGGGCTATCCAGGACTATGTCTCTGATCCAGCGCCCCGTCGGGAGCCACGGGGGACGGCCAGGGTCGGAGCTGGAGACCCAGGCCCGCCGAGAGAAAGACGGAAAAAGTCAGGAGCGAGGAAATTCAGGAGAATGAATACGCCCTCCCCAAGGAAAGAAGGGCAGCAGAACGACTCTGAGGGGCAGTAGCTGGGCAGTCCCAGTGTGAACGTGGCCTCTGGAGTTCCCGGAGGGCACGGGTTTACCTGAGGGTGAGAAGCCCGGCAAAAGATAGGAGAAGAGGAGGAAACTAGAATCCCCTCGCAAAGCAAGTTGGGTGAGCAAAATCGGGGAGGGGATCGATGGGGGGGGCTCATGATAATGTGCCTGTTAACGATGGCCTGGCCGAGAGGGGCAGGCTGGTGGTCCGGCCAAAGCGCCAGTGATGGCTGAACTAGCTGGCTGGACCCCGGGGCAGGGGGTGGGGGGATGGAAACAAGTTGGGGGTTGTTTGTTCGGGAAGGGGTTTGGGGGTCAGTTGGGGAAACATGTCAAAAGTGTCCATAAGTCAATTCATGGGGAGTTAGAAAGGAGAATTGTTGCGAGGCAGCCATCCGTTAGAATAGAATTCATAGACAATGGCTGATGGTCTGCCGGCCCTGGGGGTGGGCACCCTTAATGTTCGGGGCCTGAATACCCCATCGAAGAGATCCCTAATCTGCAGGGAGTTTAGGAGGGCTAAACTGGACCTTCTGTTTGTACAGGAAACGCACTGGGCAAGGGGAAAGGAGCCCCGGTTGCGGGGGGGGGAATCGAGGAGGTCTTTCACGCTTCCCATGGGACCAAAAAGAGAGGGGTGGCCATCTTGGTAGCTAGAGATGCAGGGTTCGAGAAGGCAGATATCCTAAAAGACCCGGAGGGAAGATACCTGTTGGTCCGGGGCACCCTACGGGGCTCCCCCCTCACTCTGGCTGTAGTATATGGCCCCAACGAAGGACAGGCCTTATTTTGGGAAACGGTGAGAGATAGGATCAGACTATTCGTGCGAGGTCCGCTAGTGGTAGGGGGGGACTTCAACATGGTCCTCGACCCGATTATGGATAGGAAAAGGGTAGACCCCCTTACTCCCAGAGCTGCAGAAGAAGCTATGGCACAATCTTTCCAGAGGGTAAACGTGGAACTGGGCCTAACTGATACAATTCCTCTTCCCAGAGGGGGAATCCCTTCCTTCACCTATTATTCAGCTATACACAACTCTTTCTCCCGTATAGACTACGTCCTGGTAGAGGAGGCACTCAGTCCATATGTGTCAGGCTACAGAATAGACCCTGTACCCTGGTCATACCATGATTTAGTTAAAGTCACAATAGCGATGGGGTGGTGCAGGGAACGCAGAGGGCGCTGGAAGTGCAACAACGCTCTGTTAAAGGATGAGGTCCTCTCTCAGGAGGTCTTGGACTCCATAACAGAGTTCTTTGACCTAAACGACAACGGGGAGGTAGCCACTCACACGCTTTGGGACGCCTTCAAGGCTACCCTGAGAGGGGTCCTTATAAAACTTGGGGCCCAGAAGAAAAGGGAGAGGGAGATACAGGAGAAGGCTCTGAGAGATAGGATATCCCGCCTCCAACCGGCGAGCTCTCCGGGGCGCCCATTAGCGGGTGAACAGGTGGCCGCCCTCGAAGACTGCAGGCTACAGCTTAAAGACCTGCTCCTACATAAGACAGAAAGGTGTCTCCAACTAACTAAACAAAAATACTATGAGAAGGGGGACAGGGCGGACCAGATCCTAGCCTGGAAGTTGAGGGAGGTCCAGAGGAATAGAAGGGTGAGGGAGGTGAGGGACGCCCAGGGGCTTCTCGGCAACGACTCCCCCCATATCGGTGAGGCTTTCCGCCAATATTACACAGCTCTCTACTCCTCAGAATATGATGGAGATGATGCCCATATAGACACCTTCCTTGACTCAATACAGATTCCATCCCTCTCAAGAGAAATGGCAGAAGGGATAGAGGCTCCGGTCACAGAGGATGAGTTGGACAAGGTGATCTCTGGGATGAGGGTGGGAACCTCCCCCGGGGAAGATGGCTTCACAGTTTTCTTTTACAAAAAGTTCCGGTCCTCTTTGATCCCATACTTAGTGAGGGTCTTTAACGAAGTGCTGGACGGGGGCATACTCCCTGAGTCTATGATGGGAGCCTTGATAGCAGTCTTGCCCAAGGAGGGGAAGGACCCCTCGGAATTCTCCTCCTATCGGCCCATATCATTGTTAAATGTAGATGTGAAGATCCTGGCCAAGGTGGTGGGGAAAAGGCTGGAAGGCATAATGCCGAAGTTAATTCACGGGGACCAGGTGAGCTTCATAAGCGGGAGGCAGGGCTCGGATAACATCCGCAAGACCCTAGACCTGCTCCACTTTGCCCAATCATCAGAACTTGACGCTTGCGTCCTCTCACTGGACTCGGAGAAGGCCTTCGACCGGGTCGAGTGGCGCTATATGGAGCTTCTCCTTCAAAGAATGGGCTTTGGGACCCACATCATGAGCTGGGTAACTGCACTCTATAGAGCCCCCACAGCGAGGGTACAGGTAAACGGGACACTGTCTGGGTCATTCCCCCTCTCCCGAGGAACAAGGCAGGGGTGTCCACTCTCCCCCCTGATCTATGTCCTCACCATGGAAGCCCTGGCAATTGCGGTCAGAGCGCACCCGAACATTAGGGGAATAAGAAGGGGAGAGATAGAATTCAAGCTTTCCCTGTTTGCGGATGACATTTTAGCCTACCTAGTGGATCCGGGTTCTTCCCTCCCCCCCCCTCCTGGCCCTGGTGTCAGCATTTGGTCGATTCTCGGGCCTAAAAATAAATACTGCAAAATCAGTCCTGCTCCCAATGCGAATAATAGACCCAGTGCTCGACCCCCAGAATAGGTTCCACGGGATCAAGGTGGAGAAGGTCGCTATACGGTACTTGGGGGTTCTCCTCCCCAGAGATATGTCGAATCTGGGCTCCGCCAACTACGGTCCCATGATTACAGAGATCACCGCGGACTTGAGGAGATGGGGTAAAATGATTCTCTCGTGGTATGGCCGAATGACGGCCGTCAAAATGAATGTCCTGCCACGACTCCTGTACCTATTCACAGCACTCCCGACCAGGGTCTCGGCACAGAACTTCAAAGACCTACAATCGGGGGTCCGTGACTTCGTGTGGCAAGGCAAAACCCCGAGAACTGGAAGGGTCGTCCTGACCCTACCAAGGGAGGAGGGGGGATTCGGGCTGCCAGACTTTCACCTCTACTTCTGTGCTGCCCAACTGCGTGTCCTCCTGTAGCACATGAAAGAGGGGCTGAGAACACACTGGTCCTACCTGGAGGACATGGACGCCCATCCCCACAAAGTCTGCGACCTCCTGTGGACGCCTCGCAGGGAAATACCAGGGCGTTTACGGGCCCACCCGACCCTGGGAGTCCTATGGGACATTTGGAAGGAAGGCCCTCAGACCGCTCACCTCACCACATGGCCGTCTCCAATGTCATCCCTCTGGGGACACCCCATCAACCTGGGAGGAAGAGGGTTCAAACACTCCCAGATCTGGTCAGATAGGGGGATGGAATGGGCGGGGCAGATGTTCAGGGACGGTGAATTCTTACCTTATGAGGAGCTCAGGGAGGCACTGGGTCGTGACTCAATATCTATCTTCGAATACCTTCGCCTGAAGGGCATCCTCTGTGACCCATCTTGGGGCACCAATCTGCGAAGACAGTTGACCCCCTTTGAGAAGCTCCTCGATTTGGCGGCCTCCAGGAAGGGGGCGGTTTCAAGTTTGTACAGGGTCCTAAACACGTACAACCTTCAGGGCAGGAGGAGTTTTCGCTTGTTCTGGGAAGGCCTGGCAGGTGCCGAAATCTCTGAGGATGATTGGGCTAGGATATTTAAAATTGCATTTCACGGAAATCTTTTCACCGCTGACATGGAACATAATTTTAAGATACTGCAGGGATGGCACAGAGACCCCGCAAAATTATCCAAGATGTTCCCGGGAGTGTCACCAAGGTGCCCGAGAGGGTGTGGGGAGACAGGGACCAGAGGCCACATGTGGTGGCACTGTGCGAAGGTTCAAACATATTGGGAGCAAGTGAGGGACTGGATGGAGGAAGTGACTGAGGTCCGCATACCACTTAATCCCCTGACGATGCTGTTGGGCCTCCCCCCAGAGGACACAGAGGTGCACCGATACCCTAGGATGTGGGAAACTATGTTAAGGGCTGGAAGAGTGGCTCTGGCCCAAAAATGGAAAAGTCCGGAGGCTCCCTCGAAGGAGGACTGGCTGAAAAAGGTCAAAAATATGTTTTTGATGGACAAATTGACGGCCATGGTAAATGACAAAACTAGCTCATTCCTCACGGACTGGTCGGGTGTCCAGCAATCCTGGGGATGGGATGTGCACTGAACCCATTAAGAGACCCCCCACCCTGGAGATGAGGGGATTGACCCCCTTTTGAAGGTCAACCAAACTTGGGGCCCCAGGACCTGGGGAATGGCAGAAGCCAGCCAACTGATGTAGTGGTTATGCATCGCAACAACTCTATGACAAGGGAGACGGAGGCATCTCCGCGAGTCCCCCAAGATGAATACACTGAACTGGACACGGGGAAGGGGGGGGAATCCAGGGGTGGGGCGGGAGGGTGGGGGGGAGGAAGGGGGATCCACTGTTCTTTTTCCTTGTTTGCTTATTTGTAAAATTTAAAATGCCAATAAAAACGGAAGTTTAAAAAAAAAGAAAATAAAAGTAGTGGAACACCGCTCCCAACCGTTCCCGCTCAGTTCGACCACCGAAGATATCCTGGCACAGCTGAAAAGCGATCCACAAAGTTTGGTTTTACATATCTTTATAGTAAGGACAAGTTATCTAACACTTATGAAAGCCATGCACAATACAACCTTGCATTTCAGTCTGAAAAAGAGAATGCAATATATGCTGCCCACAAGGGATATGGGACAATTCCCTAATAAACACGCAGGACTGTCTTCTAATATTATTACAGCGTTACATTTTTTTTCTTCATAGTTTTATTTCACTAAAACCGCTGTTCTGTTCATAAACTTCAAATTTGGCCCCAGAAAGGATTCCAGTACAGAAAAAAAGCACGTTTATGTTAATCTCTCATGAAGGTGCTATGCTAATGTTGGGCAAAGAGGATCGCTTAGGGGCAATGACTTTTGGAAACAAGACAACGCAGAGCAACACAAGTTCGAATCCCAGTCCTGCCAGTATTGTGCGCGTTATAAAAGATGAATTAATTCATGATTTTACAGCCGTGTGTGCTAACAACACAATGCTGCACAATCTCGTTTTCCCTCGCACTGTGCTATGCACACTTTGCACCGGCTGGGCCCTAAAACCATGCTTGCACTTTTGGCTCCAGCGATGCTCTGGACACCTGATCCAACGTACACAGGGCCTCATTACGACCCTGGCGGAATGGGTTTAACGGCGCCGGTAAAGGTGCCGGCACTGTTAAACCCATTCCGCCCTATTATGAGGTTCCCTTGCAGGACACGCTCTGGACGTCTGGTCAAGCCAGATGTCCTTTGCAGGGCCCTCTAGGGGACCAGGGAGCTAACAAAGGGCCCGTTATTACCGTGCCCTTTGTTAGCTCCCTCACCATTCCCATTGAGCCCTATGGGAGCTCGAATGGGAATGGGGATGGGTACATTGAATGAGGAATTACCGGGTCCTCCAAGGTTGGAATGGCCCGGTAATTACTCATTCAAGGAACCCGGACTCGAGTTTGGAGGCAGCCATGCCCTTATTTAGAGCATGGCTGCCTCCAAACTCGTAATGCGGGCCCATATCTCATACTACAGGCAAATAGCACCACTGCTACAATGCCTGACCACCTCAAAATCGAGTGATGCTAATAATTTATAGAGTACAAAAGATCCCAATTTTGCAATACTTCTGCGGCACGGCACGAAAGTGCCACTACATGCAAAGCCAGTAAATAGACCAACTTTATTAATGCTGTAGTATTAATGCTACATTGCGATTGCTCATACTAAGCTCAGTTGAGAATCGTACGAAAATGTCGACCTGACAATTGCGACGGCTGAAAATGCTGACTTTTATTTTTTACCCCCCTTACACCACATATATATGTGGGGGGGGTATAGAATATAATATTAATATGGAGTGGGCTGTGGGGGGTCTCCCCGCGCATATATATGTGAAGTAAAGGGTTAACAAAAAATGCCATTTTCGGCCATCGCAATAATCACATAGATCCCTCAGTTGCATACTGAGAGGGCAGTGGAAAGTGGGAAGGACTTCAAGCATTCACAAAGGCATCCCTGCCCACGTTAAATGGTTAAACAATCGCAATCTCCCCACCTAGCACATGCACAGAGCAAAGGTTCTTGAAGAATTATCATACAAATGGAACCATGGCACAGCACCTATGGCCATTGCAGTAGATTGGGAAGCCAGCTGCAGCATCCTACTCAACATCCTAAAATTCTCCACCGAAGTTGTCACCAATTTATGCAGGGGTTATAAAATGCACATTGAATACTGTAAATTACAATTTGCTGCAGCATTGGGACAGGGCTTGTAGACTGGCAATGTGCTCTCTTTTGAGGTGGTATTTCCAGTTATAGTTCGTCCATTAAATATTATTATTATTATTATTATTATTATTATTATTATTATTATTATTATTATTATTATTATTAATGAATGTATTTTAGCTTTGGGGAGCAACAGAGTGCTTTAGAATCATCGGGCAAGAGCAGGGAAGGAAGCAGAGATGCAAGGGAACAGGGAGTTGACAAGAGGGGGCCGGGAGTGTGGACAATTCGGTAAGCTGGGAACTGCAAGCAACTAAGGGAGGGACCAGTGGGGAGCAGATCATCCAGTCTCAGGGAGGGTGGGGAATTTAGGGTGTGTAGACCTACGTGTTAGGTAAAGCCATTAATTTTAGGATAACTGTAATAGATTCTAAATCTTAATGGATCTCGTCTCTGTTTTTCAACTGTACTTGTTATTTTGAACTTAAGTGTCTTATGTACATAGGTATAGCTCATTTTTGGTTGATTCCTTTCTTTATTTTTGAAGTAGGCGGAGTACACCTTTGTTGGATCACAATTTATTTTGACTTTTGATTATTACTCGATTAACTCCTTCTATTTTGACTTTAGTCCGAGAACTTTCTCTCGTTTTTACCCAACAAAGCACTTGTTATGGCTAAGGGCAGTATTGATATTGATATTGATATTTTATGTCTATCACGCTCATACACAAGTGTTTCAGAGCGCGACAAGACAAGGGAAGGTGAACAGGGGAGAACAAAAAAACAATCTTACTAGGCCCAGTGACATTGAGAACGCGCAAGTGCATGGGAGAGGGGAGGGGGAAAAGTGCGTGGAAGGGGAGAGAAAACGAGAGTGTATAGCAAAGAGAAAACAGATAAATAATAACAAATTAATAAATAATATAGGCAACAAAACAGTGGTAGTCCAGCAAGTGGCAAGTGCAGGGCTTAAGGCAGCAGAATGGGTAGGTATGATAAGTGCAGGAAGAAAAAAAAAAGGGGGGACTGTATGGGTACAGATACAGACCCCAGTGCAAGGGGTGGCTCGGAGGCAGTGCGGGAGGATGCAGGGTGAGCAGGTACCTGGGCCTGGGGACAGAGGGTGGCCAGGTGCACGGTGCCGAGGGAGAACAGAATCAGCAAGGAAGAGGGGGGGCAAAGGCAGAAGCAAAGAGGAAGGTCTTGAGGTGCTTCCAGAACCGGAGAGGGTTCTCCTCAAGTTTCAGAGTGGCAGGGTGGCTGTTCCAGAAGGAGGCCCCAGCCGAAGACAGAGATCTAGCTCCAGCTCGTTTCTTTGAAAAACGACTGACCCTGTTTTCTATGTTATGATTTCTGTGTTCATTGACATTTATAATAATTCAATGATTATGTTTGCTACAATGTGCATAATGATTTGTATGCTGCTTGGTATTTCACCGCATATGTGTGTGCAAAATTAGTTAGACTCTTTTCTTTCAACTGGGGTCTCTAATGATAGTTTCTACAGAAGCTGATATGTATACATTTTTGTATCAATACATGTGAATAGTTTAGATTTTATTTTATATTATCTCTTATATTTATGATGAATTTGTTATTAGTGCATTATTATCGATTTTGCTTTCCACGTTTAAAGCTGCTTATTTTTTCAGTGTCTTTTGTCCTAGGTTCAGTGAGAAATATTTCAGTATGACTTGACTTCTCATTCCATACTTCAGTTGCCAATTCCCAGTAGTGTTGCGTGTTTGTGGCCTTCTGCAAGGAAAACATTGTGCTGCTGTTATAGACATAATGATTATATAAATACTGTTGTTTTATACCTGTGCCTTGTTTGTGGCTCCTACTTTTCTGAATTAACAATGACAGTGCTTTAACCTGTATCTTGCATTATTTTGAAGGTTCCTCTCTGAATATCACATGTTCAGCGTTCCTGGGTTATGGCAAGCAAATATTTGACTTTCTCTGGTGGGAGGTGAATGGAGTCAGAGTTGGAAAGGAAAATTCATCACGATTTGTTATTCGCACTGACAGGTAATACACATGACGCTGTTTGCAGACCGCACTCGCCAACATTTTTCATAACTTCAACAACATTATAACTGCACTTTTATTTTCTTTCTGAACAGGAGCACTTTCAACGAGAGTTACACAAGTGCTGTTTTGACGATAAGTGAAGTGAGAAAAGAAGATTTGCTTTCAAATTTCGTCTGCACGGCACTTAACTCCTTAGGGTGGGAGGAATCCATTGTTAGATTAACCGAGAAAGGTAAGTACCCCTCTCCTTGTGAACACTGTGTTTTTTTTGTCCTAGTCAGCCTGGACCCGCCAACCAAACAGAAACTGCCATGATGAGGAATAGATGCAGATCATGATAGAAATACCTAAACAACGCAGCCTGATTATTGGACAATCGCGTATTCAAAATTATCCTTGCCTAAATGGAGGCCTTACAGTCTGGAAACGCATGTTTACCATCGGGCTATGTTCTTAAAAACCTTTTGATTTGGCTGCCCCTTTTGAGCTAGACATTTTTTTTCCTGGCCATAAACCCCTTATCAAGTGGGAAAGGGCTAGGAAGGGTTGTACATTTGAAACCATGGCAATGCCCAATCTCTTTCGAAGGTGTCTGTTTCCTGACGATAGAACACACATGTCAACAACCTCTGACACCTCATCCACAGCATTCTCCAGCAGCGGGCAGATCAGAGAGTGCATGCAGGTTCCTCGCTGGATGTTAATTACAACACAAACAAGCTCCCTCCTCCTGACAATCTCCTTGTCCTTGTTCGGTCTGCCAACCACCTCTAGTCCTGGACACAGGGACAGTAGGGATCACAACCATGGTTGTGAGCTAACTCAGAGGAGACCTGAGTTTTACACAGCAAAGAAAGGGAGATGCCTCTAAAATCAAAAAAAGTAACAAGATGGGTCATAGGAAATGCTATGTCCTCTGGTCACGAAGGACCACTTCTACTGTGCCTAAAAGTGGAGACTCTGTTCTAGAATGGAAGGTTCTAAAGTTAAACAAATGTGCTCAAACTTCTGTTGCATAGTCCCGCCACGTCGTTTTCCATTGTGGTGGATCAGGTCTTCTGAGGCACTGATTGTATTTAATGATTAGGTCTCAGCTGCATCACCTCCTGGGTTTCGGTTGATGAAATCTGGTGGTTGTTGGACTGCTTCATTTCTTCTGGAGATTGAAATGGGCAACTGCATAGTTCCCGGTTCTGCTCCAGTGTCCAATTTAGCTGCCCCACCTGGGACAATTCTGATAGACATCCCCGCAGCTGGGTTAATCAACCTAGAATGTAATCCCTCTCTATCTTGGTGATATTTTCAGGATTCTCTGGCTCTAACTGATGTCCTAATCCTGACACTTTATACTAAATCCCCACCCTTCCTTTCTGCTGTTGCAACTGAAAAGAGTATTGCTCCATTCAGCAACCTTAAGGGGGTATGTTCTTCTTCAGTTGCTCAGCAATCTAAAGGGTGTATAGTGCTGTGGTCCCACTCAGCAAACTTAGGTCAAAATATCACGCCTGACCTGCTCAGTAACCGGAAGAGGATATAGCACCCCAGATTCGCTCATAAATCTTAAGGGGGAATAGTGCCCCTGACTCATAGAGCAAACTTGAAGGGAAATAGTGCGACCAGCATGCTCTACAATAGTTTGCAAAACATGGTCCCTACTAGCCCCTCTCTCCAGGCACTAGCAACACTCTGTATGTACCTGGATGCCCCCTCTGGGTACTGTATCATACTGTTCTCCTGGAGCTGACCCCTACCAGCCCCCGGCCCTGCCCCTTGATGGCTCTTTGGGTCCTTACAGTCCAGCCCTTCCCCCACCTCCTGCAATGAATCCTTCAACCCTCACTGCTTCATGTTTACTCCACCTTCTCCCTCTACTGCTCTTCCTCCACCTCTGCTCTTGTCCACCTCCTTCAACAGCATCTTCCTTCCTTTCCTCCTTTCTGTCTCCTCCTCCTCGAACCACTGTCTAGCACTCCTCACTCATAGTAACAAAAGCAACGCAATGTCCACTCCCCTACCAGGCAAGTGAAGACTGGGTGCCTTTGTACTTTGGGTAATAGATGATTGGGACTTTAAGGCTTAGATAGCGATCCCCATTCATTCCTGTTTTTCACTGGCCCTAGTTGGCGTTTGCCCTTATTTTCCCTGTAAATGTTTGTGTAATCCCTCCTCCTCTTTAATGGCTAGGCTAGGGAAGTTTCTACTCAATTCATGTGGCTGTCATGTTTGAGTCAGGCAGAAGTCACATTGCATATCATTTTATCTGTACAGTATTTTTATCATGTATCTCAAAATGTTTGCATACTCAGTTAACGTTAACACCACTGAATGTTAGCTCGTGACTTAAAACAATTTTAGGATTTTCTGTTAATGCTTTTTGTCCCTTCACAAATAGTATTTTATCTTATGCATCACACAAAGTTGGCCCACTCGCTTACAAAAGATGAATGTAATGTCGTGCCTCCAAGCAATTATGTCATTTTATCTCTAAAGCTAGTATTTTGTCCATCTTTAAATGTTGGCAAACTCCTAGCTACTGAATGTAGTCTGCTACCTCCAAAAAATTCTATGACAATCTCTTTGCACCCAGGATGTTTTCTAAGTTTAAATCTTCACAATTAGTATTTTGTCTCATCCCATATCTTTGCAACTGACATTTGCCTCATGTGTCCCAAAACGTTAGCACACTAGGATGCAGACACTGGGCCTCATTACGAGGTATGCCGGTAAGGGAAAAATGATGCCGGTATGTAAATACCGGCATCATTTAACGTTCCGTAGCATTCTGACCCACAAACCCGGTATTAACGGCACCGTTATTTACTGTGCCGCAATTAGCGGCATAGGCGCGTACACACGCCTCTTCAGGCAGGAAATACCGGCATGCCGGTAATAGGTGCCAATCACAACCAAGGCAAACATGCAAATACCGGCATCGCAAACCCGGTAATAACGGGCTGCATGATGCCGGCAAAACAGGCATCGCGGACCACCCGCAAACAGCAACCAAGATACAAGGCAGCTGCCACAGGTGCACACAATCCCCACAGGTGGAGTCAAAGGAGGCTGTGCCAGTATGAACTGAGCACACCCACACACCACAACCCCCCCCCACAGGTGTAGGCAATGTAGAGTGGCCCAGTACAAAAGGAGCACACCTACACACCACACCCCTTCCTACACCAAAATGCTACCACTAGCATTTGCAATCATTGCGCAGGAGGTCATTCCTATACTGCTACAACTACAGCAACAACAGCAACAACAACAACAACTACAGCAGCAAGAACAGGCAGCACAGAGGAGACGCAGTAGGAGAAGGAGGGTGAGACAGGCCCAGCAATTACCACCAGCGCAGGCAGCAGTGCCTCTTAGGCAGCCACCAATCCCTCGCACCAGACCCAGCCCATTCAACCTAACCCCTGAGCAGATCCACACCCTGTACCGGTTGGACCGTGACACCATCACCACCATAGTGGACATGATACAGAATGACATTGCCAGCCACATACAAATACGCACTGCCATCCCCCCACTACTAAAGGTTGTGTCTGTGCTACACTTCCTGGCCACATGCACCTACCAACACACAGTGGGCCAGCTGCATGGCATTTCACAACCACTATTCTCACGCATGCTGAACCAAGTGCTGGATGCCCTTCTGAAGCATGCAAGCACCCACATATCCCTACCAAGGACTACCCAGGAGATAGGTGAAACCAAAGTAGGCTTCCATGCACTGGCAGGCATGCCCAATTGTGTTGGTGCCATTGACTGCACCCATGTGGAATTGTTAGTCCCCCATGCCATAGAGGCGGTGTACCGCAATCGCAAGCAATACCACTCCATCAATGTGCAAATGGTATGTGACTCCAGCAAGATCATCACCCATGCTGAGCCCGATTTCCTGGATCCACACATGATGCCATGGTACTGCACAACTCCACGCTACCCCGTCACATGGAGCGACATGCCGGACCACGTGCCTGGCTGCTTGGTGAGTTGCACAACCGTCCCATGGCAGTGCTTTGGGGTACTGATGTGTGGGGAGTCATAAGGGGGGGGGATACTGCACCTGGGTGGGAATAGCCGGTGATCGGAGAATGCATGCAGAGCCAAAGACTCCTAACCTGAACCAGTCAAACGGTACATGACACTTCACTGGGCCACATATCACAAATAATGCATATCGATGAGAACAAGTAAGAGGCACAACCAGGCCACCATGGTGATGGTGAGCAATTCATGAATGAACAGGATGGCAAGTGTGGCAATGAGGGCAGTGTGACCATGCATAGTAAATAATGAACAGCATGAATTGGAGTCAAAACCTTGTTGCACTACCCCAGCATATCTGCCTCAGCCTGCATGATTACACCCTGCATCATCTATTGAACGCCATCCAGACTACCACACCTCATGACAGTATAGATTGCACCTATATAAAACATTTTCATGCTTACAGGGACATGTGCATGGCCACACCAAATAGCTGCCGCCATGACTGTGCTCCCTGAATGTGGCAGTTCAGGGTGAAACACACCTATTTGAATCTGCTTGCAGGTGATGGAGGATATCCCTTCAGGTCGTGGCTACTCACCCCTGTGCGTAACCCGCAGAACAGCCATGAGGAGGAGTACAATCGTGTGCACACCCGTACCCGTGTTGTGATTGAGCATTGTTGAAGGGGCGGTTCCACTGCCTCAGCAGGTCTGGTGGGGCACTCCTATATAGGCCTGAGAAGGTGGCAAAGATCACCATGGCCTGTGTCATGCTGCACAACATGTGCGTCCGGAGAAATGTACCACTGCCACCTGACATTGACATGCATGGGCCGGGTGAGGATGATGAGGATGGAGATGGAGGTGAAGTAGCCCCCCTGCCAGTACGTGATACACGGGATGGCCATGCTGTACGCCAAGCACTAATTCACGAATACTTCTGAAACACAGGGACTATGAAAGACTTGTGTCAGTTAGACACTGGGCCAATGTGGACATGCACACAGGGAATGTTGGGAGTTGGGCACTGAACACTGTACCACATTAAATGGATGCACACAAAAATAACAATGTCCAGCCATGGATTTTTCTTATCACAATGTGTGTATTATTTACAACAGCAAAAATGTGCCCACTCCCCCCTCCCAGACTCCCCCAACAAACTCCCTGACCCCCCCCCAACAAACACCAACACCCCCAATAGACTCCACAAGATGCACCCCTTCACCCCCAACCTTGTGTCCCACTACCATTGTCCCACCCACACTACTTCTGGGACTTCTTCCTGTCCAGAGGCGGCATTTCAGTGTGCCTTGCACTCCTACGTGTGTGGCGCACTGGGCTGGTGGGGACAGATGAAGCTGGTTTGGAGGTAGTAGGTGATTCGCTGGCAGGTTCCACACCTCCTGCAAGCTGTGGCCGCTGCATATGAAGCAGCATTGAGGTCAGCACCTGTGTCACCGCCCCCAGGCAGTCCCTCATTAGCCGAGCCGATGCATTGACAGCGGCTGTGTTTGCTTCGATGGCCGTTGTGGTCCCTGCAATTGCTGTGGCAATACCTCGCCTGGTTTCCTCCCCGTCTGCTATGTACTGGTGGAGTAGGTCTAACATGGCCTCCTGTTGGGCCTCCACCATCGACAATCGTTTCTCCAGGGTTCTGGAGGGGGCCGAAGTGGTGGGTTGTGCAGTCACGTGGATGGCATTTTCGGGACATGACTCCTCAGAGGTGGGTAGGTCGCAGTCACGGAGGCAGGGATCAACTTCACTGCAGGTGGGTGACTGCAGGTGTTGGGGTGAGGGGGTGGGCACGGGGCTCGGGGTGGCTGGGCATGTCACCTCAGTGTCTCCCTCAGGCTCCACACTGGCATCAAGTTCTTCCCCAATGGAGGCGGGTGCTTCCAGGGACTCCCCTTGGACAGGTGTGGGTGTGGCCTGCTTGTCTCCAGTGGAGGTGGTGGTGGTGGTTGCCCTCTTCTTACGGTGTGAGGTGGATGCCCTCGCAGTTGTCTCCTGGGTTGCTTCTTCCTCATCAGTGCCTGGGGGGGTAGAATAGATGCAGGGCCTCAGTGATGGTGTGACATGGCAGTGGCGGTGCTGTTTATTATTCATTTGATCATGCTTTCATGTCTTACAGGTGTGTCAGAGATGGCATGTAAGCATTCACTGCATGGCAGGTGGCATGCCATTGATTTTGGGTTTGTGTGAAGTATCACATGGGCAAGCTCCAGGTGTGTTGGCTGTGTGTTGGTTAAGGGATGGGCACTCAGCATGCATTTCAGTGTGGCAGCGTTTGGCCCGCCATCTGTATTTGGGTATGGTCAGGTGGGTGTTGGGACATGCATTGCCTTGCCTAGACTCTCTACCACTTCACTTGTGCTACTTCATGGTCTCCCCTACAGGGATCTGCAGGGTCACTCACCTCCTTCCGCGGTTGATGCAGCACCCGTCTCCATCTCGCATAATCCCTCTATGGACTCAGGACTGATGAATCTGCTGGCCGTCTCCTCCCAGGGCATCAATTTGGCAGGGGGGTGGGCATCCCCACCTGTGGCCATGGCCTCCCTCCGATTGGTGGCCATGATATTGCGTACCCTCAACCGGAGGTCATCCCACCGCTTCCTGCAGTCCCTCACACTGCGTGGGGTGGGCCTACGGCTGATACCCTGCGGGCTACCTCCTGCCAGATTTGCCTCTTTTGTTGCTGCACCTCCCGCTTCTTGTTGTGGGATTGTATTGTGTCTGCATGTGCAGCTAGGGTGTCCGCTAATATGGTGAGCTCTGCGTCTGAGTAACGCTGTTTACGCAGCCGGGGGGTAGTCTTCCTGGTAGCCTTTGACATCCTCTATGGATTTCCACTGTGCTCTCCGAGTATCGGCTGGTGGTTATGGAGGATGGCAATGGATTGTGTTTTTAAAGATGGCCGCCGGCCCATTTCCCGTTCCTGCGCAATGACGTAATTTCCGGGTCCGTTTTTTGACGTACACGGTATTACCATGCCGGTATTACCATGCCGGTATTTAGGGGTTGGTATGAGGCAGTACCGCTATGGGCGGGTCCAGCGATGCTGGTATAGGGGAGTTGGAGGCCCTTTAGCAGCATGGCGGTATTGCCACTACCGGCATGGGGGGATGCGTGTGCTTGCGCACTCGTAATCACCCGCTATTAGCGGGTTCATACGAGCACGGACCCGCTCATTCCGGCATGCCGGTAATGAACCCGGTTTTACCGGGCAACTCGTAATGAGGCCCACTGAATGTAATTCCCTGACTCCAACCAATTGTATGATTTTCTCTTAACAACTAGAATTTTGCATACACATTTTGCAGTCAGTTACAGCCAGTGGATACTTGCCTCCAAACAATATAGTTGTTTTCTGTTTGCAACCAATATTTTTTTGGGTGCAAATATTAACAACAAGTATTTTGTCTCATCTGGCTCACGCATGGTAATACCGTGTTCACAAAAAACGGACCCGGAAATTACGTCATCGCGCAGGAACGGGAAATGGACTGACGTCCATCTTTAAAAACACAATCCATTGCCATTCTCCCCAACCACCAGTTCTTTTGTGTTGTGCTGTGGCAGAATAGAAGAGGAATGTCCAAGGCTACCAGGAAGGCGACCCCCAGGAAGCACAAACAGCGTTTTTCAGACGCTGAGCTAAGTATGCTCGCTGACACCCTGGACCAGCATGCGGACACCATCAGGAGCACCGACATGAAGCATGCGGCCCAGACCAAAAAGAAGGAGGTGTGGCAGGAGGTCGCACAGAGGGTGTCGTCAGTGGGAACCACCCCAAGGAGTGTGCGCGACTGTCGATAGCTGTGGGATGACCTCCGCTTCAGGGTGAGGAAGATCCTGTCGGAGAACAGGAGGGCCGCAATGGCGACAGGCAGAGGCCCACACTCCCCAGTGAAGTTGACGGCATCGGAGGAGACAGCCAGTAACTTTATAGATCATGAATCCATAGAGGCAATCGGAGACCAGGAGGTGGGCCCCACATCATCCACAGAAGAAGGTGAGTGGCCCATCACATCCGTGTAGGCTAAACCATGATGTGGCACAAGTGACGTGGAAGTGAGACTAGCCAAGGCAATGCATGTCCCAGGCCCACATCAACATATCCAGTCAAGAATGTGTACCACACCCTGCTACACACGCATGCTGAGTGCCAATTCCAATCCCAACACAAGTGCAACATGACCCAACCATGCCCATGGAACTCACCACACATCCACCATACCAATGCCATGCCACCAGCCATGCATTGATTGCCCACATGCCCCCTCAGAACACCAACTGCCACACCCCTAAAATAATTTGATGCATGAATGTATGAACATATCACAGCGCAATGGATTATTGCTGCCATGTGACACTGTCACTGATGACCTGCATCTCTTCTATCCCCCAGGCACCAATGAGGAAGATGGGATGCAGGACAGTGGTGAAAGTTCATCCACTGCATGGCAAGGGACCAGGGCCACCACCACCACCCAGCCCAAGAAACTGCCCAGAGCAACAGGCAGTGTGCCACACCGGGCAGTAACCCTGCAGGAAACACCTGCACCCACTGTCCAGCAGCAGCCACCCACAACAGTGGGAGGCGTTTCTATTCATGCTCCGCCAACCACCGCGGACGTTGTGGATGCAGAGGTGGAGAATGAGGGTGACATCATGTCCCGCACACCCACCCCAAGCCCCATTACCAGCATCCCTACCTCTACAGAGGCAGAGAGCATGTACGATCCCTGCCTCCACGACTCGGACCTTGATGAGCCTCTTTGAGGATGAGTGTGCCCTGGACGTGGGCACCACACAAGTGCCACCCACCACCCTGCCTACCACCACCCTGCCTATCACCACTCCGGTCACCAGCAATCCTGCAGCAAACGACTCCTTCGAGGCTCGCCTGTCAAGGGTTGAGGCACAACAGGAGTCGATGCTTGAACTGATGCATCAACAAATATCAGATGGAAATGACTCCATGAGGGCCATTGCCACAGCCATCGCAGCCAACACTGCTGCTGCTGAGGCATCCACAAGTGCCATGAGGGAGTGTCTGGGGGCACTTACGCAGGCCCTGCTTGCAAACCTGCCTCATATGCAGCGCCCACACCTTGGGGCAGGCATGGGACTGACCATTGACACCTCCACTGCCACAACACCTTCTACCTCGGCCCAATCGAGCCCCGTGCGGATGATGCAGAGGAGTGCACGGCGTTTGACCATGGCACACCCTGATCCCAAAAAAACAAAGAAATAGATATTTGAAAAATGTACGTTGGTCAAGGGACCAGTTTTTGTTGTACATATGGGGACATTTGGGGGGTTTGTAGGGTAGGTGAGGGAGTTTACTTGGGTATTTTCGGGGTTTGTAGGGTGGGTGAGGGAGTTCACTGAGGGTTGTGAGGGGATTATGTTCACATTATCACGTGTCTGGAAAATACACACACCAAGAAAATCATTGGCTGGACATACTTCTTTTTGTGCTATTAGCGGGTTCATACGAGCACGGAACCGCTCATTCCGGCATGCCGGTAATGAACCCGGTTTTACCGGGCAACTCGTAATGAGGCCCACTGAATGTAATTCCTTGACTCCAACCAATTGTATGATTTTCTCTTAACAACTAGAATTTTGCATACACATTTTGCAGTCAGTTACAGCCAGTGGATACTTGCCTCCAAACAATATAGTTGTTTTCTGTTTGCAAGCAATATTTTTTTTGGTGCAAATATTAACAACAAGTATTTTGTCTCATCTGGCTCACGCATGTTAATACCGTGTTCGCAAAAAACGGACCCGGAAATTACGTCATCGCGCATGAACGGGAAATGGGCTGGCGTCCATCTTTAAAAACACAATACATTGCCATCCTCCCCAACCACCAGTTCTTTTGTGTTGTGCTGTGGCAGAATAGAAGAAGGATGTCCAAGGCTACCAGGAAGGCGACCCCCAGGATGCGCAAACAGCGTTTTTCAGACGCTGAGCTAAGTATGCTCGCTGACACCCTGGACCAGCATGCGGACACCATCAGGAGCACCGACATGAAGCATGCGGCCCAGACCAAAAAGAAGGAGGTGTGGCAGGAGGTCGCACAGAGGGTGTCGTCAGTGGGAACCACCCCAAGGAGTGTGCGCGACTGTCGATAGCTGTGGGATGACCTCCGCTTCAGGGTGAGGAAGATCCTGTCGGAGAACAGGAGGGCCGCAATGGCGACAGGCAGAGGCCCACACTCCCCAGTGAAGTTGACGGCATCGGAGGAGACAGCCAGTACCTTTATAGATCCTGAATCCATAGAGGCAATCGGAGACCAGGAGGTGGGCGCCACATCATCCACAGAAGAAGGTGAGTGGCCCATCACATCCGTGTAGGCTAAACCATGATGTGGCACAAGTGACGTGGAAGTGAGACTAGCCAAGGCAATGCATGTCCCAGGCCCACATCAACATATCCAGTCAAGAATGTGTGCCACACCCTGCTACACACGCATGCTGAGTGCCAATTCCAATCCCAACACAAGTGCAACATGACCCAACCATGCCCATGGAACTCACCACACATCCACCATACCAATGCCATGCCACCAGCCATGCATTGATTGCCCACATGCCCCCTCAGAACACCAACTGCCACACCCCTAAAATAATTTGATGCATGAATGTATGAACATATCACAGCGCAATGGATTATTGCTGCCATGTGACACCGTCACTGATGACCTGCATCTCTTCTATCCCCCAGGCACCAATGAGGAAGATGGGATGCAGGACAGTGGTGAAAGTTCATCCACTGCATGGCAAGGGACCAGGGCCACCACCACCACCAAGCCCAAGAAACTGCCCAGAGCAACAGGCAGTGTGCCACACCGGGCAGTCGCCCTGCAGGAAACACCTGCACCCACTGTCCAGCAGCAGCCACCCACAACAGTGGGAGGCGTTTCTATTCATGCTACGCCAACCACCGCGGACGTTGTGGATGCAGAGGTGGAGAATGAGGGTGACATCATGTCCCGCACACCCACCCCAAGCCCCATTACCAGCATCCCTACCTCTACAGAGGCAGAGAGCATGTACGATCCCTGCCTCCACGACTCGGACCTTGATGAGCCTCTTTGAGGATGAGTGTGCCCTGGACGTGGGCACCACACAAGTGCCACCCACCACCCTGCCTACCACCACCCTGCCTATCACCACTCCGGTCACCAGCAATCCTGCAGCAAACGACTCCTTCGAGGCTCGCCTGTCAAGGGTTGAGGCACAACAGGAGTCGATGCTTGAACTGATGCATCAACAAATATCAGATGGAAATGACTCCATGAGGGCCATTGCCACAGCCATCGCAGCCAACACTGCTGCTGCTGAGGCATCCAGAAGTGCCATGAGGGAGTGTCTGGGGGCACTTACGCAGGCCCTGCTTGCAAACCTGCCTCATATGCAGCGCCCACACCTTGGGGCAGGCATGGGACTGACCATTGACACCTCCACTGCCACAACACCTTCTACCTCGGCCCAATCGAGCCCCGTGCGGATGATGCAGAGGAGTGCACGGCGTTTGACCATGGCACACCCTGATCCCAAAAAAACAAAGAAATAGATATTTGAAAAATGTACGTTGGTCAAGGGACCAGTTTTTGTTGTACATATGGGGACATTTGGGGGGTTTGTAGGGTAGGTGAGGGAGTTTACTTGGGTATTTTCGGGGTTTGTAGGGTGGGTGAGGGAGTTCACTGAGGGTTGTGAGGGGATTATGTTCACATTATCACGTGTCTGGAAAATACACACACCAAGAAAATCATTGGCTGGACATACTTCTTTTTGTGCTATTAGCGGGTTCATACGAGCACGGAACCGCTCATTCCGGCATGCCGGTAATGAACCCGGTTTTACCGGGCAACTCGTAATGAGGCCCACTGAATGTAATTCCTTGACTCCAACCAATTGTATGATTTTCTCTTAACAACTAGAATTTTGCATACACATTTTGCAGTCAGTTACAGCCAGTGGATACTTGCCTCCAAACAATATAGTTGTTTTCTGTTTGCAACCAATATTTTTTTTGGTGCAAATATTAACAACAAGTATTTTGTCTCATCTGGCTCACGCATGGTAATACCGTGTTCGCAAAAAACGGACCCGGAAATTACGTCATCGCGCATGAACGGGAAATGGGCTGGCGTCCATCTTTAAAAACACAATACATTGCCATCCTCCCCAACCACCAGTTCTTTTGTGTTGTGCTGTGGCAGAATAGAAGAAGGATGTCCAAGGCTACCAGGAAGGCGACCCCCAGGATGCGCAAACAGCGTTTTTCAGACGCTGAGCTAAGTATGCTCGCTGACACCCTGGACCAGCATGCGGACACCATCAGGAGCACCGACATGAAGCATGCGGCCCAGACCAAAAAGAAGGAGGTGTGGCAGGAGGTCGCACAGAGGGTGTCGTCAGTGGGAACCACCCCAAGGAGTGTGCACGACTGTCGATAGCGGTGGGATGACCTCCGCTTCAGGGTGAGGACGATCCTGTCGGAGAACAGGAGGGCCACAATGGCGACAGGCAGAGGCCCACACTCCCCAGTGAAGTTGACGGCATCGGAGGAGACAGCCAGTACCTTTATAGATCCTGAATCCATAGAGGCAATCGGAGACCAGGAGGTGGGTGTCACATCATCCACAGAAGAAGGTGAGTGACCCATCACATCCGTGTAGGCTAAACCATGATGTGGCACAAGTGACGTGGAAGTGAGACTAGTCAAGGCAATGCATGTCCCAGGCCCACATCAACATATCCAGTCAAGAATGTGTGCCACACCCTGCTACACACGCATGCTGAGTGCCAATTCCAATCCCAACACAAGTGCAACATGACCCAACCGTGCCCATGGAACTCACCACACATCCACCATACCAATGCCATGCCACCAGCCATGCATTGATTGCCCACATGCCCCCTCAGAACACCAACTGCCACACCCCTAAAATAATTTGATGCATGAATGTATGAACATATCACAGCGCAATGGATTATTGCTGCCATGTGACACCGTCACTGATGACCTGCATCTCTTCTATCCCCCAGGCACCAATGAGGAAGATGGCATGCAGGACAGGGGTGAAAGTTCATCCACTGCAATGCAAGGGACCAGGGCCACCGCCAACACCCAGCCCAAGAAACTGCCCAGAGCAACAGGCAGTGTGCCACACCGGGCAGTAACCCTGCAGGAAACACCTGCACCCACTGTCCAGCAGCAGCCACCCACAACAGTGGGAGGCGTTTCTATTCATGCTCTGCCAACCACAGCGGACTTTGTGGATGCAGAGGTGGAGAATGAGGGTGACATCATGTCCCGCACACCCACCCCAAGCCCCATTACCAGCATCCCTACCTCTACAGAGGCAGAGAGCATGTACGATCCCTGCCTCCGCGACTCGGACCTTGATGAGCCTCTTTGAGGATGAGTGTGCCCTGGACGTGGGCACCACACAAGTGCCATCCACCACCCTGCCTACCACCACCCTGCCTACCACCACTCCGGTCAACAGCAATCCTGCAGCAAACGACTCCTTCGAGGTTCGCCTGTCAAGGGTTGAGGCACAACAGGAGTCGATGCTTGAACTGATGCGTCAACAAATATCAGATGGAAATGACTCCATGAGGGCCATTGCCACAGCCATCTCAGCCAACACTGCTGCTGCTGAGGCATCCACAAGTGCCATGAGGGAGTGTCTGGGGGCACTTACGCAGGCCCTGCTTGCAAACCTGCCTCATATGCAGCACCCACACCTTGGGGCAGGCATGGGACTGACCATCGACACCTCCACTGCCACAACACCTTCTACCTCGGCCCAATCGAGCCCCGTGCGGATGATGCAGAGGAGTGCACGGCGTTTGACCATGGCACACCCTGATCCCAAAAAACCAAAGAAATAGATATTTGAAAAATGTACGTTGGTCAAGGGACCAGTGTTTGTTGTACATATGGGGACATTTGGGGGGTTTGTAGGGTAGGTGAGGGAGTTTAATTGGGTATTTTTGGGGTTTGTAGGGTGGGTGAGGGAGTTCACTGAGGGTTGTGAGGGGATTATGTTCACATTATCACGTGTCTGGAAAATACACACACCAAGAAAATCATTGGCTGGACATACTTTTTTTGTGCATGTACATTTAATGTGTGATGGTGTACATAGGGCACTTCTGACAAAACAAGTGTGCATGTCCACATGCAGCCAGAGGGTCACAGGTTCATTACTTTCATGGTCCCTGCGTTTCAAAAGTATTCGTCAATTAGTGCTTGGTGTACAGCATGGCCATCCCATGCATCACGTACTAGCAGGGGGGCTCCTTCGCCTCCGTCTCCATCCCCTTCATCCTCACCCGGCCCATGCATGTCAATGTCAGGTGGCATGGGACATTCCTTTGGACGCACATGTTGTGCAGCATGACACAGGCCATGGTGATCTTTGCCACCTTCTCAGGCCTATATAGGAGTGCCCCACCAGACCTGCTTAGGCAATGGAACCGCGCCTTGAACAGGCCAAAGGTCTGCTCATTCACAACACGGGTATGAGTGTGCACACGATTGTACTCCTCTTCATGGCTGTTCTGCGGGTTCCGCACAGGGGTTAGTAGCCATGGCCTCAAGGGATATCCTCCATCACCTGCAACCAGATACAAATAGGTGTGTGTCACTCTGAACTGCCACCTTCAGGGAGCACATCCATGGCAGCAGCTATTTGGTGTGGGCATGCACATGTCCCAGTACGTGTTCAAAATAGTCACCTATATGCAATGTATATTGTAAAGAGGTGCAGTACACTGGATGGGGTTCAATAGATGATGCAGGGTGTAATCATGCATGCTCTGGCAGATGTGCCGTGGTAGTGCAACAATGTTTAGCCTCCAATTCATGATGTGTAT
This sequence comes from Ambystoma mexicanum, assembly GCF_040938575.1. Taxonomy (NCBI): domain Eukaryota; kingdom Metazoa; phylum Chordata; class Amphibia; order Caudata; family Ambystomatidae; genus Ambystoma; species Ambystoma mexicanum. The sequence goes on along the minus strand of NC_090939.1, from coordinate 808,255,158 downwards.
TCTTTACTATGCATGGTCACACTAGCCGCATTGCCACAGTTGCCAGCCTATTCAGTCATGCATTGCTTGCCATCACCATGGTGCCCTGGTTGTGCCACTTACTTGTAGTCATTCATATGCATCATTTGGGATATGTGGCCCAGTAATGTGTCATGTTGCGTTTGGCTAGTTCAGGTGAGGTGTGTTTAGATCTGCATGCATTCTCCAATCACTGGCTATTGCCACCCAGGTGCACTATTCCCCCCCCTTTCCCACCCTGGTGAACTATCCCCCCCGCCTTTCCCACCCGGGTACAGTAGCCCCCCCCTTCTGCATCCGCACACATCAGTACCCCACAGCATGGCCATGGGCCTGTTGTGCAACTCACCGAGCAGCCAGGCATGTGGTCCAGCATGCGTGAGAATGGTGGTTGTGAAATGCCATGCAGCTGGCCCACTGTGTGTTGGTAGGGGCCTGTGGCCAGGAAGTGTAGCACCGACACCACCTTAATTAGTGGTGGGATGGCAGTGCGTGTTTCTATTTGGCTGGCAATGTCATTCTGTATCATGTCCGCTATGGTGGTGATGGTGTCACGGTCCAACCGGTACAGGGTGTGGATCTGCTCAGGGGTTAGGTTGAATGGGCTGGGTCTGGTGCGAGGGATTGTTGGCTGCACTGGTGGTAATTGCTGGGCCTGTCTCACCCTCCTTCTCCTCCTGCGTCTCATCTGTGCTGCCTGTTGTTGCTGCTGTAGTTGTTGTTGTTGTTGTTTTTGTTGTTGCTGTTGTTGCTGTAGTTGTAGCAGTATAGGCATGTCCTCCAGCGCCATGATTGCAACTGCTAGTGGTAGCATTTTGATGTAGGAAGGGGGGTGGTGTGTAGGTGTGCTCCTTTTGTTCTGGGCCACTCAACATTGCCTACACCTGTGGGAGGCTGGGGGTTGTGGTGTGTGGGTGTGCTCAGTTTACACTGGCACAGCCTCCATTGACTCCACCTGTGGGGATTGTGTGCACCTGTGGCAGCTGCCTTGTATCCTGCTTGCTGTTTGCGGGTGGTCCGCGATGCCTGTATGGCCGGCATCGTGCAGCCCGTGATTACTGGCTTTGCGATCCGGTATTTGCATGTATGCATGGGTTGGAATTACCCCCTATTACCGTCATGCCGGTATTTGCTCTCTGAAGGTGCGCGTGTACGCGCCTATGCCGCTATTACCGGCACCGTAATGAGGCCCACTGAATGTTATCTCCTGCAACAAAGCAATTTTACAGTGTTCTAAGTGTCATTAGTATTTCGTTTCATCACAAATATTTGCAACACATGTTTTGTCTCATTCATCACAAAACGTTGTCACACTTAGTTACAGCCACATAATGTATTCTTGAGCCACCAAACTATTCTATGATTTTCTCCTCCCAACTCTTGCTTTATCTGAGCAGATATATTTGCAACTAGTGTTTTGACTGTTGGTGTGTTCTGCTTTTGAAATTCTTGTTTTCCCTACTTAAGCAGTCTTCCAGCCTCCATTCATTTGCAGTTGGTTGGTTGGTGCAAGTGACTAGGTTATGTGACCTCTGCCCTACCCACCTACTTTGCCCCAATCCTTCAATTTCTTTCTTAACTGTTACATCACAGGGCACCTGTTATCTCGGTGAGCAATGTGAATGGCAGAAAAAGAAAATGACAACTTCTCTTTGGAACTGTTTAAACTGGGAAGACCTATGACCAGAACGCCTGCTCTTTACACATCTTGTAAGCGCCCTCGAATACGTGTTTCACCCATCCCTCCCAAAAGCCCATCTCCACCATGACCACTCATCAGCAACCACACCGCCCACCTGCAACATTATGGGCAATGCATCTCACCAGAGACCCAATCAGCACCCCATCATCAACCACTAGATGAAAATTGAAACTCAACCAATGTCTGCTCAGAAATCACCAATGTTGCAGACATCAATGATCACATAACCACGTCATCTTCAGCACCGCGATCTGGATGTCATTCACCTCCACCCACGTCCGAGACAGCCTCATCCCCAACAGCTGCAGCATTCTACAAGGAGACCGTCCACAAAAGATGGGCGGTTGCCTTGCCATCATTCACAAGGAATCATGACCATGAGCCCAACTGGACTTTGCCAGCCTTGGCTTCTTTGAAAACTCCTCCTCATGCCGCTTCTTGCTCTCCCCAATGGACAAAGTCACCTTCCCAATCAACCTCAGACCACCCACGACCAACACATCCTTCATCAGTGACTTAACATACTTGGTCACTGCCATGTCTCTCACACACAACAATATCATATTCCTCTGCAACTTCACTATCCCTGGATACCCAGCAAACAAGTCCATGAAGGAAGATCTCCACTGCCGTCTCTACCTCACACAGCACATGAAATACCCAATGCACAGTGAAGTTAATATCCTTTACCCTATCATCACCACCCTACCCATCCTCTGTCACAGTTCTCCAATCCCACTCAACTGGTCAGAACATCTGCTAATCCCTGTTGACATTAGTCAAAACACCTCAGGCAAGCAGATTCATCGGTAACCCAGAAAAAAAACCTTCATATCGTTAAAGAACTTGCCAGTGGAAGCTCTAATGGATGAACTCACCATCCTCCATTGCACATGGGCAAATATATCTCGGACAAGAGCGTTATGCGCTTTTATGTGCTTCAAAAAGAATATAACACCACTCTCACAACCAACACAAATCACCTTGCCCTGGTTAAACACTGCACCTTCAATCCTAAACCTTCCACACACAGGCACACTGAAAAATTCAACCTCAATAAAAAAAAGCATCAGAAAGGAATTGGTGACAAAACTGCAGGGTGTCCAATCTTTCCCTGCACAAGGAAATCTGAGCTACACACAAAGGACTCATCAACACTGTCAAAGCCTGCTTATACCAAATCACCAAAGCCAAGGCCAACAACGAAAGCAGGGCTCTCTTCAAAGCCAAAAATTATTGCATCAACCCTCTCCCGACCAACCTGTACCACACTCCATTAAAAAATCCACCACGATTCACTCTTTCTTCATAAATAAGATCAACATTACTCTCCAGTATACAGACACCAACGGCAAAACTGAAAGCAAACAACACACCCCATCATGCAAAACCACTACTACCTGGACAATCATGAAGATACTCACCAAGGAAGCCATGATGGCCAACATGGCATTCCCCATGGCCAAATCATACTTAAAATATATTTTCCCTGCCTCTATACACAAGTCCTTTCTGACCAAAGCACTCCCACCCTTACTTGGCAATCATCAACATCTCCCTCACACACAGGATCTTCCCATTGACCCTCAAAAGAGAACAAATCCACCAGCATCTCAGGAAACCAGCACTAACCCCAATGACCTCAGCACCTATTGCCCATTTTCTCAGATTCCTGAGAAACCAGTATCCATGCAACTCCAACACATCACCACTAACAACCTCTTTAGTCATAGCAATCTGGCTTCCGACTGAGATGCAGCACATACATCAGAAATAGCTACTAGCAAGGTAATCAACAATGCCTTTAACATCCTAGATGAGTGGTATTATTGCCTTTGGTTCTCCTTGGCCTCTTTTACACGTTCGACACAATAGCTCACAAGACACTCTCTGACATGCTACATTTTTCCATTCACATCAGGAAGATTGTCCTTCTCTGGTTCCAATCCTAACTAGCAATCTGCCACCAATTCATTTTAATGGATTCTTCCAGATCACCAACTCTACCCATCACCTGTGGAGTACTACAACAATCAATCCTCTCCCACTTGACCTACAATCTTTAAATGGAACAACTTGGAACCCTACTAGCTCAACAAAACATCCACATCCACCATGAGGCTGATGACATGGAGCTGTACCCCAAGATCTCCTCTATCAAAGACATCCACAGGCTCAAGACCTGCCTCATATTGGTCCAGTCCTGTATGCCCAGTGCTTACCTGAAGCTCAACCCCTCCATGACCGAATTCTTATAGCAGACCAACATCACTGGACAGCCTGACATCCAGACCTGCCTCTTCTCTATGAACCTAGAGGCCATCACACCCCAAAAGACCACCTGTGCCAAGTCGCTTGGTACACACTAAGCTTCCACATTGACAGATATTCTCCTTCAAGGAGCAAATAGCAAAGAAGACAGAAATGCATTGGTAACAACTTTCCTCCTGCCACAAATCAAACCATGTACCCAAGCAAACACATTCAGATCTGCTGTCCAAGCCTTGGAACTCTTTCATCAGGATGGTGGAAGTGCCCTCTTGGAAGATTTTCTGGCAACCACCCGGGCAGCCCTGAGATGTGTCCCATATGCTGCAGCACAACTCAAAGGACGCAGCAAATTAGACCTCAACACCTGCCACTCATCAAATTGCACTGACACCCGCAGCAAGCATGTTTCATATTCAAATCCTGCTGCATCATCTACAAGGTAGCTGCCCTCAAGTTGACAAACTACCTCATTCAGAAACTCAGCATGGCTACAATGCACCAGAATCCAGGTAATGTGCCGACCTGAGCTGTGCCACTACAGGAAGGAAAATACCAGAAAACAGGCCTTCCATGTCTATACCCACAGAATCTGAAATCTCCTCTCTGTCGCTACCAGACTAACACTCTCATGTCCATATTACAGGAAGGAACGTAACAACCCCTCTCAAAGGAACGGCTCCTGCGTAACACCTAAGTCCAAACCCCTCCTCTTCCCACTCAAACTGATACTAGGCCAACCGCTGCCCTGTTTTCTCTCTCCCCTGGGTTTCTGTAGATCTTTTACTACCTAATAGCTTGTTTTGCCCATGCCATTTTTAAGCCCCTTGTGATCCACTTCCCTTGTCTTTAACTTTCCCCATGACAAGTAAAGGACTCTGTTGCTTCCCAAAGCTAAACGCAACCAATATCCTAATAATAATAACAAGATCAATAATAATAACAATATCAATAATAATAATAATAATAATAATAATAATAATAATAATAATAATAGCTTGTCCATCACAGAAAAGCTGGTCCACTCATTTCTAGCCACTCAATGCAATCTCCTGCTTCAAAACAAATATATAATGTTTGCTCCATAATTAGTATGTTATCCTGCCTGTGGTAAATCATTAGTACAGTAAGTTACAGCAACTGAATGCAATCTCCTGCCCTCAAGCATAATTATGATTTTCTAGTCATAACTAGCAATCTTCAATTTTCACAAATCTTTGCAAAAAAACATTTTGCCTTTTTTAATCAAAAAGCTGCTAGATTAAATCACAGTTACAAAATGTAATCTCCTGCCACCAAACAAATCTATGATTTTTCTCTTTGCACATATTTTGTATTGTAAACATTCTTCACAAATAGTATTTTCACTCATCTGGCACACTCATTTACATCCACTCAATGTACTCTTTTACCACCAATTTTGTGATTCATTTTCTCCACTAGTATTTGGCCATGTCTTCTGACTGCCAAATTCAATGATTTTCTCTTCATAGCTATTATTGTGTCTCATCAAAAATCTTTCACCTAGTATTTTGTCTTTACTGGCACATACCTATCCAGTTACTAAATGTAATCTCCTGCCACCAAACTATTCTATTCCCAGCTACTATGTTATCTCACTGCAACCAGTTGTTACACCCTGTGAACTCAAGTAAGTGCCTTGCTAAAATAATGTATGGAATATAATCTAAATAATGTTCGAAATTTACTGATTGACTTTTTATTTATAATGAACACAGAAGACTCTCATTCGCTATTACCTCCATCAGACAATTAAGAGGAAGGGGAATATTGTACACTTTGTAAATGGAAGCAGACATTCTTCTGGCAGTGAAGTGCAGTGAGACGGAGCATAGGGTGAGCGCAAGAAAACGTCATCCGCTATGATGGCAGGCCTTTAGGAGGTAGATGGGGTTTATCTCCCATTCCCAACCTTATCAAGAATATCCTTGACACTGAGAGCAAGCCACATTTAAACAAACCAAGAGGCAGGAACATCTGTGGTCTGTGAGAAGGATATATCAAAATCACACTGTTGCTCTTTGGAAAATCGACAGAGATGAGATTGAAGATCAAGGTGTGTGCCATGGGCATGCCACTCGGATCACTTGGTTGGTATGGTGGAAAGAGAGTCTGCAGGAGTCAGCAATTAACTCACAATGCTGTATAGAGGAAGTGACTGGCACACATGCTCATACTCAGCGGCCATGTAGGGCTCACACAGCCCCATGACGGGGCCACTTGATACTAAGATGGTGGGCACCCCTTTTAATCCTAAACTAAACACAAACACTAATCATGCATGGGAGACAATGTAACATGTAAAAAGCAGTCAATACTGCAGTTATATCAAATAATCCAGGTGTCCAAGAAAACAGTTATACAAAAGGGCAGCAGGGACTGGGGATGATTGTGCGATTGTGTAAACACATTAGCTGCATGGCAAGTAAAGGGGAAGGCAAAGAGAGTGGTAGCAGGAGAACAGAGCAGAGTGAAAAAGATCTCTTAGAGGAGGGAAAGAGCAGCAAAGTGGAGAATGTCATACAGAACAGGGAGAGGAAGGCATTTGAGGAGAGAAAGAACAGAATAGTGGATGAATGTGGTAAAAATCAGAAGAGGAAGGCATTGGAGGGGTGACAAAGAAAATAAGGCTTGCATTTTAAATAATTAAGACAAGGAGGAAAGCGGAGGCATCATGCACATCTGTAAGAGTGGCCATATCCAGAAATAAAATGTCACCTCGGGTCCTTCCTCTCCTCCATCTCTATCTCTACCTGTGGTGTTCCCCAAGGGTGTAACCTCTCTCCCTGGCTGTTTAACCAATACCTTCCACTTCTTGCCCATCGCATTGCTGCGCTCTGCCTCAACTTCCAGTGCTATGCTGATGACACCCAGCTCATTTTCAGGCTACCCTCAGCCACCTCCTCTCACTCTCTCATCTCTGTCTGTCCTCCATCCAGGAGTGGTGTTCCAACAATGATCTCTAGCTTAATGCCAGTAAGACTGAGATTCTCCTCATCGGCACACCTGCTCCCTCCTTTCCTGCCACTCTCTGGCCGGCCTCTCTTGGCCCTCTTCCCATGCCCACCTGTGACGCTAAAAACCTCAGTGTCATCTTCGACTCCACACTCTCCTTCTCTGCTCACATCTCTGGCATCTCTAAGAAGTCACACTACCAGCTGCACCTCCTCAGAGGTATTCTTCCTTTCCTCTCCTTCCCCCAGAAGCTCACTGTCGCCAGAGTTCTGGTTCTCTCTCGGCTGGACTAAAACAAAAGCATCTTTCTAAATCTGCCTGCTTCTACTCTCCGCCGTCTGCAACCTATCCAGAACAGGACTGCAAGACATGTCCTTGGCCTCAAGCCCAGGGATCGTATCTCTCTAGGCCTGAAATCTCTGCATTGGCTCCCAGTGGCTGCGAGGATTAAGTTCAAAATCCTCTGCATTGTCGACAAGGCCTTCTGGAGCCTGGAGCCTCAATACCTTCAACTCTCTCTTCATAAATATCTTCCTTCTTGAGCTCTTTGCCCATCCACCTCAAACTCCCTCAGGCTCAGTCGCTTCTCCAAGCATCGAGTTGGTGGTAGATCTCTCTCTTCGGCTGAGGCATCCCTCTGGAACAGCCTCCCTGCCTCACTGAAACTTGAGGAGAATCATCTCGGGTTCCGGAAGCACCTCAAAACGTTTCTCTTCGCTTCTGCTTTTTCTCCTCCTCTCCACTGCTGAATTTGTGGCTGAAACTGCACTGGTTACCCGACCACCCTCTGATCTCAGGACCAGGTTCCTCCACCGCCAGTCGCCCACCTGCACTGCCTTCTCTGCAACCTCCCGCTTCCGGGACTGTCCCTGTATCCCTACAGTCCCTCCACCAGCACTTAACACTGTATGTCTACACTTACCTTTGCACTTGCCACCAGATGGCTGTAATTACATTGTTGTTAGTCTATTATCCCTTGTCTGCACTTAACTTTGCACTTGCCACCAGCTGGCTGTACTTACTTATTGTTGTTAGTCTATTGTCCGTGGTACCTCATGTCCCCTCCCCCTCTGCCTTGCACTCTCCCCCTTCCACTTCCCATGCACTTGTGCGATCTGAATGTCACCTAGCCTAGTAGGATCATTGTCTGTCCTCCCTCTGTTCCCGCTCCCTTGCCTCGTCGCGCCTTGAAACACTTGTGTATAGGCGCGTTATAAATGCCATATCATATCCTATCATCATATCATATCATTGCAGGCACGAGTAAGTGAGCACAGTGAAAGCATGTGATGAGGTAAATCCTTCATCTCTTGCCTCTAACTCTGATTCCCTTCCTCACTTTGTTCGACTAGCCACACGGCAGATGGAACCACAAACAGGATAGACCAGGGCAAGGCAGCACAACTAGGCAGGTGGACAACTCCAAGTACAACCTCAAATATTGGGATATGTGACCATTGATAGGCTCATAACTATGAATAATGCCAGGTAACTTAATGTATAAGTGAGTAGGAGTTGTATAGTGTAACTATGGCAATGCAAAAATATCTTCATGAAAAAAGCTGAAAATAAGGATCAGCTCAAACTGGTAAGTAAATTCTGCATATACTCTTTAGAATATATAACAGTTGTTTTAAACTATGTTTGTTTGTATTGCTCTGAGGAGATTTCATGACCACATAAATAAAGGTTGGTGGGAAACTGGGGTTTATCTGTTTTTAGAAGTATTGGACAGATAAGTGTTCTTCGTTTTTCACTCAACATTTGTTTGAATATTCTTTTTGTACACAAACATGGGTTTTTGTGTAGCAACCTATAATGTTTTGTTTTGCTATATGTTATCACATCATTTACATCCCGCAGTACAGAGGTCTTGAATATCTACGTGCTTGTTGTAATCAGCTACATCTACTCACAGTTATAAACATGACTATCTAGGTAGTCCCCTATCAAGAATGATGAGGGTGGGGAAGGGATGCCACATCACACCTTCCCTCTTCCCAATATTCATGTATATTCCCTTCCCCACAGTTTTACCATCCCTCCAATACGAATGGAAAACAGTTTGTAAGTTTTTGAAGATGGCATGAGGTGCAACATTGAACTGATACCTTGATTCAAGCTGCATTCAAAGTAGTTTATTCATCCTACAGTATTTTCACTTTAATTTACTTTATATTAGGAAATCACTGAACCCTGATGTCCTTTTGAGTATAGACTGCTTCTAGCCTTTGTTTCAATCGCTTCCCCGATTCCTCCCACCCCATAAATCCCAGCTGTTGCATATTCTTCCATGTTCCCTTCATGAGTTTCTAACACCTTATTATGTCCTCTGTTCTAGTTGGATTAGACCTTGGTGCAGCATTTGATTCAGTAGACCATTCTATGCTGCTCTCTACTTTGTCTTCTCTGGGCATTTCCGGTCGGGCTCTTCAGTGGTTTACTCCTCATATTTCCTGTCGATCTTTCACAGTGTGCTGGAAAAAATCTTCTCAGTCTTACCCTTTCTCTCTTGGTGTTCCACAAGGGTCTGCCCTTGGGCCCCTTTATTTAATCGTTACACTGCAGCCTTGGCTGTCTTGATTTTACCCCAAGGGTTTCAATCGCACTTTCAGTTTCGTCAAAAACAAAACATTTAAAAAAATTTACATTTATAAAGCGCTCACACAGCCCGCAGGCATCGAGGCGCTGTTACAGGAATTGTTTATTTTTCTTAGTTGCGTAATTGTGGTTTTTTTTTTGTTTTTTACGTATAACGCGCTTAAACACTCAGAGGTTTTCTAAGCGCGGACCCGGGGATCGAACCTGTTGTTGCTCCGTGTCGTCTTGCTTCCAAGGCGCACACGCTGCCGCTGTGCTATCCTCCCGAAAACAAATCATAAGACAAAAAATGTGCAATGCAGCAGCGGGTCATGGGCAAATAGGCGCACCCATAAGGCACGGACAACCAAGAGTAAAAACAAATCATAAAACAAAAACAGTCCAGTTAGCAATAGGATGCAGACGATCACGAGTGCATGTTCAAGCCTTGGTTAGAGAACAACTAAGTAAAAAGAAGGTCTTCAAAGCTTTCTTAAGAAGTGGCAGAGAGTGTATTTCTCTTATATTGGAAGAAAGACTGTTCCAGAGAGAAGGTGCAATGGAATCAAATGCCAGGCACCCAGGTCTGGCAAGTTTGGCACAAGGTTTAACCAGAGAATTAGAGGAATTAGATTGCAGGACATTGAAGCTAGGCTTCAAAACGAATTTGGCTAGGGCACCCCCAAACAGGCAGTTATGGGTGATATTGAAACCCGAAAAGTGATGCACTCCCTAACAGAAAGCCAATGAAGGGTAGTGCAAGCCTCGTTAACATGGTATCTACGTTTTAGTTGCTTAAAATTTCAGACCGCTGTATTTTTCACTGTCTGCAATTTGGTTATGTTACCCAGCAATGAGGAAAACAAGCGACTGCTGCCGTGATCTATGTTCGCACTAATAATAGCACTTGCCAGATGAGTTAACTTTTCTTTTGATAGATAGGATGAATGTGACAAAGGAGCTTTAGATAAAATGATGATGTTGAAACAATATGATTTGTTTGTTTCCATATTCAATGTAGCATCCAGATAAACCCCCAGTGTGTTCACTCTGGGAGCAGTGGAACAGTACAATCATCAATTTTAAGCTTCTTATATTAAGACATGACCTTATTTAACCTGTACTGAGTACCCACAATCATAAGTTTGGGTTTGTACTCATAGAGAGACAATTTGTTGCAGGCCATCTAGCTATGAATAATATTGTAGATTTTATTGATGTTTTATGGAAAAGGCGCATTTTTTATGTGTCAAAAGTTAGTGACCACCAAAGGGTCAAGAGAAGATGTTTTCAACAAAGGAGTAATCCAGTCCTGTTTAATTGATGACGGGATTATTGCTAACCTGAAAGAAGCATTGGTGATCTTAAGTAATTGGACTCACCAGAAATTGCCTATTGCAACGTATTAATTTTATTTGTAAGGACTTCCTGTATGGATGTGCACCAAGAATCATCCTTGATAAGAATGTCGAGTGGTTTGACATCTAAAGACTCCAGTTCCCGCAGAATGTTGAACAATTCTTTTGAGTCTAAATCAGCGGATGCATATGATGGTTGTAGTATTAGTTTTTTGCTTTGATGAGAGCACCCTTATATTTTTTGGACATAGGCAAGAAGATATCCTTATCGACATCTGATATCGTACTAAGCCAGCATTTGTAAAGTCTATTTTTTGCTGCTCGTAGTTTTTATAGCTCTGGTGTGAACCAGTTTTGTTTATTGGTATTCATACAGATCTTGGGACATTTAACTAGTGCAATTGTATTGATATTGATAGAGTCTGGTGATAGAGCCTAGCAATCTATTGTGCTGATGCAAGCATATTGAGAAAATCGAAGGGGGAACACAATAAAGGAAGCAGGATACAATTTAGGTTTCAAGCACAAAGTGGGCACAATAAACCTGATAAAGAAATGGTCTGACCACTGACATGATGATATGTCAAGCTGGTCAGTTGGTATGCCACGGAGCGTATGTCCTCCTATGTGTGCCAGAGCCGAGATATACTGACTAAAGCCAAGGCTCACTACTGCTTGAATAAAGGAGTCAGCAAGGGGATCTTTGCTATCATCCAGCCAGTAATTGAAATCACCAAGTAACACCATTTTAGAAGAGCGTTTAAGTACTGACTTCAGGATGGAAATTAATTAGTATGCAAAATATGGCATGTTGTCATGCAGTCTATACAAAATGTAGAAGCTGTACGTAACACACACTCATTAACTAGCAATTTAATCAGCAACACTTCTGATCCTTCAGGGGATTCAATATGTACATCATGACTATTAAGCGAACTATGGAAAAGTACTGTTGCCAACCAATCCCCACTCCCCTACTTACAGTGAGAGCCAGACTGGGGCCCGAGGAGTCAGAAAGCCTGGTTTCTGTAATAGCTACAATGTCAATGTTATTTTCTAAGATATATTCAGCTATCTCGATGCTTAACCAACAAGTGTGTGTTAATTAACACACTGGTTACATTTCTTCTACTTGTTAGGGAATCAGATTGTGGCATGCCCGGGAGTAGTCCCTCTAAAGTACAGTCGCCAGTGGTGGGCACGGGCACTTTATTGTCCTTCAAGATAGGCACGGAATTAGGTTGAATGGTGGGAATTATTTTGGATGTATCATCAGAGCAAAGAAGCGTCAAAGCAGCATTTTGCCGGTAAGCAGATACACTGAGAGTCTCACTGTAGTTATTCCTAATGGGTATATTATCAGGAGAGATTCTGACATTATGAGAAGTGTCATTAGGTTTATCCTGTAGAGGTGATCGGGAAGTGTAGTCCTTAATAGAAGGCACAGGCACTATATTATCCTTCAATATAGGCACAGCATTACATTCAGTGGTGGGATTTATACTGGATGCATCATTAGAGCATTAGAGGCATCTCAGCATTTTACTGGCATGCAGACACAAAGGTTCTCACTGTAATTAATCCTAACAATATATTATCTGGAGAGGTTCTGATATTATAAAAAGCGTCATTAGGTTTAGCGCATAACGTTGATAGGGGCGAACGCTCAATTGACTGTATGAGTAGACATGTGTAAAGTCGAGATGCACGGTACTGCCTCTATTATATAATTATTTACTTTAAAATGGGTAAAACAGTTGCTTTCATCATCAACCTGAGTTGAATTTATATTCCCAGTTGATGCCGATGACACACAAATCTTTCTTTCCTTTCCTTCCTTTGATGAAACCATCCATCAGCAAGTCTTCTGCTGGTGAAAAACTGGATGACCTCTCGGTTCTTTTGTCTTAATGCAACAAGAAAAAATGAAATGATTTTCTTTTCTGCTTCTCCTTCTGTTATTTCACATTCTTGTATTCATTTTCCTCCTCATAATCTTCCCTTTTCTTTTCATGCCAGTAATTTGTGATTCATTTTTGATTCTACGTTCTCACTTCAAAATCAAAGCTCTACTTTTTCTCAATCTTGCTGCTTCTAGCTTCATAATATCAGGAAAATCTGTAATCTTTTAGCTTTTTATTCTACTGGAATACTTTTACAAACATGTGTTCTTTATCATCTCAATTACTGTTGTTCTTTATACGTTTGATTACCAGCATACACTCTTTCCGCCCTCCGTTATATTCTGCATTCCGGTGTCAGACTCTTGTTTAGACTGCAGTATTCTTCAAAAATATCCCCTTTTCTAATTCAGCTTCATAGTAGATTTAGATTTGAATTTAATCTTCTTTGTCTTGTCTTTAAATGTGTTCATGCTCTGGCTCCAGATTGTCTGGCTTCCTTAAAGGATAGTTCCGGGACTTTTTTTTATTGTCCCTATGGTTCGGCCATGTGTTTTTAAGCATAAATCGGTAGATCGTAGAAAACTTTCCTATGGACCTTACCCGACTTTTCGTCCATTAACGCACTCGAAATCAGCCGCCATTTTCTGATAATCCTATCATTTCCCCCCATCGCCCTGGCTCACCTGCTTTTGCGGCACTAAATCAAATCCCCCGCCCCTGAAACAGACTTTATCAAAACATTCATATTCCCCGCCTCTATCCGTGACGTGACTGTGCTGCGTAGGCAAACGCGCCCAGGCGTCTTCTACGCGACTCCACACAGAACCCGCAAACAAACACAGATCAGCTCACAACACAGCGCGCCACAATTCGGAATATGAAACTGTACTTTTAAATCAAACCGCAAGATTGTAAATTTGGTAAAGTACATTTATTTGACATCAAATGTTTAGAGAATATTCAGCGATTTGCATTTTTATTTGCTCACGTTCCAAAAAGTTCGTTTTGAGGCACGCGAGGTTCCTTTGCTGTACACAGGGTCTTAGATCATCTCACAATACAGCGCCACAATTCGGAAAATGAAACTGTGGTTTAAAAGCAAACGGCAAGATTGTACATTTGGCAAAGTACATTTATTGGACATCAAATGTTTAGAGAATATTCAGCGATTCGCATTTTTCTTTGCTGTCGATCCAAAATAGTTCGTCTTGAGGCAAGCGATGTTCGTGTGCAGTACACAGGGTGTTGGTTTACGATAAAATAAGCTCTTCGGTCGCACTGATAATCGCATGGCTGTTCCAACAACGAGGCACTAGGCCACCACAACGGTCTGTATGTTGCATCTAGCCGTTAGTACCGCGTAAGGGCATACTTGTACTTGGTGATCGTCCCATAAAATGGTCAGGGTGGAAACGTTGTTCACGCGGAGAAGCAACTGGCGGTTGTAAAAGCCATCCGCCGGTGTCTGGTACTCGTGACACATACAATAATGAAGGATGTACCTGTTTTAAAAACATAAAAAATGAAATTAGTCTCACCATCAGATCTTTATTAAAATTATTCATTTTATATATTAGGTCGGGAAATTATTTCATAGCTAGGACAGTGCAACTGGGTATTATATGTCAAGTGGGGCCGTAGGATACTGAGACAGTCCCCCAGTGCAGGGGTTGACAGGGAGGCAGTGCAGGTGGAGAGTGGAAGGGCCCAGGACCGAGGTCGCAGACAGTGGACAAGTTGTAGCAGGGGAGAGGGAGAGAGAAAGCAGAAGCAAAGAGGAAGGTTTTGAGGTGCTTCCGTAAAAGGAGATGGTTCTCCTCAAGATAGTGCACGGTACAAAACAATATGCCACACAGAACGAACAAGTACAACTTAACCCGTCTTTAAAGCTACTGTATAGTAAATAAATTGCGGTATAAACTCATCTAAAGAGTTACTTACATTATATTTGCATTTTCCATTGTGTCTGTGCGTAGGGCAGCCCCGAAATACCACTCCTTCTATGCCGACGTTATTTCTTCTAATGAACGAACATTAAATGGCTTTCGTTTCTGAAATTATATTCATTATCGTTTACGTTATTGCACCACACCACCAAAAAGAAGTCTTTCGGGATTGTCCCGGCCTGTCAAGGTCAAATAACAATAGAACCTTATACTGAGTCGTGGGCTATTCCGGCACCCGAGCAAAAAATCAAAGCAGCTGACCTTCACTTTGAACGAGCACACATTCCTAGTTAGCTACATTCAGTGTAAGGCCATCTCACAGGACTTGAAATTTACATTCCATCTTTGCATTTTGTCTGCGTGCATTTGCAGCTCCAGAGAACCATAAATACGGAGACATTCTATATTTTTTGAAAAATGATTTATATTACTGTTTGGTTTAATTTAATGCGCAAATGAACAAGGTTGGATAGACACATTGCATGTACACTGAGCAATCACTTTTATTTACACAATACATAGCTACACATATTCAATGGGCCTGCAACATGAGGAGACTCGAGAGAACAGACAATCAAATTACAATCATTTAAACCGTGATGTGTATTTCTCAATGAGCTCTGCTTTAGGTGGACATGGAACAGAGGCAATGTTGGGTGGCAATGCAGTTGTCCCCTGCACAGGTTCATTCACAACTCCATGTATGTGCCTATCTAGGACATCAACAATAAGTCTCTCAATAAACTCATATTGCATATCCTCAAACACTGGTTTGATCACCCATTGTTTACTTCTTTTAGTGAAGGCCTTATTGTAGCAAAGCGTCCCTAAAGTTCCGGTCGTCCTACTTTGTTGACGGCCAACATTATGGTTATGTGTCAAGACCGCTAGAAGAGTCCGATTTATCATGCCCTCCATGCCAAAATGCAATCGTTTTGGCCTGTACTTTAAGCACATATTGTGGAACACCTCCAAATCTCCTGTGTGGCAGAATTCCGTGAGTCCCCTCAAATCTCTTGTTATAGTTTTATCAAATACAATCTTTTCAATGGCTTTGTGAGTGGGTGATGAAGGAATCAACCACTTCTTCTTCCGTGCCTCCTCTGTGGACAAATGGCCATGTTCACAATTGTGGAAATGTTGGTTTGTGGTCCAGCGGTGAACGTTGCTACAGTGTAGCATTACTGACCGCCATTTTTCCAGTAGAATTTCCAACGACCCTCCACATGTTTTTGAGCTCCACCAAAGATGGTTGCTGATTGACTTGGACCACTGTGAAATACCTTGCATATCTTTTTTTTTACCTGCAGCCGACATTTTTTTATTGATAGTTTTTGCAAGATGCCATACGTCAAATTGGTGATTCATATTTTTGTACTCTTCTCTCATTGTCTTGGCAATTGAAACGTGTCTGTCCGTGGCTATCAGGTCGATCACCATTCCCCGCGATTGTAGTTCTTGTAATGATGCTACAAAGCCAACTTTCTCCATGGCCACTGAGGATGTACTTTGTGACACCTGCACGACCACCGAACTCACAATTTTCTTACTTTCCATGTCCTGAAAGTGGTAGGTGTAGTACTTTGCTGAAAATCCTGGGCTGTAGCACTGTCCATCATCGGCTAGCCTGAACCATTTGCCCGCGAATGTACTATCAATAGACATTTTTTCCATTCTCCAAGCTTCGCTAATGGCTGGAAATAGATAATCGGTTTGGTATTTGTAGAACTGAGTTTTCGCAATGAAATGGATTCCCACAAACTGAAAGAAAGACTCTAACTTTTTAAAACTTGAACCACTAAAAAGTGCAGCCGCTGCACAAAGCAGATTGCCTGCTGGCAGTTGCCCCAGCATGGGTTGTGCAGACCATGAAAAAGGATGATATTTTGTACAGGTGGCATGTATTTTAAGGTTAGTGCCTCGAATTGCACGAGTCACATTAATCAATGGCTCCCCACATACTTCTCCACCAACCAAATGCCCACATTTCATCCGAATAATAATATCAATCAAACAACTATCGAATACAATGAATTTGGCCTCTTTCCTTATACTGTCACTCTGCATCCCAGCTGGTTCGGCCTGTAACGTTGAGGACATGTCACTCACATGAAAGGTAGAATCTCTGATATCGTCTTCTGCTATGTTCAGTGATTTTGATGGTGTTTCATTGTCGTCCACTTCATTCTCTTCCATAGCAACATCTGTTCCTTCTCCGGCGATGGGTGAATAAAACAATTTCTTCAACTTTCTTGCGGTCTTAGTTTTTGCGGGTGTGGATTCTGTGAATTGATCTCCGACTGCATCCGAACTACCAGGAGGACATTCACTATCAATGGCTGGTGCTGGTATAGCTCAGTTGTCAATCACTTCATATTCTTCCCATTGGCACGATGCATCTCCAGTCTCAAGTCCCTGCCAAAAGGTTTGACAAGCAACATCTCTCGTTCGCTTCACTGTCTGTGTAGATCTAGTTCGTACACCCACTCGCAACTAGAGGACAGATTGGAAAAGGGATGTTCAGTTTAAACACAACTTACAGTATTGAACTATTAACAGTGAAAAACAACATAATATAGTGACCAGGACACTAACCTTCTTTTGCTTTCTTTTCTTTGAAACTTTCTTGCCTCGAACTTCAACATCAGGACGCTGTTGCTCCGACTCGTGTGTGCATGTCTCCACTTCCTCTTGCGCTGCAACGACTATATTTTCATGATAAGCACATCCATCACGCACTGATGCTCCATCGACTCCCTGAAACATAGAACTTTCATTAGTATGTATAATAATATTGAAAACACAAAATGTACTTGGGGACCAATACCCACGTACATCTCAATAGCAAAACACGAATGAACGCTTTGTGTTGAACATTCAAACGACAATTATTCACGCATTGTTGATCTACTTAGATGGAACTGTCAAGATCCATACCTCGGGCTCCTCATAGACTTCCATTGATGAAATTATTGAAGATGATGCTTCAGTAACTCCCTGAAACACAGTAATTGCATTAGTATGGTTTTCTATTTTGTTAAAAAGAACATAAACTTTGTGCAGGCGTCAACGGCTCATCTAAATAGACCTGCACAAATGATCAGTTGTCTAAACTAAATAATGGATATCTAAATATGATTCGATTTGCTCGATCGTTGGAAGTGTCACCACCCAGAGATCTGCATCAACTACTAGGGGTGATGTTCTTGTAGAAGAAGCTCCGTCATCTCCCTGAAACATAGTACTTGCGTTAATAAAGAAGGAAGTATAGCGGATGTAATCACGTCATATGATTTCGCTTGATCGAACTGTCAGTATCCATACCTCGAAATGCATAAGAACATCAAGGGACGATGTAACTGCGGTGCACACTTCTGCAAGCTGTTGCGCTGACCCGTAACTGCATGCTCCCCCTTCTTCTTGGACTAATGCTCCTTCGACTCCCTGAAACATCGGACTTTCATTAGTAATGAACACAATATTGAAAAAAGAAGACACATAGGAGGGCGACGACAGAAGGACATATCAATGGCTAAAAACGAAAGAAACATTGTGTGTAGCAATCACGCTAGAACAATGCAAGATCTGATGATCTCCATCGATGGAACTGTCCGGAAACGTACCTCGAGCATCTGAGTGACATCAACGGTTGTCGTCAATGCGTTGGACTCCTCAGCATCTCCCTGAAAGACAGTTCTTGCATTATTTTGGATAACAATAATTATAACTGAAAACAAAGACTAGAGGACGAGTACAAGGGTGTACCATTAGGTAAAATAATTACACGATAAATTAAAACTATTGATTTACATGCCTAAAACAAGTCAGTGGCAGAATAGCTAAGTAAGATTACCCGATAGGTGCTTGAAGTGGCTGATGACTGCAATAACGGATGGAGAATCTTCCGCCTTCATATTGAGTGGATACATAAATGGGGAAATTATTGTTAGCTAATGCTACACACTACCGCAAGGCCGAGAGCTAAATCCGTAAACTTGACTCACCAGTGGAGGGATGTGGACGAATAGAGTGGGAATAGCGGTTGGGAGCAATTTTCGCCTCGCTCGCGGTGTGTTCTTCTTTATTAGCAATGATGTGGAGTACATGTCTGAGCTAAAGTGCCTGCTGCAGATGCGGTATCGATCACCCCTCTTGTCCGCAAAGACTTCTAGGACTCTACTTTCAAGCTCAGACGGTGGATATCCGCAATATCGGACCCATTCTCTTATCTGATCTATTGTCTTAGGGAAAACATGCATTATAGTACCTTCAGATTTATTATGGGTCTTCGAAGGGCAACCGCCAATGGAACAGGCAGGCATTGTGGAAAGTTCTGAAAAGTAAAGATCAACAATTCTCTATGAATACCAATGTGTTAAAAAATTAAATGACACATAAAAGGTTCAATGCAAGGTTCGTTTTGGTTCTTGGAACTATACACGTTATTCACATGCGGATAAGTATTTGAATAACTTTAAAAAAATAGAAAAATAATTTCACTAAACTCAGAACATGTGACTAGTTCCTTGCATGTACTGTCTTGAACGAAAAGAAATTGGACGCAAAATGATTATGGTACATGGCCTTACCTTGACGAACAAACAGTTAGATGCAGGGATCAGAGTAGTTTCTTGTCGTAGAACAGGGAGCAGTTCACAGGTTGCAAACTGACGAGTTTCCTCGAAGTGGTCACGGAAGTTCACAGAGACGAAGAGCAGATAACCAGCACCTTCACGGGTTGACTAGCAAAGCGCAAAGAAGTTCTCATTAGAAATATGAAGTGGGTTATAAAGAATTCGAAACAGGGGTGTGTTTGTGAATGAATGACGTGTATATGTCGTGGCATTATGCGGTTTGCAGGGGGGCGTCCAGCGTGAGGGGGGATGCTTGGCAGGAGACACGGGGTCTGGAGGTAGACATGGGAACAACAACCCATGCTCTATAGACCACTTTGAAGTGTACATGGTCTTTGGCACCTCTTGGCCTTTATCGCTCCCTGACAGCTCCACTTGCCAGCGCAAGTACCCCGGTGCGAACTGCCTTTGATAGGGCGGGGGGTGGATTGGGGCGGTGGTCGTGCAGACAAGACACAGGAAGACTCCTGAATGGAGACACACTTATGTGGATTGCAGGGGGGCGTCCAGCGTGAGGGGGGATGCTTGGCAGGAGACACGGGGTCTGGAGGTAGACATGGGAACAACAACCCGTCCTCTATAGACCACTTTGAAGTGTACATGGTCTTTGGCACCTCTTGGCCTTTATCGCTCCCTGACAGCTCCACTTGCCAGCCCAAGTACCCCGGTGCGAACTGCCTTTCATAGGGCGGGGGGTGGATTGGGGCGGTGGTCGTGCAGACAAGACTCGTTTGCCGCAGGGCCTCACCAAGGAGAGGCCATCTAACTGCATGTAAGAGGCAGGCTGCAGGATCTAGTACATGGAAGGCAGGGGGGTGAGTTTATAAATACCTCACCCTCCCAGGAGAATATATGGGTGCAGTTCACCCTGGAGACCCTGGATGCCTAGGCAGTTAGTCAGCAGCAGGCTGGCCTGTGGTGGCAAGGCGGCACGGGCCAGAGGGGGTCATCTCTGTACCCGGTGCCCAAAAGGATGATTTATTATGATCAACCATATTGATTATTTACCTATAACCATGTTTTGTATCAATAAAATCCAACGGCCTTTTATTGCCAACGCTTGAACAAAGTGGTGTGGTAAGTATTTTTGGGGGAGGAGGCAAGGCCGGGAGGCTTGATGCCAACCCGCAAAATAACATATGTATGTATGCTGCATATGGGTTCAACGGTTATGTGGATTGAAGGTGGGCGGCCAGCGTGAGGGAGGATGCTGGCCGGAGACATGTGGTGTGACAAGACAAGGCACAGGAAGACTATTCAATGGAGACACACTAGATTCATTTAAAAAATCAAAACAACCATTGTTAAAATATATGTTGGGTTTTATTTTAGATCTTAATTTCAATTGAACATAAATAATAAACATTACACATTGTAAAGTTCCGGTTGCAGCACATCCAGGGAAAATCTGCGGTATTGTCCACTGTCGCTGGGGAAATGTTGTCTAATGGCAAGTACCGCACAGGCAGGTATTACTCTCCGAACGCGGTGTCCGAGCCTCCCGTGAAGCCACCAAGTGAAGCAACGATAGGCCACCAGCCTGTACCACCTGTGAAAAAGAAAGATGCAAACTGTATTAAAATGACAAAACTTTCTTATCACTGTCGATTCAGGTAAAAAATGTCATTCTGCTTTGAAAAAAATTCTATCTAGAAAATGCACAATATGGAACCAATTTACATGCATTCGAATGATATGTAGATGTAATTTTATATGTGGGAGATGACCATGAAATAGTAGTGGCATTACTGACATCAAAACCAGAGTATACTTACTCGTTACTCGGATTACGCGGACGAACAGTGCCGCGAAGTTCGTGCATAAGCACCATCATCATCCTCAACACGGTCCGTAAGAGGCAGGCTTCCCTGAACTCTGGCAGCTCGGTGATGCATTGCGGGCTTGGCTCGCCTTCCGAAATGTAGGCCAAGCACCCGGAATTTTCACGGCAGCAGCAGTTCTCCTCCTCAGTTGGCATTAGCTCGCACCGATTGCACGTGCACCAGGTGGAGACGCCGTCCATGCGACATGGTCCAGGCTCTTCATCCGTTGACTGGTCCTCCCAACTGCCGTCCGAATCCCCATCGTTTTCGCATGCTTGCCTTTCCAGTAGTTCCTCCTCGGTGTACTCGGGCTCGTACATATACGGCATTATTGTAGCCATTGTGTGGTAAAGAAAGTAAAATAATTTACAGAGATGGTACAGGTGTTCACAAGGCCTAGAAGCGGCGAAGGTAGCTGACCAGAGCACAGAAACGAGTCACAGAATACTCAAAGTAACACAGAGAGAGGAATGGAATCGAAAATCTGCTGCTGTGTGTTGTGAAACGGTGTGTTTATACTTATTGAGGAAAGAGGCGTCCTGCCATTTCCATGGCGACACTTCATTAGCTGAGGCGCAGCGATTGTTGACACGAAACGTGCTTTGGCGTTGCGAAATGGGCGGTACGCGTCTGCTGATGTCAGGCTCATGGGCGGGGGATTTGATTTAGTGCCGCAAAAGCAGGTGAGCCAGGGCGATGGGGGGAAATGATAGGATTATCAGAAAATGGCGGCTGATTTCGAGTGCGTTAATGGACGAAAAGTCGGGTAAGGTCCATAGGAAAGTTTTCTACGATCTACCGATTTATGCTTAAAAACACATGGCCGAACCGTAGGGACAATAAAAAAAAAGTCCCGGAACTATCCTTTAATTTCACCCTAAGCCCCCCCCAGGGTTCTTCACTCTTCATCTCAGTTTCTTCTCTCAGTCCCTCACCCTTCGACTTCCATCCCTTCAACTACTTGCCACTAAAATGTGAAATTCCCTTTGTCTCAACATTCGATCTTTTCTAATCTTTCCCTTTTAAATAAATGCCTTAAACTACATTGTTTTCATTCTGCCTTTCCTGTTCATTTGTTTCCCTGATTTGTGGCTGTTTCGTGTATTTCCGACTTCTTCGTGCATTAATTATCATGTTCATATATTTTTGTACTGGTCTATCTTGTACAGCACTTTGGATAAAGACGCTATATGAATACCATAACTAAAAGAAACAAAAATAATCATTTTGATTCATCAACTCATCGTGGTAGGATGTGTCACTGCACTCTTATTCCATATGCTCCTGTTGAATGTCTCTATAGCAATGCATCACAGGGATTTGTGGTAGGACTTTGTCGTCCTTTTTTGTTCTTGCATCAGTAGGGAATTGATCTACAGGTTTTTCAGTTTTTTTCCCCGGCCCTAGTCCTGACTACTCTATGAGAAAAGGACCCTGCAAGATGGTTTCAGATTGCTGTGCACATTTTAAAACTGGAATTACAGGCATTAGGGGCTAAATCGCCAATAATTTGCTATTCATACACGGTCCATTCAGGCTTCCTTGAGATCCAGTTGTTTTTGTACCCTACTGATCTTGCTTTTTTAACATAATTTTAGCATCCCACATCCATTTTAAGCTATATCCCCAGTATACATATTTGGCAAAATTTCCTAGTTTTCCCTGTTACCCCAAACTATATTATGCATATAATAAACCCTATGATACAATAACCATTCCTCCGTGTAAGCATATAACGTGTGCTTGTAAACCCTACTGATGTACAGCGTTTCATGGCTTCCCAAAACTAGGTACATACTCAAAATATTATAAAAACTATTAATATAAAAATAAATAAATACATTGAAGAAATGTTCATTCTGTGACTGTAGTCCACATGTGATCTTTGTCGTAAGCTCCTTTGTGCCATGTACATTTTATATTCCTCACCTTTTTTTAGTGCAGCATCTTTCCAAGTTGGCCATTTATGAAAGCTTTCATGGTATTCACTGGCCGTTCCTTCCCTATGGAACGTCTGTGATACATATAAAATTGCACCATTACAGCTATCTATGACTTTTACTTTATTTTACAAAATGGTTAATTGCAAGTTTTTTGGTAAATGGCCACTCCACTGTTTTGCTTTCTGTCGCATATCCAAGCTGGGTCCACAAAGAGTCTGAACATATTTCTGAGGTTAACAATTGATATTTATTCAACGCACAAAGGATCACACCTGTAACTCTCCAGAAGGGATCCAAAAAGATTGGACTAACAAGCAAATTAGAAACCTCCTTGTCCAATTTTGGTAATGTGGACGCAACAGCAGGCTCATCTCCGAATGGTTGTGGATCGTTGGTTAGTTGCAACACAGCGAAAATCAATTGTTACCCAATGACAAAAGGTCAAAACAACAAGAGAACATGGTAACCCTCCCTTACCACCATAGTTCAAAGGCCTAGCGATATGGTGTGTACTCTGGTTGAAAACAATCCAATGCACATCGGTTAGAGATGTCTTAAAATGTAGATTTAATGAAAAAGACAATTCAAATATGAAAAACTGCAAACACAAGAGTGAAACATCTTCCTAAATAACAATGTAGATGTCCCACAGACATGAAAATAAAACCTTATCCTGCTGTGAGTTAGCACAAAGGTCACAACTTTGTGTATCACCATTACTGCAAAAAAAGGTTTGACAACCCAGCTCAACATACATGAGCTCACCACCTAAAGAGTACAGCCCACGTGGTATCTTGCCAGTATGTCCTCAAGGCCAGTTTGCCTAACCTGAGTTGATAAATCCTTGGTTAATGAATACCCTGCACTCTATTTATTATAGTTCGGGTGTCCTGTCCATCATCTTAATACTCTAATGTTATTCAGGAAAGATACCAGATGGGGCACTACAGCAAGACCTAATCTATTGCATTTCTGGCTCACATAAATCATGAGTCAGACAAAGGTCAATGATGAAAGGGACTGTCCAGTCAAGGTGGTATTAAATATCTACTTTGCAGACTTCTGTGACAGAGTTCAAGGCGGGAGTCGCTGCAGTATCAGGCGGCACAACGGTTCAGAGAGCGAAGCAAGATGAACAGCTGCAGGCTGGTCTACACAGCGGCCCCGGGTGAGCAATCATCTCAGTGCTGATCAGCGGTTCTGAAGCACTGGACGAGATGTCTTTGATGTCTTTAAGTGACATCGGCTTGAGAACGGTCAGCATTGCCGTCGGTTGTGGAGCGAGGATCTCGACTGGCTCAAAAATGTCCTTTGAGGCTGACGTCGGCAGAGGCTTGTCACGGCACTTCTCCCAGTTCTTCAAGGGGCTTGCGTTGTCCTTTAAGGTGGACGGCCCACAGCTGTGGCATGCTTGGCAGACAGCTGCCTTGCCCTTGGTTGTAGGTTCAGAGACCTCCTGGCACTTCAGATCCAGGAAGCTTGCTGCAGAGCCGAGCAGGGCATGCTGTGTGCTGACTAGTTGCTGGTTCTGGAGCAGCTGGAGGGTTCTCTAAATTATGTATCTTCCTCTGTTCCCTGGGAAATGTTTAGGGGATGGATCTTGCTTCCCTCTTTGGATACACTGGCAGATGATTTAAGGCAGACTGTACACTGATCTCAAAACGACTGTATAGGGATCACTGTCTTCCTACTACATGGATATAGTCATACAATCTACACAAGGAAGCTGTGAATATAGTGTCTCTACTAAATACGGGCCAAAAGGATTACACAATTGTCTACCAAGTTCTTATAATATTTTTTCAATAATACACATTTTATTCATAGTAAAGCACAATCATAAAATGATCACATGACATAAAACATAATAAAAAACAACACAAGTAAATCAACACATATGAATATTGTTATTACAGTACAACATTCTATCCGTGTGAGACTTCATACTAGATTCTTTTTCCTTTTGGTACATTAGTTGTGCTCTTCCTCTTAACCTTGTAAAGGCCTGTGGATCTTGCTTCCCTCTTTGGATACACTGGCCTTCCTTCACTGGCAGATGATGTATGGCCGACTGTACCTTCATCCAGGGTACAAGGGTGGGTTCTTCTTTCTGCTTCTGGGCCACAGTGATTGGTGTAGGCTAAGCCTACCTTAATGAACCAATCTTGGGGTCCCTACCAACAAAATCCTGTATGCGTGATGTCATAAACAGAGTGCTTTGCAACAGGACAGGTAAGGGGGTGAAAACAGAAACAAGGTCCCCAGAACTAAAATGGCAGAATCCTTCTTTCAGCAAAAAGAGCTCTCCCTTGTGATACTAAGTTCCACCCATCTTCTTGTCTGTTGTTGATCAAAGAGTCTCTCTGGTTAATGGATCTCTCTATGGGTCCTGATTAAAGAGGCAGGTCTCCCTTGAAGCTGTGGCAAGACCAGACTCTCTGGATTCTGCAAGCCACATTCTTGTAACTTATGAATGGGGTCCTCCTAGTGAGGTGGCCTACTGTGAACAACGGTACCAGACATGACAGCTATCTGTCGTTGATACTGAGGGTGGGAGTTGGCTTCAGGTTGACACCATTTCATATGAAAGGTTGTTGGGTTCCCTGTCTCCTTTTTTAACCTCAGCAGCCAGGCCTCATGTGGGCCAGTTTGAAGTACCCTCTATTGGTATGGTAATGAATGCCACCAGCTGAAGGGCCTAACAGAGCAGGGTGGATCCTTGGAGCCTTTGTTAGTTAATCAGGTTGGTCATCGCAGGGGGAAGCCTGATCCTCCCCCTTCGCATAGATGACATAGTGCACTCCTGGCTGCCACATTCTAACTAAATATGACAGGGCGGACTGTGCCTGTAGGCTGTATCCACCCAGAGTACACAGGTCTATGCTTTTGGTGTGGTGTGAGCATAGGAAAATATGTGTGGATTAGCCAGACACATTTTCCTAAGGTTGGTGTACCATCATTCCATTTAATTAAACATTGCAAAAATCCCAGGCAAGCAAACGCCCACCATGCGGATGTTCAAATTCCCCACAGAGGTATTTCCCTGTCACTCATAGTCACAAGTGTTCCCTCTCCACACATCTTCCATCTTGCTCGAGTCATGGATGGCATACACACAGTTGCTCCTTTCATTTACAGAATACATTGCTGGGTATCCACTATGAGTTGTAGGTAATACCAGAATGCTTCTCCAATGTTGAAACAAAGACAACTAGGTTTGCCTTACCCATGAGCTTGTGGGCTCTGTCAAATCTCTCTCTCACATGGTCCTGACCTCGACATTCAGCACTTTTCTACTTCTGCTCTAGTCCTGCTCCTCCTAAACACCATGCCAAGTGTTTGTTCTTCTTCCAACCACCAACCTGACCCTTCCTGATCAGGGGTCTCACCTCTACCCATGCCTTGGTTATAGTGTGGCCCCTTGTACCTCCCTGGTCTGACTACCTAGGACCTTGCTTGTGTCCTGCATTTTGGCCAGATGTTTTGCTTCTCCTCCCCCTGATGTCTTGAATAATCTAGTGCTGAATTTTCCCAATTACCTCTTCCTGAGCTCTCCAAACAAGCTCCCCCCGACTAATCTCTGTCTCATCTTTAACATCCTCCAAACCCCTTCTTCTCACTCAAATATCCTCCATATGTCTGCCGCCAGCTCTTATGCTAAACAAACACAATGGGCCTCATTATAAGGTTGCCAGTCTGGAAACAACGGTACCAGTAAGCTTGCCGGTACTGTTGTTTCCGGACCGGCAAACTATGAGTTCTGCGAGCGGGTGCCTTTTCGCCTGCCAAGTCTGACCTGGCAGGCCGAACGTCACCTGCTCACAGACCTTGACGGATGCACCGGCACCATTCATGAATCGTGCCGGTGCATCCGTCCTCCCCATTCCCATTTTCCCATTGAGTCGAATGGGACTCAAATGCAAATGGGAAGTAATATTTTCCGCCGCCCGGCAATGAGGAATTAGCGGTAAGTCCGCTTTGCCAGGCGCCAGAAAAAATATTACTCTGGAGGCAGCCGTGCCGGTATTTACCGGCACGGCTACTGCCGGACTCATAATGAGGAACAATGTATTTCTGAGATTTTGGGCTTATATATTCCTGAGACCCCTACTCTTTGGCTGCTCCTATTGAAATGTTTTGCACCTGTGAATGTGAGTGAGTGGCTGTGATTGACTACTGAATTGATGCAGTTGACTTTGCTTTGATAGTATGAGCTTGGATCAAGCTTATATAAGGTTAATCAGCATACTTGGTTTTGATGTGTACTTGTTGTGTGGGCATTGCCTCCCTGGGCTGCCCTGAGCATTCCCATTCATCCCTAGTGACCTGGAGCCCATGACTGTGCTCCAGGGAAGAACTAACTGATGCTGAGTAATGAGAAATCCTGCTCGTCTGCAGTGCTGTTTCCCTGTAAGAGCACTCACTGCAGGGAGAAGAGTGCATCATTTGTTTATACAGTGGGCACTATGTTTCATCAGAATGCGCACTATGACTCAGGTGACTGGGCACAGTCGCTGAATGAAGCCTGTAAGTAAAAGACATGTGTCTTGGATATATCTGTGGGCTTGCAGAACAACTGCTGTTAGCAAATGTAATATGCTTCAGATGTCTGAGGGGCCAGGTGGGACGAGTACCTTAAGAAAATGGCATGTGTTTCTGTTTCCTGAGTGGTTTTTCTCTACCAGCACCCCAGGCATTGAACTTTTATCGTAGATGATAACTGATAATTTCATGGGCCAGATTACAGAAACGTTGCACCGGTGCAAGTGAAAAGTTGCACAATATTAGCACTAGGGCAAACTTTGCCCTATTTCTAAAAACACTGGGATATATAAGAAAACTATTTCACCTTGACAAGTGCAATTTCGCATTGTATAAACACCAGCTTAAAAGCTGCTATAGTGCAAACAAAAAAATGTTCTATGTGTTTTTTTAGCAGGGCAATGTTTGTCCCAGTGCTTATACAATTCTGTATTAGTTCTACTTTGCTCTTTTGCAATAATGCTGTGAACATTTATAATTTTTGTACTGGTCTTTACCATGCCAAACTGCACTTGTCATGGTGCAATAGCTGTCCCACTGTTTTTGAAAATAGGGTAAATGTTGCCCTATTGCTAATACCATGCAGCTTTGCACTCAAGGGTTCATATCGAAGCCTGGGACTCTGCAGCATTTAACAAAAGTGCCAAACTCTTTCAAATCCTACTTCAGTCTCTACCTCTCCTGTTCCCTCCCATGCCCCCTGCGCGGCTCTGGCTTCTCATTTCACCACTAAAACTCAGGACATCCTGTCTTTGCTTTCCTCCTCCTCTACCTCTCTCAGGCCCCCTTTGGCCGAGCTCTCCCCCCTCATCCTTTTTCCCCCTTCTCTCTGACATCACCTGACAAATGTTTCTAGAAAGGTCTGATTTATGAAGTTGTCGTCCAAACGGATGATCCCTGCTCTTCGAGAACCATCAAAGACCACATTGCCATCCTGGCTCCAGCCTTGGCCGATTTCTGCAATCACCCTTTCGCCACTGGATCCTTCCCCTCTCTCCTCAAGCACTCCCTTGTGACCCAAAGCCTTCTGCCGATCCTACCTGTCCTACAAACTATCTCCCGATTTCTATCACTCCTTTCCTGGATAAACTCCTGGCCATCTCCCAGCTTACCCTCCACACTGAATCTGTTGGTTGTCTCCATGACCATCAGTCTGGATTCAAAACAGCCAGAGGCATGGAAACTGCTCCCCTGAACGCCCATGAAGATCTGCTCTCTAATCTTGATGCGAGCTCTCCCTCTCTCCTCATCCTCCTTGACCTTTTCTCTGCTTTTGACACAGTAAATCAGGCAACTCTGATCAACCAACTCTGTGTGAACTTTGGCCCTGGCCTGCCTGACCTCCTTCGTCCTGGACCGACCCTCCCAGTTCCAACTTGGCTCCTTTCTCTCCACTACCTCTCTCTCCACATGTGGTATCCCACAGGGCTCTATCCTCTCACCCTGGCTCTTTAATGTCTATATGGCTCCTTTTGCCCACCTGATCTCCACCTTCTCTTCTAACTTTAATTGTTACGTGGATGACACTCAGCTCTCTTTCAGGCTCCCCTCACCATTCTCTCGTCGTGCGCTAATTTAGGACTGTCTATCCGCAATTCAGGATTGACGTGCCTCCAATGATCTTTGCCTAAAACGGTGATCCTTCTCAGTGGTACCCCAGCTCCCCCTTTCCCACTTTCACACTGGCTGCCCTCCTTAGGCCCCCTACCCTCACCTTCCTGTAAGACAAATAGCCTGTCATCTTTTCTCTGAATGTACAGGAACTTTAAATCTGAGACTGAAAAGATTTCAAAGATTCTTACATGATATGCAAATCTTAGATACACCTATGTTTTGGCAAAGACTTGTTTCAGGAAGTCAAATTTTTCTCACGGCTGAGGTAGTTTTACTTTTAAAAGAGTCATAATGATTTGTCCTCTTCTTTTCCTTCGATTTTAAAATTAATTATGTTGTTTTAAGATTCTATGATTTAGTTTTTTCTTTTCTTCTTTTACTTTTTTTTATTTATTACCACATGAGTTGTTCTTTTTGTTTTTGCTCTCTTTGACAATGTTGTGTTAAAAGTCATGATTTTTATTTTTATGACTAAATCACAATAATTCTTTTTTTTTTAAGACAAAAAAAAACTTGGGTTCATCTTCGACTCCACTCTCACCTTCTCTCCTCACATGACAGACCTTTCCAAAAAAGACCCACTTCCAGCTGCACCTCCTCAGAGGTATTCTACCTTTTCTCACTTTCACACAGAAGCTCACTGTCTCCAGAGCCCTGGTATTCTCTAGGCTGGACTACTGCAACAGCCTCATTCTCAATTTGCTTACCTCTACTCTTCGCCCCCTGCAACTAATCCAGGACAGGACTGCAAGACTTAACCTTGGCCTCAAGCCCAGGGACCATATCTGTCCAGCCTGCAATGGCTCCCAGTGGCTGCAATGATCAAGTTCAAGACCCTCTGAATCATCCAAAAGGCTTTCTGGATCTGGGGCCCACACTGCATCCAACTCTCTCTTCCAAAATACCTTCCGCATAGAGCCCTTCGCTCAGCTACCTCCAACGCTCTGAGGGTCAGACACTTCTCCAGGCAGAGAGTGAGGGTAGAACTCTCTCCTCTGCAGGTGCCTCCCTCTGGAATGGCCTCCCTGACCCTTTCAGATTTGAGCCGGACTACCTGACGTTCCAGAAGCAGCTCAAAACCCTCCTTTTCTCATCTGCCTTCTCTCTCTTTCTTCCTTGCTAACTTACGTGCCTGCTGTGCTGACTGGTTGCATGGTACCCTCAGAGTCTCACTGGGTACCAGGCTCTTCCACAACCAGTCTTCCTTGCACTGCCTCCAGGCCTACCGCACACTCAGGGTCTGTAACTGTAACCCCAATAGCCCCCCTGCCTCCTTGCTCTTACCCAGAGTCACGCTGCCCTGGCTGCACTTACTCAGAGCTATGCAGCCCTGATCGAATGTCCCCCTATCCTTTCCCTTGTACTTTCCCCCTCTCCCTTCCCCCTGCACTTCTCGTTGTTGAACTTGCACAGTCCGAATGACAAAAGGCCTTGTAGGATTGTTTGTCTTGTCTTCCCTCTCTCTTCGCTCCCTTATCTTGTGGCGCCTAGAAACACTTGTGTACATGCACGCTATAAATGCTACGTCATATCATAGCATTGGTGCAAATTTTCTGTAATCTGGCCCCAGGTCTCTCTTTTTTTAAAGGCACATACTTCACTAATCCCTGTAATCCTGTGAGTAGAACCTATAATGATTTTGGTGAATTGGGAGAGCATGACTTTATTAATCCTCTTTCGTTTCAGCTCCAGAGTTACAAGAGATATTTCCCTTAAAGTGAGAGTGTCCTTAACCAGCCCCAAGTGACAATCCCATGCCTTTGGGAGGGGACAACGTGTGGGTGACCTAGGATTGTATGCACGCCACCCTTGGGTCCATCTCCACTATCTCAGGGAGATACCTAGCCCATATTACTGGCACCTTTGGCCACTTTCAACAGCAAATGGTATTACCCAAATTGACCTTTTACAATTGACCTTTTGCACTATTGAGCTAATTATAGTGGTCCTAATTGACCTTCTGCACAATTAACTTTTATATTATTTTAGTTATTTATATATGTTTTGGGTTGGTTTTGGATTATAAATAATATAAGGGGATTGGGTGGGGGGTTGCAGGGTTTTTTGGATCGGGTGGGAGGTTGCAGAGGGTTTCCCCCCCGCATATATATCCTAATTGACCTTCTAAATTAGGTCAATTCTCCTGAGGTCAATTCTCCCGAGGTCAATTGTGAAAAGGTCAATTAGTATACAACCCAGCTAATAGCATATCAAGTATGATCCTTTCTATGCCTTCCTATACGCTATTCCCTGCAGATTCTAACAGCACCTGAGAATAAGGGTTTATCTCAATGGCCTGCTATGCTACACTCCATTTTGACACCTTCCCATGGTCTAGTTTTCAATTACGGTGGCTCTTCCAAATGATAGTTTGTGGAGTGTGTTTTGTGTGCACAAATAAGGGGAGTCCTGGGAGTGTCTCTCTACCGGCCCATATCCCGGGTTAGAGTCTCAACCAGACTCTTTAGCACACCATCCTTTCACAGAAGAGAAATGGCCACTACATATCAGTTTTTGTCCTGCCCAAGGGCAGTCCAGCACCAAAATGCCAGGCAATTCTCTTCTGAACAAGAGTATCAACAGCAACCCCAGACACATGTTTCGGCCTGGTTGGGCCTCCCCAGTGAGGTTGAGCTGTGCCTCTGTAAGAACAGTGTGCAAGGATTCCACGTCTGGATTACCCTGGTAATTTAGGGTGAAAACCCAGGCACAAACAAGGGGAGTCCTGGGAGTGTGTCTTTCCCTGCCTATATCCCGGGTTAGAGTCTCAACCAGAGTCTTTAGCTCACCATCCTTTCACAGAAGAGAAATGGCCAATAGATATCAGTCTTTGTCCTGCACAAGGGCAGCCCAGCACTGAAATGCCAGGCAATTCTCTTCTGAACATGAGTACCAACAGCAACCCAAGACACATGTTTTGGCCTGGTTGGGCCTCATCAATGAAGTGGAGCTGTGCCTCTTTAAAACAGTGAGCAAGGGTTCCATGTCTGGATTACCATAGTAACTTAGGGGGAACACCCAAAGCTACTTAATATACACAAACAAGGGGAGTCCTGGCAATGTCTCTCTACCGGCCTATATCCCGGGTTAGAGTCTCAACCAGAGTCACCATCCTTTCACAGAAGAGAAATGTCCACTACGTATCAGTCTTGGTCCTGCCCAAGGGCAGTCCAGCACCGAAATGCAAGTGCTTTTTATGTGGCCAGGGATTTCTTCAGTACCGTCAGATGCATATGTTATGCTGTTTCTGTTTCTGTTGCACCAGCTGATGGCTTTGAGAGAATCAAGTTTTATTATCACTAATGCAATCATAGACCTTTCTTTCAGTTTTTTTTTATGCACCAAAATATTGCAGTCTCACATGACAAAGTATGTTTTAAAGCCAAAGCTCAGCCCTCTTTATGTCCACTAAATCACCTTTTTTCCTGTGTAAATCATGGGTGTTTTTGCCTCACTTGCTTCCCAACAACATTCATTCAGCATGCAAGCCCCCAGGGCGATGCTCTCACTGTTGTCTTGACAATTTTTCCTCACCTTCAGTACTTGAGTTCCTCTCTATAGAGGAGGAAACAAATGTTTTCTTCG
This sequence comes from Ambystoma mexicanum, assembly GCF_040938575.1. Classification (NCBI taxonomy): domain Eukaryota; kingdom Metazoa; phylum Chordata; class Amphibia; order Caudata; family Ambystomatidae; genus Ambystoma; species Ambystoma mexicanum. The sequence goes on along the minus strand of NC_090939.1, from coordinate 808,222,265 downwards.
ACAGACACTTTTCTGAGATGGGCCACCTTTCACCTGCCTGCCGATGGTCTGTTTTTTGGGTTTTCGGGATTTAAGAAAAAACACAATCAGTCCTCGTAATTATGGGCCATGGCATCCTTTCATCTCAGTTCTTACTGTTGTCCATCGACTGGCAATTGTCTATATGATGCTTCTGTGGTCCGTCTCTGGATCCTGATCAGAATCCGTCCTGCTGTCTCCCTCCACCCTGTTCTTGCTATTTCTCCTTACTAGGAGCCAAGCATACCAACCATAAGACTCTCCTCTGAGCTGTACCATCTGGTCTGCCCCACATGTGCATGAGGGTTGCAGCTTATTATTCTTCCTCTGTGCTTCCTGGTGCTGCTGAGCTGCCATTTTGCTGATTGTTGCAGTCTTCAGGTCAGGCGATATACTTTGCAGTCACTGTTCAGTGACCCTTACTAATCTCTAACCCTGCCTGCTTTGATTCGACCACTTTACTTGGCCCCTCTGCAAACTCTCCATACTCTTTGCATTCACAGGCTCAGGTTTACCATTTGGGTGCTTGCCTCTTCTCTGGTTCAGATGTTTTCCTTCACAATCGCTGCTGGTTTTCTAGAACAACTTGCGTTGCTTTTGGGCCTGGGGCATTGTTCTGGCTTGCTCCATTGCACTTAAAAAGAGGTCAGGGTGCCCCTCTGCAAAAAAGAACACAGCATGATGACCTGTTCTGTGGGAATGTACCCACTCAGAGTCTGCAGCCACATGTTTTTGCTCACTGTACCTCCCACAAAGCAGGAATACTCATTTGAATACCAGTCTTTGTCCCGCCCACTTGAGCAGTCCAGCACCAAAATGCTATGGCAATCCTCCTTTGCACAAGAGTACCAACAGCAACCACAAACACGTGTTTCGGCCTATTCGGGCCTCAACTGTGAGGTGGGGGTACCTCTGTGAGTACATTGAGCAAGGGGTCCACGTCCGGATAACCCTAGGTAACTTATGGTGATCAACCCCAATTTCCTTTTACATTCAAAAAGAGGTTGGGGAGCCTGTCCGCAAGAAAGAACACAGCATGATAACCTGTTCTGTGGGAATGTACCCACTCAGAGTTCAAAGCCACAGGTTTTGGCTCACTGTACCTTTCACAAAGGAGGAATATCCATTTGCATATCAGTCTTTGCCCCACGCACTTGAGCAGTCTAGCACCGAAATGTGTTGCAGCCTCAAACTTGGCGAAAAGCTATGTTCTTTATTGTGTTGACAAATAAGTGCACCCTAACTAAAAGGTTGTTATTATTATTTGAATTATTATTATTGCAAGTGTTATTATTATTAGGTATTTATAGAGCACCGACCTAGCTTCGGGAAGCAATGGAGCACTTTACAAGTCATAGGGGGCAGTGCATGGGGAGGGAAGCAGATAGCAAAGATGGAATAAACGGAAGCTGGGAGCTATCAACGATCGAGCGGGAGGGCGGGCAATTTGGCAGCAAATGAGCTCCAAGCACCAGAGGGGAAACGGGTAGGAGCAGACTGGCCAGTCTCAAGTTAGGTGGGGAGTGAAAGGGAGTGTGGAACAAGGGGTTAAGGTAAAGGGATGATATACAAATGTACATAAAAAGAAAGGAATATACAACATTTGACAACATTAAACAGAATTACAGCCCAATAAAATACATTAAAAAAGAAAAGTGAAACAAATTAGAAAAAGCTAAGAGTAAACGGGTGAGTTTTCGGTGCTTCTACAGAAAGTAAAGCACAGGGCAGCAGACATTTTGCACAGCCGCTATGCAACTGCGGAAAAGGCTTATGCTAAGAAAAGGAAGTGTCAGAATTTTGAGATGATTACTCTCAGTCAGAATGGCAGCACTACTAGTAAGTCTATGCCCTCCTGAAAAGTGTAGCTCGGCTGCCAAGCAGGCAGCTTGACCTAACAACACGGCTCTGATCTTTTGAAAAAGGTGTGCATTTTAATCATCAGGAAATGAAGAAAAATTAAAGAGGTGGTCATCTGCCCACATTTACGTACACAGTGATCAAGAAAGAAGTGGCGCCTTTGAAGGTGTCAGGGAGGAGTAAGGAAGGGTCCTCATTATGGCAGTTCTGTCAAGTAGTGGTATTAAAAGTACTTGAACGGTAGTAGAGAAAACGAATGGAACAAAAGGTTTTATATGTTTAAGACTACCAGAGAAGTGACGTTTGAAGTGAAAATTAGAACCAATAGAAAACCAGGGCTGGGACAATACCAAGAAAAGAAGGATATGATAACCAATTGTAAATAGGAGAAGGAAGGAAGGAGACATCAAACGAAACTCACTTTTCATGAGGTGATGTTTAAGAGAGTACAGACATTCAGTCCTAGATGACAGCAGCAGGCCAGGCCACAGAGTCCTGCCGCAGCGAACACTTCAAAACAGAGTTTTGTGCCATAAGCATACGCGTGCAATCAGAGGCCAAACTTTGCAACTAGCTCTCCCTGCGACCACATGTAAATATTAAAACGCATGAGATACAGGATTGATTTGAGGCACAACATACTGCATTGTATCGGGAGGATAGCTCAGGGGCAAGGTGCTCGCCTTGGAAGCAAGACTACATGGAGCAACACAGGTTCGATTCCTGGGTCCGCACTTAGAAACCTCTGGGTATTAAGCGCATTATAAATAACCTATCGTATCAATGGAAGGGGGTATTACATGGCACATCTTATTTATGATCTGTTGTAAAGAAGGAGAACCAAGCCAAGACAGCCCCGGCCAAATCCATGCAGACTGAGAAGACGGTAACAAAATACCATGTGGCTACCCGTGCCAAAAGCCATTGACATGTCGAAGAGTACAAGTAGCTAGCATCCACCCAGTCCTTCTCCACCCTCCCTTCTTCACCCCCCCAAACCGAATCCCCCGGTATCCAGAATGCACATGGTTTCATCCATAATCTGAAAGGCAAATATCTCTTTGTTGATGCACCGTGCCCACAAAGAGGAAGTTGGATTCTAATTAGAATAGTCCAGGTGACAAGATATGATTTTGTTTGAGAGGCATTACTAGGCGCCCTTTCAGAAGGCAGGGCTGTAGGAATCTTAAAGGAAAAGGAGAACATTCTGGAATACTTTGGTGGCAAATACATGCTTGATCAGCGTCTCAGCAAGCGTGTCATCCTTAAAAAAGTTATGTATGTAGAGTTTTTCATTTACTGTGTTAGCCAAGTTTGATATAAAAAGCGCTGATCTGAATTAAGTTCACACCATAAAAAGTCTTTCAGGAAAATCTATATGATCACTTTGTCAGGTGAGTTTTTATTTGAAGATTTTGAATGCACAAACCAGTATAGACGTTGCATTTTGAATTTTTTAGCTTTTACAATGTCAGACTGTGTCTATGATTTGTAGAGCGGCTCAACAATCACATTGAAGCTTGCTTTATATTCAGACTAAAGAGCTCCGGTGAAAAGCCACATAAAAGACAGACAGCCTCATTACGAGTTAGGCAGTAAGTGGTAAAATTGGCAATACCTAAGTTACCAGCAATTTTACCACCATGTCAAATTATGAGGTTCAGTTTTGAGTAGAGGATTGGCCTCCAGCAAGACCCTGGAGGTAAATCTTCCCACTCAGCACTTACAAATCGGCAGAATTGGTGGAATTGAATTTCACAAAAAAAGGCACCATTGGGTCCAATGGACTCAAAACAAATGGGGAATTTCACTGCCACTACCACTTGTAATAAGGCGGAAATTCCACCTGACCAAGTGGCGGTAACAGTAATTACTCAGGGCAACTTTTGGGCAGTTGTACTGCTGAATTTCCTCCTAACTCGTAATGAGGTCCAGAATATATGAATTCTACACGTTTTTGACTGCATCATGGAAGCTTTCTAAAGCATTGTTAGGCAAGCTTGTGTGCAGTATCCTTGGGAAGACTGCAACAACCTTGACCTCCTGGAAATAGGAACCCAACCTTTGGTATAATTCTGTACTACTCAGGTTGGTAGTGTGGCTGAGCAGCCAGGTTTATCTACAGAGGGGTCAATGTGAGCAGTAATGTTGTATCACAGAGTTTCACAGTGACAGTTATTCAAATAAACACTTACACTCGAGGTTTCTTGATTAAACAATTATTAATGTATTTAACAGTCAGTTATATTCCTTCTTCAGAAGGGAGCAAAATATGTAACAATTATCATATGCTTCAAAATACACTCTGTTTCTCTAAATCAGATGATACCCATTGGGGATGGCACATAGACACTTCCTACACCCTCAGGTGACTTAAATAGCTAGGACACTGTGGACATTGATTTATCACTGGTACATTTAGAGCAATACTGAGTTGGGATGCAAAAGATAAAAATAGAGGAATGAAGCAAAGGTTAACAAATCATTCATAAACAGGAAAGTACTTTTTAAGCTTTCCAATGCAAAGTATATTACCCTTTCCTTTTGGGAAAGTCAAAAGCACAAAGTCAGAGGTAGAAGATTCTATCAGGAAGCCAGGACAGTCAAAGTTAGTTGAACTAAGTCTAGGGTAGCTGAAGATCTTCTTTGCAGGTAAGTAAAAGTCTTGCAAAATGTTTTTAGAAAGGTTTGTTGAAATTAGATTCACTGTAAGGGCCACAAGCTGGGAGGCTTGTGAGGGGTAAATCTGCAAGCAACTCTGCAAAAGCAACCGAGACAAGACTCAACTGAGAACCAGTAAGGCTACACAACAAGTGGTAAATCCTCTTAGGTTTACAGTACCTTTGGTTAGAAGAAATGGTTGCAGCTGGCTTCTGTTCCTGTCTGGCTCTACAGATCCAGCTGTGCCTGGGCCTCAGTCATGGGGAGGGAGGATTTCTGTGGACTCCTGCAACATAATGCGAAGCTCAGCTGCAGCAAAGGTCAAACTTCAATTCAGCGGCACTTCGCTGTTTCAGCTCCTCGTGTCTACAGCAGATAGCAAAACTGCGGTTCTCTGATACAACTTCAGACTTTCTTCACATCTGGGGTCCCACGCTCTTTTAAGGTGGCTCAGGCTTGGCCAGTCCTGCCTCAGGGAAGTCCGGATGATCTTCCTGGAGCTCGGGTCTGACTTAAAAGCCATGCACTCAATCAGGTGTTCCTCTCCCTGGCACTTTGGTTCCAGCAGCAGCAGTGGAAGTACAGCCAGCTCTGAGAGGATGTCCAGACAAGTTCACTTTGGGGTTGATTGGTCCCACCCACTCAAGGGGCGAAGTCGTCCTTGCAAGGATTCTTTAGTCGAGGCAAATTCAGAGCTTCAGCACAGCAGCAGGGCTTCACCGGGCAAACCAACAGTCCAGGAGTTGCAGGAAGCATCTCTTCCAAGTTCTTATTCAGATTCCTTCGTCCAGTGGTCGACTCTGTCTTCCAAGTCAAAAAGACTTGGCTTTTATGCAGGTTTCTCCCATTCATTCCAGCCTAGCTGCCAATCACACTGCAGGGTGGCTGTCCTTGCTGAACAGCCAGCCAGCCAATCACCTTTGGGTGCATTCCTGTAACCAAGGGGATTAAGCACAGGGAGTTTCGGGCACCTCCCTCACTTCCTGCTCCTGCCAGACATACTGGAGCCAGAGGTGGGATTCCCTCGTGAATCTCGCCAAAGACATAATGGACAAAGGGACCAAACCTGGTTTGATGCACAGGCTAAATCTCAAGAAGGAATTTTTCAATGAGAAATGGTGAAAAAACAAGACTGGGCCCATTTTGACAAAATGGGCACCCATGGGTGCCTTACTGCAGCTGTGAATGCAGCCTGTGGTATAAACATACAAAGGTAGTAAAAAATAAACCACTGCCACCAGCCATTAATTGTGGAAAGGGTAACATAAACATGTTACATGAGAAACTAGAGAAAGGGGATACTAAGTGAGCCCTCCAGCACCCTATTGTGAGATAGTGTGTGCTGGTCTAGAAAGTTACAACATGTAAGTAAAGTAAATGTCACTTCACTGCTCTTGGAAACAGTAGTTTCACCAAGAGAAGGTATTTAAACTTTTGGGAACTCTGAGAGATTTCCCTGTGTGAGTGCACTGAAGGTGCTGTGTGTCACAATGCAAAGATGATATAAACAAGTATTTGTACCCTTACTAACAATATTTCAAGCAAAACAAGATAATGAGGGGGACAGGTACAGAGTTTTAGGTCCGTCCACAAGTTTAAAGTATAGTCTCATAAATTAGAGATCCAAGGAATGAATCTGGAGGAAATAACCATTCACTGTATCTGTATATTAAATGTCAGAAAAACAAATATTTACTTTCTTGAAGATGTAATATTATATAATATATGGTAAACATGTGTGACATAATAAATATCTGAACAAACAAATGAAGAATAGCAACTTGCTGTGACATCAATAAAGAAAATAAAGCTTTTTTCAATAAAAAACTTTACATTGTGTGCAGGGTTACATATAGGCGTCAATTATTGCTCCATTGACACAAGTGATGTGCATATTGGTGTGCAAGAAACGATTATTACTTCATCGACACATATGCTAAAATACAGAAGTTCTTTGTATCAGATGAGAGAAGAACAGAAATGCCTGTGAACTCACACTGTAGATTTGGCAATTCTGACTATGGTTCAGGCCAGGAGTTCGCTAAATCTCCTGCAACCAGTATGTCAAATGGGTTTCAAAGGCTGTAAAGATGATACCTTCGGAGTTTGTCAGACTCCGAAGTCAAAAGAAACACAGAGTCGAAATCACAGAAAAATACATGAGAAAGTGTGAAAAAGGTCTCACTCTCTCCAGGTTAGAAATTAAAAGTCCTTAAGTTCAGCAAAAGCTGGGGGTCACTAAGGTAGAAGGGAATTAGCACATTTCTGAGAATTCTCCCTAACTTTCATGCTTACAGGCATATGCGGGTAGAGAGGGGAACACAATTAATGCAAATCGAGGTACTGTTGAGCTGCCCTATCGGAGGTTAGGGCGTAGATAGGGTAATAGTAATCGTCAGGTTCATGCTTGTGAAAGGTTTGTAGGACTGGGTCAGCGTCAGTCACCTGTCTCACCATATAGTCTACTACATGATAGGCTCACCTATGATGGGTATGTAGGTTAGGGGCCGGGCCAGTTACACGTTGGTTACACATTTAAAAGTCCAGTTTGGTTATGTTTTGGCAGATTCAGACCCATGTCCCCTAATATCTGCAGGAGACAGTGGAGCAGGGGCCGGGCCAGTTTCATGTTAAGCTGTTGCTTCTGAAAGGCCTGTAGGGCAAGAATATCGTTAGTTATTTGTCAGAGAGTGCCCCTAAAATGCTGGTTTTTGAATCAGTCACCTACCAGGACACAGCTTTCAAAAAGCTTCTTTGGACAGGACATAGTCAGTAACATGCCAGCAACATCTGTGGATCGCTGGCCACACAGGCTTTTCGGAAGTTGCATCCTTGCAGATGATCTGCCCTGCTCTAGATCCATTAGCCCTTTATAGGTGCCTTCCGAACATGGATTGTCACCTGCCTGCAAGTATGTAGCAAAATGATCCTAAAATGGCCCGGCTGTAACATCACTGCCAAAGCAGGCAAGAAAACCGGTATTAGATCAAAGGACCTTTTTCTAAAAAAAACAAACCAAAAAAAGATCGATTTAGAAAGACCGCTCTGTGACCGTACAGAGCAGTCTTTCTAAATCGTACTGTCATGCCCCTGCCACACGGAGGGCACGCAGGGGCTGACAGGCTCTGTGTGTCCCAGTGGATTTGTCTCAGGAATGAGAGGTGACTTCTTATATGTACGTGTGTGCGTGGATGTGTCTGTGTGCGTATGTGTGGGGAGGATGCGTGTGTTGAGGCAGAAAAGGGGTGGTGGGTGAATAAATGGAGGATTCAGGGATTAAGCCCCCATGATTAACAAGAAAAACAGCAGGAGAGGGTGGGTGTAGGGAAAGAGTGGGGCAGTATGTACTATTTATGTATTTTAAAACCAACACAAAAATGGCCCAAAAAAACCGATATTTTTTGGGTTCTGTCTTTAAAAAGCGGAAATATGACATAGAAACAGCAAGCCACCGCTTAGTGTAGCATTGGACTAGTGGTAATCAAAATGAGTCCCTGCCAGACCTGCAACAGCATGTGCAAACGCATAGCTCCTCGCACCTGATACACAACCACTAAGTATGCATGAGCAGCAATAAAGTAAGAAGAAATGTACATTACTTTAACTAGAGCAAATCCAGCACAAGGTCTACTTCTGTGCAGGATGTGCAGGAAAGATGTTCTGCCTTTTAATACATTTCTGGAGTCACATTCTTTAACTATGACTCCACGTATTGCGGGTTTGTCACCTTCAGGAGGATCATCTCACTTATGGTAGGACTGTGATAAGGGTAAGGACAGGAGTTCATTAGTGCTGTGACCTTCCTCTACTTAGGCTATAATCATTGTGACAACAGAAGCACAGAACGAAGAGGCCTTGGTCAGAACACTCTGGCGGTCGTTTTGATCCCTGCATGGGTTGCTATTTACTGGTAGAGACTAAGTCAAGCATCTCTACCATGAAGACCTTTCAGTGTGGGCAGAGATGCTCATGGTTGTGTCACATGGAGCAGGGGAGAGGATATTAAAGAGCTATACCAGTTCCCCCATGGGCTTCTGGTGACAACTGCGTTTATCTCATCCTGTATTTCATTTTTATGTGGGCAGAGATGTTTATTAACCGCTCAAATAGTATCTGGCTTTTGCACCCGTAAAAGCCAGGTGGACACCAAGTGGAATCATGTAAATGTCATATGTCATGCACAGCAGACAGCTCAGGCAGCATTTACGATTCAATTTGTGAAGAGGTGTAATTATAATATGGAAACCCAGGTTCAGCCAGAATTCTATTTTATATTTACATCCATTCCCAAAAAATACAGAATTGCACATGGGTGAATATCAACTACAGCGGAATATTCCACGGAGGGGTTCAGAATCACGTCTGAAAGACAGCGAGAGCTACTATTGTGCTATCTATGATGTGGCTCTCCTGAGGTGCAATATTTTCCCCTGGTTGATAGTCACCTATGTGCAATTTTAAGTTGCATGAGGTAAATCTCAGAGGAAAAGTAGGTTCCTTTCCTCTAAAGGGCCATCATTTCCTGTTTTAGCAGGGCCTGTGTGCGGGCAGAAGCAGGCAGTCTATGACCTCCCATAATGCCTCGGATAGAGCCCCGTGAATAGGGATCTGCCGAGCGTTTGTACCGGGGAGATCAGCGGCAGTTTGTGTGTAGGTGAGTAACCGCAATGAATTATGACTTTCCTGTTTCACTGCAGTGACATCACAGCAGGGAATTGTGCATTTGTGCGTGTGGAATAATTGAAGAACAGGCTCAATGGAACCCATATCCAATGAATCATTACTGCATGGAGTGGACTGCTTACAGGAAAGGCTGCACGCAAGCAGTGCAATATTTGGGCTCAATGAAAATGTGCCAGGAAGAAAGCACAAAAGGTTGAAACATTATTCTCAATGTCATAAGGTTGCTTTACCCTTACCACAATCACATGTCTTTTTTAACCTTTATCCCTTCAGCTACCGACATCCGGACATATCTCTGCACAAGCTTTTTTATTCTTGTCAACATGGTCATCCTGATACTTGTCGTGTGCAAGTTCTTTAGAGTGGATGCTGTTCTCCTGTACAGGGATGTGTTCCAACCAATAAGATCAACTGACGGTGAGTAACAACTTGCTTCTGAGGACTTAGGACATGCACGTCCAAGTCCTTAGCTTTCTCCCTGGAATGCAAAAGATGTGACATTTGCGTCCTGAGGGCCATTCATGAATTAACTCCGGCCACTTTCTAGACTCAAAATGTAACTGCGTTGTTATCAGATGATTGTTTTGCATCTAGACTTCTTTTCAGACACTGTTCATGTTTTAAAACTAGACAACTTTCAGGCTCTGCTATGTTTTGAAACTAGACAACCTTTCAGGCACTGATCATGTTTTGCATCTAGACAACTTTTCAGGCACTGTTCGTTTTTTAACCAAGAGCCCTACTCAGGCACCACCCACCCTTAAATTCAGCTTCCTCAGGATCCTTTGTCACTTACACCGGCATTGAGTATCACATCTGACCTGAACTCATAGCATTGTTCCTTCAACCACAGCTTCATCTACTCCCCTTCCTACCCTTCAGACTACACCCTTTCCCTCATGGCTAACACTGCCCAGATTAGATCTGCCCAATGGCATTACAGAAGCCTAGCGAATGCCTTTCCCTGCCACACAATCCACCTCTCCGCTGTCCCTAGACCCCTCTTTTCCCCTCAAACACGCACTCCCATCTCCCCTTCCACCACATCCTACTCAATGATCTTCCTCCCTTCTACACTCACCCTCCTCCTATCCCTCCCAATCCCCTCCACCCACCATGCATAACTCACACATCCAAGAATAGAGCTGCATGCTGGTGTTTTACAATCAAAAACATCAGCTCCATCTGCCACCCTCCAATCTCTCTTCTCACCACCCCTGCCCTCTCCACCCCTATTACACCTACACACTAAACCCCGCACCTGCCACCCTCTGCTGCCCCCCTCTCTTCCCCTTCATCCGATCAACTGCGTCCCATCTTCCCCAACTCACACTTCCCTTCCCTTAATGCAGCGTGGGCCGCCCTGGCCAACTTACCTCTTTAAACAGTTCCCCCACACTCACTCACACACCTATGTCCCCGTGACAAACCTCCAAAATGCACTGATCCCATCCACCAGACGACTTTGCACCCTCCTTCCTCTCCTCAGCGCTGTCCTAGATCCCACAGTGCACCCCAGACCCTTTATTCCACCCAGCAATCTCCTCCTACTCCCAACCCTGTCCAAGGTATTTTCAACCCCTCCAGAACTCGGAAATCCTACCAGCATCCAAAACATCCTTCACCCCTTAGAAACCCTTCTTGTGCCCTCCTATTCTTCTCCTCTTTCTCTCTCCTTCCCCATCAGCTTCCCTTCACCCACTGTCCCCCAGCCCTACTTTAGCACATCTCTCTACCATCACCATGATAGACCTCCTTTCCCATCAGCCCACTCTGCCACAACCTACACCAATGCTTCTGTAGAAATCTCACAGGCTGTCCTGCATACTCATCAATGCTAGACCTGTCTACAAAAACAAAATACAACACATTTGACTTTAGCTCTAATGAAAACCCAGACATCCTCTTCATCACAGGGACGACTACGAACCCATTGTACACAAGGCTTTCCTGCCCGGCTACTCCCTGATCATGCACAATAGATCCAGCAGAGCTGAAGGGGTAGCCATCTTCCACAAACTTCACCTTTCAGTCCTACTCATTGAGAAACTATCCTGCAACACCGAATGTGCATCATTCCCAGTAAAGATACAACTCCCCCCCTCCTTCACCCACAGTTTCCTACTCCTGCAAAGGCCTCCCCGGTACAATAGGAACTTTGCAGACTCCCTCAGTGACTCCCTATCAGTCATCCTAATGCGACATCCATACCTCACCATATTAGGAGACTTCAACATCTGGTTTGATGCTCCCTCCAACCGTATAACCCATTCTCACACTGGCAACACGGAAGCCCTTAACTTTATCCAAATGATATCTCTCCCCACTCACATAGCAAGACACACCATTAACTCTTTATTCAGCTCAACTGAACTAATCTCAATCCTGCCTCAATGCCCTCTGATCTGGACCGATGACTCCACTATCTTCTTCTCCCTCCTGACCCCTTCCCCCAGCTCCCCACCTCTCCAGCTACTCCCCTTCGGCCCCTCACTCCCCTGTCCCACTCTGGAATAAAGTCATTGTAAATCGTGATCTGGCAAATTCCAATTTATACTCACCCCTGGCACTCTCACTCCATGAAGGACATCTCTCCATTGACTTGTTCAATCAGTATCTGTCTAGCACCCTCATCCCACTCACACCAATGAGATCCACCGCTCAGAAACCAAGCCCCAATTCCAGGTTGTACACATCCTTCCTCAAATCCCTCAATACCCTCAAGCACCACATGAAGAGGACTTGGAGGATCAACCCCACACTTCAAAACAAAATCTCATATGCAAGACTAACAAGGACATACTGGACTGAAATTAGAAAAGCCAAAAAAACTTCTATGGAAACCGAATCTCCAACTCCCATAACCTTAGCAGGAAACTCCACATGATTATAACATAATTCAATAAGCCAAACTCCCCCCCTCCAATCATTCCCAATCACTCTGCGATGCACTGTCTGACCACTTTCACAACATCGCTATTGATAGACACTGTTCCATCATCTTGAAACTAGCCATGTCCATCCCCCAATCTTCTCTGCCTCTTCCAAGCCCCACCCCTCCTCAGACCGCTTGGCCAGTCCTCTCCTCTTTCAGTGCTATTTCCCACCCAGAATGTGTGAAACTAGCACAAAGCCACACCTACAGCTCCCCCGGAGATCCCGTTCCTCCATCACTCCTTAAGAACATCGTAACTGCCACCTGTGCAAGCAGCGTTGCAAAGTCAAAAATCAACCATTCTCTTCTGGTTTGTTCCTGGAGGCCTTCAAAGCCTCCTGCATAAAGCCCCCTCTCTCTACTTATCTCTAACACCTACTTCCCCACAACTAACAGCACTTATGAAACACCAGTTTCATTGCCAAACCCTTTGTCCGCATAGCTTACAAGCTGCTCTGCCTCTTCACAAAATATAACTGTCTTCTTGACCCCACCCAATATGGATTAAGACCGCTTCAAGGAACAGAATCCTCTCTAGTGTCCATTTGGGGTGACTTAAAAAGAACAGCAGACTCGTAAGGCTGTGCTGTACTCATCCTTCCTGACCTATCTGCTGCCTTTGACACCATTGACCATGCCATACACACAGACTCCCTAGGCATCAGAAACTCCATTCAAAGATGGATCAACTCCTTCCTTTCCAACCACTCGCAAATCATGCTCATTCCCCCTTTTTCCTCTCCCTCCCGCCCTGTCACCAAAGGGGTTCTACAGGGATCCTCTGTGTACCGTCTCTTCTTCAATCTCTACCTTAGTCCCATCTGCTCCTATAACTTTACCTGCCATTCTACGCAGATGACACCCAGACCATTTTTAAGATCCCCAAATCTATGGCCTACACCCGCCCGATCTCGCCTCCTGTCTCGCTGAAATTGACCTCTGGATGACAACCAACCACCTACTCCTCAACCCTGGCACAACGGAAATCCTAATGTGTGGTAAAACATCTCTCGTCCCCCCAACCAACCCCCTGGCCACACTCCCTAAGAGACCCAACTGCAGCATTCACCTCTGTAAAGAATCTAGGATGCACGCTTGACTCAGACTTATCACTCTCTCAGCACATCAACGCCATGACCACAACCTGCCACTTCCACCTGTGCATCCTCAGGCGAATCTTCTCCTACCCACACTGAGTCTCTGCAGTCCTTGCCATCACCCTCTACTGCTTAGACTATGCCAACTTCCTCTATATAGGTGCCCCAGCATTACAGCTCAGGAAACACCAACAAATCCAAAACACCTCAGCCAGACTGTTCCCTGCCCTCTCACCCAGGAAACATATCACCCCAGCCCTTAGAGTACTACATTGGCTTCCTATCAGCCAAAGGGCTTATTTTACGGCCATGTGCATCACACACCAGGCCATCCATAATACTGGACCAGAATTCCTCCAGAACAAGCTCACATTCTACCAACCCACCAGAAACTTTAGATTTGGTTCTGCAGTGCTCCTCGTGATACCCCTTACGATTCGAGCAGAGTGGGAGGATCCGCCTTTCCCATCCATTCCCCCAGAATCTGGAACTCCGTTCCATTAAACATCTTCCGCAATGAAGACTACCTTCAGAAAGGCCCTCAAAACCTGGTTATTCCCCGTGGCAACCTGAAATGTCTTCCCTCCCCCTCTTTCTCCCTTCCAGGCACCATGTGCCTCTGTCACACTTTTGTTCACTTCCAGAGCATTTACAAATACAAATTAAAGTACTGCGCTCAGAACAGTAAGGACGACTTGATTTCGCCCAGCAACCCCGAAGCAAAGTGCCGAGCAAAACATCAAGGATCGTAGTCTAAGACCACTAGATGGACACAAACCACAGGCATGGCACCCAACACACATGCACCGACATCCATACCCCACTCTAATACTCAAAGCACAACAGCCATCAGACTGCAGCTATGACCTACGATAAAATTCGATCTAGCTGAACACATAATTAATCTATGGCACTAGGATGCAGCTTCGACCTAAGACATATTTCCGTCAGGCTGGTCACAGCGAATTTCTCTTGCACACTTTAAATCTCCTGACCGCCCTCAGCACCCATCCACATGCCTGACTATCTTGGGTTACTTAATAGAGCACGGCCAGCCCATCAAACACCTATCTTGGCCAAATGTGCACCCACATTTTACTCTGTCCAACACTCCACATACGTGTACTCCGGTCCCCGGAGGCATTCTCCCACAAGAGCGTTGAGGCTATACTTATTGGATAAAGGTGCTATATGAATGATAAACTCCTACTATTACTACTACTTCATCTTCAGACATGTAGTGATGTTGTGAAGTTTTGGGTGGCGTTATCATTAACTTCTTCACAATAACTGCTTCAATAATTTGTGCAATACATGGAGCAAATAATATTTTTCGCTAGTTTTGTTGCTTGAGTAAAAGGACTGGAGGGAGTATGTTAAGTGCACATTTATACTACATAACGATTTTGAACTTGGTCAAAAACAACCCATACAAGGTTTGGTGGTTAATACTGTATCACAGGCTTTGGGGCGTTCTGGTGTCCTTCCAATGCAATGCAGTTGCCAGGCACTAACAGTGCGACACAAGCTATAGTGTTAACATGGGTGCAATAACTGAGTGGTGGGATAGGTCACTGCTCTGTAAGGTGCTTGCGCCTATAATAGGGATTTGGTTGTGCTTGGGAAACGTATTTCTTTGCGAATGGAGACCATACCAGCAGATAAGACTAGTAGTCTGTCACCGGAACAGCGCACCAGAGACATCTGCAATGAATCCCTTGATTTTGTTCTATGCTTGCTGCTTAACATAACGCACTGTCGTGATTCACCTTTGAAAAGTGAAGCAGTATATTGGTTGTATTCCTGTTAGGAGAAATCCCTAAATCCTTTGTCTAGAATTCTGAAGTTTCCCCCCAAAATCTAGGCAAATATGCTATCTCTTAGCTTCCTTAATTGTGGTGTACAATTTGGAATGCAAATAAGTGTCTGTAAAGTTTGTTGTATAAACAAATTCACACAATACATTTCTTTTAAAAAAAACTGTGGCGTACCAATTAAGCTTAGCTCTTGGAGGGTGACACATAGACATGAATATAGAATGACTCAATATCTACGTAGATGTATATTTAAAAATATATAACTTGTAAAAATATTTAAGAATGTAGGTGCCATTAAGGTGATTAGTTTGGATTTAGGAATGCTCAAGTCAATGAAGGGAATGTTATTTTATTATTTCGGCCATGGTAAACCTTACAGTCAAAACTCAGCTGAGTTACCTCAATAAGGCCAAGGCCATGAGCAACGCCCTTAGTTTCAGATAAAGTGCCTTGGGGCACTGCAGGGCAGGGCACGTACCCCATCACATGGTTAGGACTAAGAGGAAATGTGTGGGAGAGACAGACAATTTTTTAATTGTCTGAGGGGGTACTGATCTTGATGCTGTGCTGTCGTCAAGGTTCTGTATAGACTTCAATGTTAATTAATGGGTGAAAGTGGAAGATTGAACACTGCTTTGATAATACTCGGTGTCTTACCGAAAGTGAGTTGAGTGTTGGGAATCCCACAGTCAGACATCTAGATCAGTTTCTGACTACAGCGAGTCAACACTCAGTCCTATGGGAATGTGTGGCTAACGACAGCAGTCCTTGTGTTCTCGTGCTTCATCTGCAGACCAGGTGCAGTTAGCGAAGAGCCATTAATGAAGCGACATCAACATTGTCACTGAAGATGTTGGGTAATCAAATATAAGATGAAATGCTGAAGCTGGGAAGCTGGAAAGCAGTGCAGCTGTCTGTTTCTGTGGTTTTGGTGGCCAATTGTGGAAGTTAAGGTAGTGGTGTAACCCACATAAAGCCTTATGAGCTTACAAAGCTCTGCATTTAAAAAATGACAAATGCTGTGGAACCACCTAAAGGAAACCCATAAGAAGTGTAAAGTCATATGAAATGTAAATTAGCATGAAATGTAAATGAAAAGTTGTTTTGACGCATACTGGGTCTGCTGGGTCTATGTATACCTATGTCTATATGTCACAACCTGTGGTTGTGCAAAGCATAATTACACGGCTTGCGGTAGCAGCCGTGTAGTTATGGTTAAGCTGCTCAACTCATAGAAAAAGCACTTTTTGGGTGTGCTTTTGCAAATTTGGTGTAAATCCATCCAGTAGTTTAAAACAAAATGCCCAAATAGTAGGTAAAAAAAAGAAGTGATATTTGGGCACGGTCCGCTGACTAATTTCCTGATTCGGAGACCGTGGATGCCCCAGGACCAATCAGGGGGTGGCTTGGTGTCTGTGGACATCAAATATGCATGCTTATTGGATGTTCAAAAATGTAAGGTGTGTCATCATTTTTGAAACAGTTGGATCTGCTGACCACCGTTGTTGTCCGTGGACAGCACAGTGACAAAAAAGTCTGGAAAATACATTTGGGCTTATTTTGCGGCCGAAGGAGGGCCTGGAAAGGGAGGGGTTAGTGGAATTAAGTTGATGTATAGCTGTTTTTACAGATAAACAAAAGCTGTGCAGGTGCCGCCGAGTTTTGCGGTCAACATTCGTGTCCATGGACGCCACTTGAATTTGGGGGGAGTTCTGGGCGAGTCAAGTTATTTGAAGCTGTATTGTATGTATTTGTTGTAGAATCTGGCCACTGGCCACACACTATAGTACTATGTGTATAGTAATTAAAGGTATTGTAGGGCGAACATACAGTATTTGTAATGTGGTGGAAGTATATAATTTAAGTGCATATGGTATTTATGATCTTAGTAGAATTGAGGATAGTGCTTATGGAATCTGTATTTGTTTCTTTGTGAAGAAAAACATAGGATGATACTGGGTATGGTAACATAGTTGCATACGGTAATAAAGCTGGAGTTTCTGGTTCTTTTTCTGTGAATATAATTTGTTAAACCAGATAGTTTTAAACCTTCAATTGTATACAATTGTACATACAAATTTACTTTATTGACATTCTATGTACCATGCATGTGGTACACTGTTGTTGTATTGACATGAAACAATAATTGGGTCGTTGGGAAAGAAATCCATAGTGGATAAAAAAAACATTCTGTAATTACATACAGTTTTTGACATTTACGCAGCTTTAAATAACATACATGTCACAGAATACTTGTATGTGGTAGCATGGATATATTATATGAGTGTAAGTGCAATATGATATTTGTTTGAAGTGTGTTGTAATTAAGGGTATGTTTAAAGTAGATAGATGCTCGTTGGTGTATTCTAACTGTTTATTGTGCTATACTTTAGTGAGTACATTTGGATTGAAGTAATATTTAGTAAAGATTTGTTAGATGTGGTGGTAATGTTGGCGTATTCTAGTTATATTGGATTTTAGAAGACGTATTGCGGTAACAGTAACTGTGGTGGCATATTTGAAGTGTATTACAATGAAGGATATTTTTAATGTAGTTAGATACCCGTTGCTGTATGGATTTTTTAGTATTTAGTATTATGGATGTAGTTAGATATCCGTTGGAGTATTCTAACTGTTCATTGTACTTTACTTTTGTGAGCACTTTTGGGTTGAAGGTATATTAAGTAGGCATTTGTTAGATTTGCTGGTAACCTATGTTTTGGATTAAGTGTTGTTACATTCAAACTAACCACTTCTTTTTTTGACATGTGCAGTACAGTGGCCTAATGTGGTTGTGGCACCAGTATGGTGGATTATGCCGACTGTTATAAAGGTTTTCTTGCAAAGGGATACTTGGCCGTGTGTAAAGCTAGTAAGCTTACAGTTCTTTTTGGTACCATTTGTATTATACCTTAGAAGCATTAGTATCACATGAGATTATTGATATGATATGATATGGCATTTATAACGTGCCTATGCACAAGTGTTTCAAGGCGTATTTGTATGCTGCAACGATTGTCTGAATTGCAAAAAGTGTAAAATATGCCATGATTTGCATTCTGCAAAAGCTGGTGAAATGGAATGGATTCACAATTTGGTATGTATAGATACATAAATTGTTCATTAGTGATGTGCTCTTGGAAAACATGGTTGCAGAGAGTTCATGTAGGTTTTCCCGTGTATGGAATCTGGAAGATTTCATTAAGAGGGATGTTTTGGTTTCTAGTACTTGTAGTACATTAGGAATTCTTATAGATGTTCCTGTGTGTGTTTATGGTGAATTTTACCGACACTGTGCAGCAGTCTAATTCTTGCCTTACACCTGAGATACTGTAATTGCTGTCAGGATAATTAGTGGCATTTCTATGAAGGACAAGCTTTTGAAAACACAACTGGTCTGAGCAGTTTAAGTTAATGTTGTGAACAATTGGTGGCGTTTTGAAGAGTAGATTGATTACTACATTTGCATAGCAATTTACTCCAGTTGTATTGCTGAATTTAAATGGATCAGAGAATTGTGTCTCTGTATCCTTTGATGGGCCTGCAGTTGTTTTTTGAGAAGAGACATTTGTCTCTTTTTCTTCGGATGGACGTGTAGTTGTTTTTGGACTAGTGTTACTCACCGCTCTGTAAATCGATCACTGCCTGTAGTTAGGCGACCTTGGAGACGGCAGTTTCTACAGATTCACGAGACAGGCTCTGGTATCCCGACACCCCTGAAATCTAAGATTCAGGCTTCCTCAAAAGAGGGGATCTTTTCTATGATGTGCCTCTCTGCTGTTTCACCCTGAACAGACAGAGTTGCCAATCGCCTAAAAGAGAGGAGAGAACACACACCGCCAAACCAATGCTGCAAGGAAATACAAAAGTGGTTAGAAGAGTCAAAATATGGAAGAAAAGTAAGAAGACAATAATACTAAAGGATTACCTAGGCAGGGAATGGAGTGGAATCTGCTATAGGGATGCACCTATAAGAAGAAATAACACTGTTACCCTACACATCAATATAGTTAGCTAGACCTTCCCAAATGGATAAGTAAATCAGACACAGACCTGAAGGGAGAGTTGACAGGAGTTGATGTAGTCCAAGTGGAGGGGAACAATGAAAGGATAAAATAAAAAAAAGGCAGGTTAGTACAGGAAGATAAACCCGGGCGGCACAAGGGTTGCACTAGTGACGGGTTGGTGCATGAACAGGAAAGTGTCATTATATGCACTTGGAGTGTGATTTACTGAAGAATGCCGTAGTCCCAGAAGATGCACCAGTCAACTCTGACAGGAAGTAGAAAATAAAGTTGGTACCCCAGCAGAGAAGTGATATCAGCCTGAATCAGTTCAGCTAAGGGGCGCTGACAGGAAATTCCCAAATGGGCTATTGGGATAAGTAGGCAACTGGTTGAGCAGCTGAGGTGTTCTGGAGTGAGCTTAAAGAACAACAAAGAGACAGTGGTTGAAGGCAGAGGACAACCAATAACGTACCTAGTAACCCATGGCAACAGGAGGTCACTGGGGAGAAAGGCAGGCAGTTTGTGATGAAGTCCGGGTCAATAATGGAGCGAGGGTATACAAAGCCAAACTGGTATCCGAAATTCAGTCCAGGGAGATAGGCGAAGCATCGGGAACCAGGAGATCAATTAAGTACTGACAGGATGTCAGAAGGAATACGGAGCGTAACCGCAAGGAAAGTAACGCTACAATTAGCAGCAATGAGCTGTATGAGTAGTGGTACTTTGAAAGTACAGGAGGGCGTGGTTTAGGTACACGCTCCTCACGCCTGCAAGGTGTCATCTGGCATGGTACATGCCAGAGGGTAAACAAACGCCGTGGCAACCTGTATCGGTTCCAGAAAGGAGCCCGTGAGTGCGCTTTCCTTCGGAGGGAAGCCACAGAGGAGTTGGCCCCGGTGTTTCGTGGAGGAAATGTAACAACTAGAGACTTTTGTGGTTGTCTTATTTGATGGAGCAATAGTTGTTCTTTGCTTTATTGGTGGTATTGCTGGGAGATCTGGTATAGGTTCTGTTTGTATTAGTTTTCTTTTTAAAGGTTTGCTTTTTGTGATACAGGGTACATATCTAGATGGGGTGTACAGTGCACATAGCCTGTTGTATTCTAGGATGCAAGTAATGTCAGCATTGACTTTGTTTGCATGAACGTTAACTAGAAATAAATCATTGAGTGTACAGAAACGTGAAAGTGCTCTGTAACTCATACCTTCTTTGAAGACTGTGATGCAAATGTCAATCAATGTGTGATCTAGGGTTCAACCTTGCAATTTGTGAATAGTGACAGCATATGCAAGAGATGGAGATAATTGTTCTCTATGTATGTACATGTTTATGAAAGGAAGGAAATGTGCTATTGTAATGCCTATTTTTTAACTTCTGCAAGTTTTTTAAAGTGGATGTTGACAAACTGAATGTTGTTGTCATGTGTATATGTTTGGAAGCCAACAACTGTACCAATTGCTCCATTGACTAAACATTGTTCCATGTCAAGGTTACGTTTTAGAATTACTCTGCAGTTTAGGCACAGAGTTAATATTTTTTTTCTAATCCAGCTGTGTTGGAGATACATTTTTCTAAGATATTTAGTCATGCCGTTGCTTGTTCACACTTAGGGAATGTCATGCCATGCACTTCTAGTCGGTCTGTGAAGCTGATATGCATTACTTGTTGAATTTCTTTTTCAACATTGCATTGTTGAATTGACTAATGCTTGCAAGGGTTGGCATTAAGAACATGCATTTTATATTTTGTTGAGTTAATTGCTCCATGACATCAGGGGCTGATGTGTTTTTTCCATATAGCTCATGGATTAGTCTAGTGTTTAAGATGGATTTTGCACCTTTAGTAAGCAAAGCAATTGTAATACTTTAAGAAATATTAGCATAGTTGAGATTTGCAGACTGATGCAGTCCCGGGAGGATATCTCAGCGGCAGCGTGCTTGCCTTTGAAACAAGATGACACAAAGCAGCTCAGGTTCGATCCCCAGGTCTGCGCTTAGAAACCTCTGTGTATTAAGTGCACTTTAAATACGCAACTAAGACATATTCCTGTAACAGCACCTTGATGCCCCCGGGCTGTGTGAGTGCTTAAAATAAAAATACAAATAAATTATGCATTTTTTGAGTTAGTTCTCTGTAGTGAAAATGTTGCCAGAAATTTACATTTCCAATGCTGCCGAGTGTGTTACAGCATTGTTTGTGTCCTAATTTTTAGAAAATTGGTTGACCTTTTACTGGTGTTAGGAGGTCTCCGAAAACAATAACATGTTCTTCCTCCAAACAGTTCTTCATATTCAATTTTTAGGACTTCTTGCATTTTGAGATGAATTGAAGCCTGCACGAGGTTGGGAAACATGCTTACTTCATCCATCAGCTCTTTCATTTGTTTTAGAATTCTGGGTATTTCAGTAGCATCTTCTGCTGATAATTTGTAGTATTCAAATTGTTTTGGTGTTCAACAAGGAGGAGCAGTAGTCAGTGCAAAGTTACACCTCCTATGTTGTAGGCAGCTAGAGCTGTGAGTTGTTGTTTGTTAATTCTTGTAGAAATGTGTTGATTATTTTATTTAAGAAAGTTTTGCCAGAACCAGCTTCCCCACTTAAATACAGGAGCAGAGGTTTATAATGTTTACAGCTAGAAGTTTTTGTTTCATGTTTAAACCATTTTCAATTTCTTTAGTGACTTCTAGGTAAATGGTGACTTGTTCATCATTTAGCTGTGAATGTATCATTGACAAGTCTTCTTCAGATTGCTTATATTGATACATGGTATTTTCTACCTGAGTCATGGCTATTTCTGCTTCATTTAGAATGAGTGGTTCTCCAAGTGGTTCTTGGCTTCCTGTAAGGGATGTTTGACTGCTCCCAAGAGTGTCTTTAGCTAGTTAAAATTCCATTTCTTCCTCTTGTTGGAGTTCATTGTCCAACATTTCTTTGTGTTGTGTGAAATTGACGTTTGCTATACTGTTTTCATTTGCTTGAATGCAGCTTCAAATGAGTCATAGTCATCTAATAATTCTTTTTCTTTTCTCAAAGGTTTAAAATGTTCCATTAGGGCCATGTAATACAGTTCTCTATGTTGCATAGATTTAAATGATAACTTTATGATTAATTAGGCTGGGTTTGATAAGTTTTTAATAGGGTTCCTTTACAAGTTGAGACTGAATAATGGCAAGTTGTCTCATCTCGTGTGACATTGTTTTTTAGGAGTAGTTTTGGGCAATGTCGTAAAAGCACATGTTTTCCAAAGCAGTACTTCACTTTGGGTAGTATGTGTCAATTAAATCGTTTTTTAAAATGTCCTGGCTGTTGGGATCATTTGTGGCTATTGTTTCTATATCTTGGAAGGATTTCAGTGCTGTTTTTTGGGATGAAGCTGGACCAAGGTTTAGCCAGACAATGGGCCTTATTACAAGTGTGCCGGTCCTGAAACTATGCTGCTGGTAAGCTTACCAGCACTGTTGTTTCTGGAATGGCACACTACGCGTTTGCCTGCCGGAGCCACTGTGCCTGACAAGCCTGACCCTGCAGGGCACATCGGCCATGGTAAGCAAGCCGTCATGGAAGCACCGGCACTGTTAACATCGGTGCTGGTGCTTCTGTGGTCCCATTCCATTACAGTCCTATAGGACTCTATGGGAAAAGGGACTTACAAATTGCTGGTCGCTGATTATCCAGACCGCCGAGGCTGTAATCTCCCGGTGTTACCAGGAAGTCAGGCACCGGTAATTACTTACGGTCTGGTATCAACCCACCGGTATCACCAGAAGGGTTACCGCCAGACCTGTAATGAGGCCCTATGTGTTCAGATTTGCCATATAAGGCTGTACCTGTCAAACATTCTGCAGCTTTGTAGCAAACCGCATTCTCTATGGGATGACATTTTTATAGCAAAGCTCTACAATTTTTGTGGCAGTGTTTTGTCAGATGATATGTCATCCCAGAGGTCTTTTACCTCTGTTTTCTTAGCTTTGGTGAGATAGGCTGTGACATATCGTGCAACTGCAGTGGAATTGTCTGCAATTAATTTTATGTCTATGTTTGCATTCCACAAAAGAGCAATTATTGCATTGTAACCATTGATGTACTTGGATTATTCATCCTTTTTAATGTTGTATGTGTTTTTAGGGGTTTCGCCTTTTACACTGTGTCTAACAGAAGACATCAAGCTATTTAGTTGTCCTTTTTTCGAAACTCATCTAGGGAATCCAAACCAACATTTGGTATTGTATTTACCTTTGTTTTTATATCTATGTTGGCAGTATTTGCCACACTTATGTTTTTGGAAGCGTAGTATTTGCTTACCTAGGTCATATGTGTTGTTTCTGAAGGGATGTCGCAGGATATGTATTTTCAATAAATTGTAAAGCAGTGGAATCACTATAATGGCCACATTTGAGGGCATCATTTATCCACAAAAGCATGTGGATATGTAGTGCTTCTCTCGATTGATAATATTTATGCCAAAAGAAGTTTTGCAATTCTCTGAGCGGAGGGGTAGTTTTATTGCAGATGAAGTACAGGATGGCAATGAAGCGATAGTGAAGGTACCTTGATACATTGACAGGGTCAAGAGAACAGAGTTCTTTTATATTTATTCCAGCTTTATATTGGTTTTCAGTGCGGAAAAAGTCTTGCAAGTCATCCCATGCATACTCTGCACAGCTTAAAGTAACAAACCATGTGGTTGGGCCTAGGTTCCTTAGCATACAACATACAACAGCGTGATGTCAGAACCAGAATTATTTTGTGCCACACATGTTTGCCAACAGATTTGTGATACTTGACTGCAAAACTTAATCTTTGGGCCTCATTACAACCCTGGTGGTACAGGGTTAACAGTGCCATAAAAGGTGCCGGCGCTGTTAAACCCGTACCGCCTCATTACGAGGTCCCCTTGCGAGACCCGGTAAGTAACGCCTGATCAAATCAGGCGTGCTTACCGGGTCCCGCGAGGGGAAGAGGCAGCAAACAACGGGCCAACTCGTAATGGCCCGTTGTTTGCTCCCTCGCGCATTCCCATTCAGCCCTATGAGGGCTGAATGGGAATGGGGAAGGACTGGGTCCGGGTCCTTGGAGGGAGGAATTACAGGGCCATCCGAACTCGGAATGGCCCGGTAATTCCTCATTCTGTGGACCCCGACCCCGGAGGCGATTTCGGTGGCAGCCATGCCGCCAATAGCGGCATGGCTACCACTGAGGTCGTAATGAGGGCCTTTGTCTTTTATTTTATGAAGCAGTTGGGTAACAGAGATGTTAAAAAAATTAGAGCCTGTTTTTAATGTGTGTGCCAGTCCATAACAAAGAGTTGCTAGTTCACCTTCTAACAGGAAGTGGAAAATAAATTCTACCTTTTGTCTGAATCTGGGATCTTCAGAATACATTCGGAAAGAGCGATATTCTGATGCACTAATTTGTGTGGATCTTTTGTCATATTTTCCTCCTTTTCCTTTGGAAAGAGTAGAGGAAAAGAACGTGCTTACACACTTTTCCCATATGCTTTGAGAAACCTCAAGGTGTCTCCCTAGCTAGGTCCCTGGGGATCTGTCATCCAGGTGGCTAGGACATGCCCACCGCTATTGGATCCAGTTCCTGGGAGTGGACCAGTGAGGGAGGATCGACTGGATGGGGGATCCTTGGAGAGTGGAAGTGGGACACCGACGGGTGAGACGCGGTATCCCCCTTCCTTCAACAACTTTTTGCTAGCCTACCACATAGGATATTTCAAAACACTGCCCCCCTCTTTTTCACACGAACACTTTCGGACAACACGAAAGACAACAGACTGACACCAGCGCTGTTTACCTGACATTTCCCAATACAAGGGTCAGGCAAAGTCAGGCAATTGACCAGAATCACACACACATGACAGCCCTTTCCCTTTCCTACAGGGATAAAAGGTGGAGCACAAGAGCACAATACGAGCAAGGTAGACAGCACGACGTAAGAGCTAACTTAGCATGGCAGTTCAAGAGAAGGAGAAAGATGGCACAAACCGAGAGGGTGACAAGGAGAGAATCGACCTTGCCCTTTCCAACCAGGCCTGGGGAGCCTCTGCAGAAGGGATAATAAGTCTGCAAACAATAGCCAGCGTGTGTTGCAGCAGATGTCAAAGGTACGCAAGACCCCTCCTCTGCTGATAACCAAGCCAGGGAGAGACGCTGGTCTCCATGGTACCAACCTTGACTCAACGGATAAAGAAAGCAACGCATTTCATCAAGGCCGATGAGTCGAGAGAAGTATTGATAAGAAACAGAACTGTATTGAACAAAAAGTAGCAAGTGAATAATTGAACTTTGAACAAACAAAATCTGTTATTATTTGAAGGAAGAAAACCAGCTTCAGACAAGTTCAACACCACGTGGGTGCTCACTTAAGAAGCGCTGGTGATTACCTAATAACCAGAAGGCCTTAGATGAAGGCGAGAAGAGGGTCAAAGTGGTCATACAGGTTTCTTGCAAAATCCTCTGTGGCATCCAAAGTCTTTGACTGACCAATGATTACGAAGTAAAAAGGAAATGAATCCAGCTTGGTGAAGTGAACACATGAACTGTGCATCTGTTAAACTTGGCAGGAGTGAATTTGGTAGAGGGATGCTGACACAAAGGAGTGAAACCGGAAGAGCTGTTCAAAAAGACATTGGCCCTCATTACGACCCTGGCGGAGGTCCATGGTGCAATTTGCACCATGGACCATGGCGCAGAGCTGCCAACTCCGCCATGGGGGTTGGCGGACTTACCGCCCCATTCCGACCTTGGCGGGGCGGTAAGTCCCCAATCCCCATTTACCCTTTCCCATTCCCATTTTTGCCCCATAGGGTATAATGGGAGTGGGGAAGGCGTTAATTACGCCACCATAGAATACGGTGGCGTAATTAACGATGGGACCCGTAGCGCCATGGATTTTTCCGCCCGGAAAATCCGGGCGTAAAAATCACCATGGCGCTACGGAAAGTCCTAATCTGGCGGAGAGGTACGCCATGCATTACGCTGGCGTAAACCCCTCTCCGCCAGGGTAGTAATGAGGGCCATTGAGATTTGTGAAACAAGAAGTATTGCAAGACAAGGAGAAGTGAACTGTCCTCCTTGTCAATTGGGGTCTGAGCCTGGCCGCGGGAGATCCAGGGGTGAGGAGTCATTACTCAAAGTTCAGTGAGAAAGGACATTTTGAGCTATTTTGTTAAAAGCAACTTGTGAGCGGTCTGCACCTGGAAGAGGGGGACGCAGCGGTGAAGTCATCACCCAAAGTATTTGTGGAGAAAAACGTGGTTTTTTTTTGAGAGCATCATGCCTCAAAGGCAAGAAACTTTTATCGAAAGAGACTTAACCATCAAAGTACCTGATAGCTGATACAGAACTATTGGCTCATGCTGGGAAATCTTCAGTGTGTGTGCTGTGCTCAGAAAAATCCACCTTGTCCTTTGCTCAAAACGTGGGGAAGGGAGAACCCTGGCAATCACATCCTAACGTATTATTGGTGAACACTTCTTTCTTTATTTGAAACTCTATCCCACACTTCTTTTCTTTTTAGCGTAAGAATTGGCAATAGGTTGTTCTTAGTATAGGCCCTTTTATTTTCACACATCGCCACTAGAACTGCCTTATTTTCATTTGATGGTCGACGCTTGCTCCCATCTTAGATTTAGGTTTAGTGTTGGCGTTTTTCCATCCTGCATTTACAGTTGAATAAAGACCCTTGAACTGTGAACACTTGTGTCTGTATTTACTGTTACCACCATGAGTGTCTGACAATGCTCATTGGGGATCCTTTGGCTTGATGCAATTGATATGTTTCTAATGCATCTTCAATTGTGCCTTTGGAGTGTAGTGGGTGAATTGTATACTTGTCTAAAATGTTGGCTGAAGTAACAGGATCTACACATTCAAATTTACCAGTTGCTGGTGAATCTTGAATTATTTTGGTGGTTTCTTTTAAGTTTTCCTCTATGTTTATATCTTTGTAGTATTCATTGTTTTCGTTTAGATATTATATTGTTGCCAAAGTTTTTTTGTCTTTTGTTGGTACACCATGAACTAGTACAATTAAAGATTGATCTATTGGTCATTGCACTGCTAGGATTTCTACATTATCTTTAAGATTTAAATTTGATATTCTACTTTGGCATGGATGCCCTTTAGTAACTCAGATGGAGGTAATTTGGCTGTTTTCGGTTGAAGGTGTATTATAGCTTGAAGTGGGTGTACTGTTTGGATTATAATGCTCTCATACAAGTTAAGTTGTTGGAGAGCCTTTGGAAGTGGGAATATTTCTAAGTTATAGCATGTGGTGGTATTTGATTTCTGTCAACATTTGGGTTGCAGTACACATTTTTGAGGGGTCAGTTATTTTGTATTTATTTTCTGCTGTTAGATATAGAGCTAATATAAACTATAAAAAGGTATCCGACAACAGAGACATGCTTGGTCTGGTATTTCAGCAGAAGTGTTTTTAAACTTAGCCATCTCTTTTTTGTATGTGTTTGTTAGGAGGTTGTGTGTGTGAGGTGTTCAGTAATGTTTTCTGACGTTACTGAATTGTCTACGTCAACTTCAGTTCCAAAGTATTTACTTTGGATGTGCTCTTTTTCTGAAGGAGTTCTTTGGCTGTTCCATGTTATTCAAATGTTATTTAAGTTTTTCAGTTCCAGACCAGGACTTCTTGCATAGCATAGTCTATGCACAAGATTCTGTATAGCGGAACGGTGTGCTGCTAACAATTTGATGTGGTGTAAGGTGCTTTTGCAAGCACTTCTTGAAATGCAGGTTAATGAATGTGCTCACACACCAGTGTGACTGCACACTGGGCAGGAGTCCATGGTTTGTAAATTCTACTTTTGTCTGTTAGTTTGAAAAAGTGATTGAGGAATTGTCATAAAGATTTGAAGACTTGTTGCTGTACATTACACATTGAGCTGCATTTCCATTTGTACACTGAACGATTTGCTTTGGTGAAAGGAACATTTGGTTAAAAGTTTGTTTGAGAAGTTTTTTCTAAAAGGGTTTCTTTTGCCATAATGGTGTCTTCTACCATTTCATAATCTCAGCCATTACTTTCTATGGCAATTTGTTTTTTGTTCTTTTTTATAAGGCTCTTCATTGAAACATGGTTCTCTGCTGCTTGTGTAAATCCATTCACCTTCACAGAAGTTTAAAAAGTTATCTATATTGACATTGCACATGTTTAGAAATACTTTTTGTAATGTATTGATTAATTTAGTTAGTGGTTTCATTCTGTTTAAAATGAATATAAACAATGTTCTCTTTAGTAGAAATGCACTGTTGATTAGAGCTTCAAGGTTTAGGGCCTCATTACACGTTGTGCGGTAAAAACCTCAAATTACCGGCATGGCGCTCTTAATGTGTCCGCCCTCGCAAGAGGGCGCTAATAGCGTACCATTACAAGTACGCGGACACGAGCATAGCGCCATGCCGGTAAAGACCCTACCGCCATGCAGTTAAAGACCCAAAAAGTCACTTACCGCCCTCGACGAAAGTGCAGATAGCACCTCTGCCCACATGCTGCATGCAAAGAGCGGTCACCGCAATTAGCGGTGACCGTTAAATTGCGGAACCGGAAATAGCGCCATCGCACAGGAACGGGAAAGAGCATGGCGGCCATCTTTAAAAACACAATCCATTGCCATCCACTGCCCCTGGACCTGTTTGGAGTAGGCTGCAGTTGCAAATTATCCGGGACACCTTCAACATGCCCAAGGCATTTAAAAAAAGCACTGACAGGCAGTGCAAAGAAACATTTACCTCGGAGGCGTTGAACATGTTGACCCAGACCCTGGCTGACAATGCTGAGGTTGTCTTTGCCAACGACATGCGGTGGCCGACACTGCTGAAAAAAAAGGCCATCTGGGAAGAAGTTGCAGTTAAAGTCAGTGCAGTCGGAACCAGCACCCGCACGGTGCGTGAGTGCAGGAAAAAGTGGGACGACCTCAGACTGCGGGTGAGGGGCATCCTTGCCGAAAACCACTGAATAGCCACTGCAGGTGGAGCCGGTTCACCCATCAGACTAAAGGAATGGGAGGAGACCTGTGCAAACCTAATCGCAGTGGAATCCATTGAGGGAGTAGGCACTATGGAGCAAGGCATGGGAACCACTTCGGATGGAGGTGAGTGTACACATGACAGGAT
The DNA here is from genome assembly GCF_040938575.1 of Ambystoma mexicanum. Classification (NCBI taxonomy): domain Eukaryota; kingdom Metazoa; phylum Chordata; class Amphibia; order Caudata; family Ambystomatidae; genus Ambystoma; species Ambystoma mexicanum. Next base: position 808,193,049 of record NC_090939.1, on the reverse strand, counting down.
GCTATGTGAATGTACTGTTCCCCCCAAATGTGAGCCCAGAATCCTCTCATGCATGGACACACATCCACACATGCATCCATCCCTGCCCATGTCAGTGTCAGACCCAAACACACACACATGCATTATTGATGTACCCTGCATGAAGTACATAGAAACGTAACCAATGCCATCCCCCTTCTTGTCCCTGACAGGCTCACATACAGATGGTGAGGATGCCGCAAATGCAACCCAGGCACCACCTACAAGTAAGAGACCAAGGGCACAGGACTCTGCGGACACCCCCACGACATCTAGGGGCTAATAGCAGTGAGCCGGGTCGTAATTCGCATGGGGATTTAACGTTGCCGGTATTCCATTACCGGTAATGTTAAATCCATACCGCCTACCGTGTAATGAGGCCCTACATCTACCAGTGTTAACATAACCACCATAAGCAATCCAAAAAAGAATGTTACAAAATATTTTCCACCGTAGAGTTCTTCACAATCGTATGAAAAGAGCTGAAAAGTCATGATCTACCCTTAAATACTACCGCAGGAGACTAAGGGCCTCATTACACAGTAGGCGGTATGGATTTAACGTTACCGATAATGGAATACCGGCAAAGTTAAATCCCCAATGCGAATTACGACCCGGCTCACCGCTATTAGCGGCACCGCTAAGTACGGTGCCACTAATAGCGGGCAGTCCGCGTGCACGCGACCCACCATCCCATAAATTACGCCATGCCGCTATTAGCACAGCATCACAAGGCGAGCGGACATGCCAAAAGCGGCATGGTAAAGCCCCCAAAACCCCTTACTGCCATGGAGCAAATACCGGCATTGCGAACCACACGTTAAGAGAACTGAGCAGTGTTCCCACCTGCCACAGGTGGACACAATCAGCACAGGTGGAGGCAATGGAGACTGTGGCAGCTCAAAAGGAGCACACCACACCCCTTCCCACACCCCTTCCCACACCAAGATGGTTCCAATACTAGCAGCATTACATGGGCTGGAGGACATGATTGCAGCGCAGCTGCAACAACAACAGGCAGCCCAAACGAGACACAGGGGGAGGAGGAGGAGGGCAAGACAGGCACAGCAAGCACCACCACGGCACCTGATCATACCACAGAGGCACCCACCAATCCCCAGGATCAGAGCCAGTCCATTTAACCTAACCCCTGAGCCGGTACACACCCTGTACCGTCTGGACCGGGATACCATCACCAGCATCGTGGACATGATACACGACAATATTGTGAGCCTCATAGACATCAGAACTGCCATCCTCCCTCTACTCAAGGTGGTGACTGTGATCCACCTCTTGGCCACAGGCACCTACCAGCATACAGTGGGCCAGATGCATGGCGTCTCCCAACCAGTATGTACACGCACGCTGAACCAGGTACTCGATGCCCTCCTGAAGCATGCACCTGAACACATATTCATGCCACGGACTGCCCAGGAGATTGCCAACACCAAAGTTGGCTTCTATTCACTGGCAGGCATCCCAAGTTGCATTGGGGCCATCGACTGTACACATGTGGAATTGGTGGTCCCACATCGCAATGAAGTGGTCTACCGAAACAGGAAACAATTCCACTCCATCAATGTCCAAATTGTATGTGATGCCAACAAGATAATCACACATTGCTGTGCCCGATTTCCCTGATCAACCCATGATTCCATGGTCCTGCGGAACTCAACTATCCCATGCTACATGGAGCGACAAACCGCACAACGTTCGTGGCTACTTGGTGAGTAGCAGGGCAAGCACATGGCAGTGTGTTTGGGGGGGAGAGATACATACTCCAACTGGGTGTGATTGGGAGGGAGAGATACATACTCCAACTGGGTGTGATGGGGGGGAGAGACATGCTCCAACTGGGTGTGATTGGGGGGGAGAGATACATACTCCAACTGGGTGTGATGGGGGGGGCAGATACATACTCCAACTGGGTGTGATGGGGGGGAGAGACATGCTCCAACTGGGCGTAGCTTGTTGTCTGTATGCAAAATGCACATACAGATGTACAATAATGTCCATCTGGGAAGGCCGCAACGTACTTGAGTTGAACTGACATGCAAGTATGAGCCACACAACACAGATGACATTTCAGGTCTAGTAACATCAAACACCCATACACATAAACATTGCACAACATTCCACGCCACAAAATACACAGATTTCATACGTGCCATCAGGATAGTCATCCGGAATCAGTCCAGCACAACATCTATAATGCAATGTGCCCTATGATGCATGCAAAGGGATCAGCCCTAGCCATAGACATAGCATTTCACCACGCACCTTTACCACCACTAAAGTGATGCCAACATCTATGTTGGAATGGCAGTACAACAGCAGTGAGGAACCAAATCTGCCTGGGCCCAGGGATACCTACGACCTTGCCTCACTCAGGACATGTCAATTACTGTTGGAGGCATCAATGGGGCATGTATACTTGTAGGGTCGAGCTCACCCTTGCACATTGCTGTCACACAGACCATCTGCATGTATGCTGTTGACTGTGTACTTGAATCACAATGCAATGTCAATTTGTGTGATATGAACAGGCCGCTCTTGAGGTGAACAGTAACAGGACCCCATTCGATCCCCCATACAGGTGATGCAGGCTATCCCCTGAAGAGCTGGTTCCTCACACCTGTACGGAACCCACAGAACAGGCACGAAGAGGAATACAATCGAGCACATACCCGTACCCGCATCGTGATCGAGCAGACTTTTGGCCTTTTGAAGTCATGGTTTAGGTGCATTAGCAGGACTGGTGGCGCTCTCCTGTATGGCCATGAGAAGGTGGCCAAGATCACCATGGCATGTGTCATGCTGCACAATATGTGTATCAGACGGAATGTGCCACTGCCCCCTAACATTGAAATAGAAGCACCTGATGAGGATGATGATGGTGATGAGGACGGAGGTGAAGGGGATGCAGGTCTTGCAAGAGGGGATGGGCAGGAGGGACGTGCTGTGAGACAGCATCTGATCAACCAAATATTCTGAGGAACATGTTTTGGTACTGTCACATGGATATGGGTAGTAATGCACTGGTGTATGTTTAGAAGCACGCAATGGACCCTGTCGCCAATAAAGTACACATACACAAAGAAGATGTCCAAGCCTGTGTTTTGATCAGACACCAGTGTATTAAGTAACGGAAAGATGAAAAAGTGCATGTCCCCAAACATCCCACCAACCTTCCACCCACCCCCCACAACAGACCCATAACACCCTTCCACCCACCCCCCACAACAGACCCATAAAACCCTTCCACCCACCCCCCACAACAGACCCATAACACCCTTCCACCCACCCCCCACAACAGACCCATAACACCGTTACACCCACCTCCACAACAGACCCATAACACCCTTCCACCCACCCCCCACAATAGTTCCTCATGTGTCTGCCATGTTTGCATTGGCCCATTCACGCAGAAGAATCGCCATAAACCACCTATTGGCCATTATCTGCAGCAGCATTTGGAGGATGGGCAGACATGCGCCTGGTGGTGCGTGTTGAGCGGCGGAGGGGGCTTGTCTGCGTTGAACCGGCGGATGACGACGTGGCAGACTGTCCTGGTGGTGTGAAGTGGCGGTCCATTGTGTCAGCTTTTCGAGTGAGGACCTCCCTTAGCTTAGCTTTCTCCTCACAAAGCCTGTCAGTACAGGCCTCCATCCTCTCACTGGAGTGCCTTGCCGTCTCCACAATATCCTCCCTGAGATGGGCAGCCTCCTCAACATGCTGGCCAACCAGCACAGTAAGTTCCTGTTGACGCTGCCGGATGGTGGCCAGCTCGAGGGCAGTACTGGGTGATGGTGTAGTGGCTGCTGTGCCCTCTGATGCATCCATGACAGCAGGTGAAGCCACCATGGGGGACATTATGGCTGGAATGTTGTCCTCACCAGCGACATCAGACCCAGGTGTCTGGAATGGTGCTGGCTCAGGGGTTGTAGGGGGGGGCTTGGGGTGTGCATCTGCATTGTACCAACTGTTGTGTCCTCAAGGTCAGATAGGGGGGCAGTGGCGGCTGCCTCTCCTGCGGAGCTTGGCGCAGCTGATGGTGGGCCCTCGGTGGCTGGTATTGGTGGTTGTGGGTTCACCTGTGGTGGTGGGGCTCTAGTTGGTGGTGTGGCTACTTCAATCCTGGCAGTGGCACTCCTCCGAAGCTTCGCACTCATCATGTGGAACCTTCCCCCCTTGCCCCTAGATGTCATGGGGGTGTCCTCAGAGTCCTGTGCCCTTGGTCTCTTACTTGTAGGCGGTGCCTGGGATGCATTTGCGGCATCCTCACCATCTGTATGTGAGCCTGTCAGGGACAAGAAGGGGGATGGTATTGGTTACGTTTCTATGTACTTCATGCAGGATACATCAATAATGCAGTTGTGGCCATTGGGAATTAATAGTTGTGAATGCAGGTGATGTGTCAGTTCAGTGCCTCATCCATGCATGGTTGTGTTTGGCACTTGTCTGTGGTGATGTGTGCATGTGTGTGTGTTTGGGTCTGACACTGAAATGGGCAGGGATGGATGCATGTGTGGATGTGTGTCCATGCATGAGAGGATTCTGGGCTCACATTTGGGGGGAACAAAACATTCACAAAGCAACCTGTCATATGTACACTCACCTCCATCCGAAGTGGTTCCCATGCCTTGCTCTATAGTGCATACTCCCTCAATGGATTCCACTGCGATTAAGTTTGCACAGGTCTCCTCCCATTCCTTTAGTCTGATGGGTGAACCGGCTCCACCTGCAGTGGCTATTCGGTGGTTTTCGTCAAGGATGCCCCTCACCCGCAGTCTGAGGTCGTCCCACCTTTTCCTGCACTCATGCACCGTGCGGGTGCTGGTGCCCACTGCACTGACTTTAACCGCAACTTCTTCCCAGATGGCCTTTTTTTTCAGTAGTGTCGGCCGCCGCATGTCGTTGGCAAAGACAACCACAGCATTGTCAGCCAGGGTCTGGGTCAACATGTTCAACTCCTCAGAGGTACATTTTTCTTTGCGCTGCCTGTCAGTGCTTTTTTTAAATGCCTTGGGCATGTTGAAGGTGTCCCGGATGATTTGCAACTGCAACCTGCTCCAAACAGGTCCAGGGGCAGTGGATGGCAATGGATTTTGTTTTTAGAGATGGCCGCCGTGCTCTTTCCCGTTCCTGTGTGATTTCCGGTTCCGCAATTTAACGGTCACCGCTAATTGCGGTGACTGCTCTTTGCATGCAGCAGGTGGGCGGAGGTGCTATCTGCACTCTCGTCGAGGGCTTTAAGTGACATTTTTGGGTCTTTAACGGCATGGCGGTAGGGTCTTTACCGGCATGGCGCTATGCTCGTGTCCGCGTACTTGTAATGGTACGCTATTAGCACCCTCTTGCGAGGGCGGGCACGTTAAGAGCACCATGCCGGTAATTTGAGGTTTTTACCGCACAACGTGTAATGAGGCCCATAGTGTTAGGTACATTAGTAGGTGTCAGAATCTGAGGTAGCAGAACCGGGGGTTGTACTCGTAGTGTAGCTGTCGAGTTCTTCCTACCAATGAAACCCTCTGAACACACAAGGAAAATTACAGAGGGATCTATTAGTCGAAAGATAAGGAACACCACACGAACGACCAGCCACTGCAAAGGAACAAGGGCAAATTACTTGGAAGGTCAATCTCACATTAAACAATGATAACAGTAACTAACTACCAAAACACTAACCAGAATGAATAAGCATTCTTCCTGAATGCTCTGTGTCAATTTGGAAGGCAAGACTGTATAGGAGTGCACAATCTAATGAGACATAAAGACTGTCATGAGACAAAGATAGGATTTAGGATCAAGAAATAAGAAACAGCAATGTCAAAGACTTACCAATAACCTTTCTGATGATACTAATGTACCAACAATACACCACGTGTATTCTACTCCTAACCCAACGGCACGAGGACGCCTAAACTTCAGCGCATGTAGGCAGTCTCAAGTTCAGCGCTTTCTATAATACACTAGAGTGTTATTGGTGTCTTCCAAGATGTGAAGAATGAAAGGTCAACAATCCAGTTGGGTGAATTCCAAATCAACGGGCAAGTGAGGGAGGCAGAATGCAGACTGGGTTCAGTACACAGGAAGGCAGGTAGTTCCGAGTCAGCTGGCAAGTGGAAAGTTGCAAAGCAATCCAGGTTCGGTACACAGGAAGGCAGGTAGTTCCGAGTCAGCAGGCAAGTAGAAATTTTGAAAGCAATCCAGGTTTGGTACACAGGAAGGCACGCAGTTTCGAATCAGCAGGCAAGTGGAAAGTTGGAAAGCAATCCAGGTGCGGTACGCAGGTAAGCAAACAAGTCAGATTCGGCAGACATGCGGGTTGTCAGTAACGGTTCGGGTCACAATGATCACAGGGGAACAGGGCAAGGAAACAGGAGCGAGTCGAAAGATCACAGAAAACAAGGAAAGAAGCAAAGCAAAAGCCGCAATTGATTCAAAATCAGAAGCGGCGAGGTGAGCAATCCGAAAGTGTTATAGAGGTTAAACACCACGCCCTTCGTGTGATACATTGTATGAGGAGCGAAATGGATGCCAGAGTCGCCATGGTAACCCATGTCCATTATATCTATGGAATCAGGAACGGCACAGAAGAGGCAGAAGATTAGACGACTGTATAAGCAATGGTCCCTTATTGTTCCAGCAGTGTTTCCCGCACTGACACCCATACCTGAATTAATGGGAAGGATATGATGTAGGGTGAATCCGAACAGTAGGTCTGCTTTTCTCTATACATCTTTTTTTTTACTTTTAGTTTTTGCAAGAAGGGCTTTACCTTTTTTAATCGTGGCTGGTTTACTTTTCTTGAGTGAGGTTACTAGTTGATATTTTAATGTTTTCTATACATTGTTTTAGAGGTGGATGAGTACATGGCTTGATTTTGTTCTTATCTGCTTTATTGTTTCTTTCTTTTCTACAGAGTTGCTCTTTACTAGGCATTTTGTTATGTTTGTTGGGAAAATAGAAAGTTTGGGTTTGAAAGTTGAGGAATGCATACAGATGTATTGTGCATGGGTGTGATTGTAAAGATGAATAGCGTGTTGTGTGATTTTGTAGTGGGATGATAGTTGTGGTTGGTAAGATTGTAAGAGTAATAGTGTGTACAGGTGTGATGGGTTTGGGTTACTGAAGAAGAGAGTGGGGGTGCAAATGAATAAGTAGGGACATTGTGATGTTTTGAGGAAAATAGTGGGTGTCAAACCGGTGATGTTGAGATGGAAAAAGAAAGAGTGTGCATATTATAATATAAGGTGTAACACTGAAATAACCATTGGTGATTTGAAAAGAATACTCTAGGCTAATATATAGTTACACCACATTGTTACAATAATAGAGAAATGTATATTATATTCATGTACTTACTTTATAGGATGTGAAGAGAGTTCTTTTTCCGGTAGCTGTCTTCAGGAATTTTCTTTTTTACTGTAATTGTAAAAGAAAGTTTGTAGGTATATATGGTAATGGTCAAATACTTTTAGTAAGAGACGTTGTTGTTTATGAAGGTAGTTGTTGGGAAAACAAGTTAATACAAGTTGTGTTATGGGTGGTGTACTAAAGTATGTTAAGTATGTTGTTAGAACAATTGGAGTATGAGTAGTGGTGTTTGGGGATTAGAAAGAACAGAGCAGAAATGGGTGAAAGAAAAAGATGCATGTGTAGGTTACTTTAGTGCTGCTCATTTTAATGAAAGAAGTGCTGTGTTTGTGGGGCAATGTATTTGCAATGTGTTGCAGTGTTTTTTAAAGAATAGGGAATGTTTGGCCTAGTGGTAATGCAATGGGGAATTGGTGTTGCAGCAGTGCCTGTTGTCTTATAGTAGAGGTTGGAAAATAAGAGTACTTTATATGTATGGAGAAGTGCTGTATATAGATACTTTGGCTGTATACACATATGTGTGAGCAGGCATACAATGGTGGCAGTGTAAGGAATGTAATGGGTGATGTTGGAAAGTGTGACATGTTTATGGAATGGAAAATAGAAAATGCTGAGCATTTACAAATGTTTCTTTTTAGGAGCATTTTCATGAAAGTAAAACAATGCATATGTGTATTTATAGGACCTCTGTGTGCAGCTTTTTTGTATATTAAAATAAAATTTGATGGAAAGGATTTGTAGCACATGGTATGTGTAAGTTTAATATGTTGGCAGTAAATGCATACTTGCCAACATAATGTATTCCAATCTGCAGGTTCTTATGAAGTCCTAGTTTTTTTGTTTGCATTTTGGGACTTGTAGTTCACCTTTTCCCATTACGAAACCTGGACTACAAGTTACCGATTGCACAGAAAAAAACAGGACTGGATAAGCACTTACAGGTTGGAATGGGTTATGTTAGCAAGTATGCATGTACTACCAACATATTACACTTCCACATGTCAAGTGCCATTGAAACATGTTGTAGAAATGTTTTGCATCTATTTTTCTTTGTTTTGGGATCAGGTTACACTCAGTGCTGCTATAAATGCACATATGCATTTTTTAACTTGTATGGAATTGCTCTTAAAAATAAACATTTTTAAACACACATTATTTTATATTTTTCATTCAATATAAATGTCACACATTCGAATATTCCATTGCAGGCCTGTTTTTTTCTTTGGATTGTGGGACTTGTAGTCTGAGTTTTATAATGGGAGCAATGGAGTTACAAGTCAAAGAATGCAAAGAAAAAAATAAAGACATGTTACGCTCCTATACATTGAAATGGGTCATGTTGGCAGGTATGCATGTACTGCCAACATATTAAACTTGCACACACCTAGTGCCACTTAAATATGTTTTACAAATGTTTCACATCTGCTTTTTCTTTCTATTAGAAAAGGTTACACACAGTGTTGCTATAAATGGACATATACATTTGTTTACTTTTTTTTAATGCACAGGTTTGTAAGTTTTTGCTGCTTGATGTGAGCAGGTGCTGAATGCTGCAATGCAAGGATTTTACAGAGTGGTTAAAAAAGAGAATATGCTTATTGAGAAGCTTATTACAGGTTAAGTAGCAGGAACCCTCTATATGCATATATTTGTAAAAGAGTTACAGAATATACTTCAAAAAATATAAGCATACCTTTACTGTGTATTGTTAGATGCAGATGTTGTTGAATCTGGAAATATAAATATTGGAGATTTTCACAGTAGTTTCTGCTGCAGATGCTGTTATTAACAGGAGATGTATTCTGAGTTCAAGTGTACATCTGAAGTGTTGAACTGAGATGACAGGGTTAGGTGTAGAGTTTTTGGATGTTATTGGTGTATGGATGTGTGACTGTGTGAAAGCAGCCAATGAGGGAGCGTTACAAACATGAAAGTGGGAAGGGTCCTGTGCTGCGGCGTCTGGGGACACTGCAGTAGTCAACAGATGGAACATGCCACATCCATGTATTTTGAGGGTGCTCGGCATGGAAAGGGAACTGAGGAGACCGTGGACAGTCATGGATGTCCGCGGACATCGGGGAATCAGCCAATCAGGTTTCCTGGGTCTGGTGTATAGGAAGAAAGGGTAGCAGGAGTTATGTTTGGTGAGAACACTGAAGACGACTATGGCTATGTCTTTGAGGAGGCAGAGTGTATGGATTTTAGGGGACTCTTGGATCCATTGGCTGAAGGTTTATTCTGAGCACTGGTAATTGGCTGAAAATCTTGGGAGTCCATGAATTTGGAATGTCATGGTATGGAGTGCGAGAAATGAAGTGGGCTGACTTAATCCTGTTTTATAAGAATATGGTTCACTTAAAACATCCGGACATCATTGTTGTTCATTGTGGAGGGACCAGTTTGGGGTTCGTTACCAGAATTCATTGGAGTTTGCAATAAAGGATACATTTGGAATGTTGACAGAAATGTTTCCAAATTCGAAAATTATGTTTTCTCGGATTGCTAAGAGACAAATATGTATGTGTTCAAATTTATTTTGTCTGCAAATGGAAAAAACAAGGAGCAATGTGAATAAACCTGTCTGTGCTCTTTTTGTGCAATCTTGGCATGACATTTTTTTCATAATAAAAACATAAAATGTGATATTGTTGAAGAGATGGAGTGCATCTAACTGATGTTGGCAATACAATTTTTCTGGAAAACGTTAATGCATTGAAGCAGTTTCTGTAAATACATAAAGTATGGAATCAAGTATTTGTTAGAAGTTCAATTAAATAAAAATGAAAAATAGAAAAAAAATATTTAAAAGTCAAAAAGAAAAAAAAGGTTTTTTAAGAGCCACTATTTTTGTGCGAAAAACAATTACAATGATTTTCATTTCCCCACCCCACACCTGGAATGTTCTAGATGTCTGTAGACTACTGTGCTGTCCGTGGACTATGCAGGCTGCAAAGGGTCTTGTGAGGTTTTTTTTACAGTTCTATTTTTTAACTGTGAAAGGTGGCTCCTAATGGAACCTTTTTTGTGTTTTTTTGCTTTTGTATTTTTTTTTTACTTATTAAACATTTTTCCAGGAGAGGGAAGGTAAGGTGGGGGAGGGAAGAGTCACCGACCACAGAGATGGTGGGGAAAGTGGACAGAGGAAGATGTTGGGCGGCCCTTAAATCGAAGGTGGGCGGCAGTGTTTCTCATGCTCCTTGACCGCAGCCTCGAGAGCACTATGAAATTGCTCCCCCCTACAGATTGATGCTTCACAGTACAAACATAGGACTGTGACCCTCAAAAAGTAAAGGACAACAGCATTCTGTATGGCCTGCGAGGTGGCCAGAGGGATCCTATGCCCCAACGTGATATCCTTTGTGGTGAGAGGAGCGGTTGAGGAAGATGATGCAGAGGCCGACAGCCTGCTTCTCTCTGAAAAATGCGCCACCTTTTTCTGAGCAACAGAGTGGTTGGATCTGGTGTAGCAGTGCATGTAAGTGGTCCTGTAGGAGTACAGGCCCAGTTTTCCATGACTCAGTATGATCCTGCACTGAGTGCATCGAACCTTGGCTGCTCCAGCCTTTGGAGCATCTCCAATGGTGGTGGAAAACTGCCACACCCTGGATTCACAATGGGTGCCAGAAAGAGGCGATTCCTCTACCTCATCTTCACATTTCTTGTCATCCTTTTCTGTATCCTTGCACCTGTTCCTCTTTCCATGCCCTTCATATGGTGATGAATGTGGTGCCGGTTGTGATGGTGGGGGTGGCCGGGGAGGAGGCATGGCCATGACAGATGTCATTGATGCACAAAACAAGGTCTGAAAAATAAATCTGCAAAGCAGGTGATCTCTCCTGTATTGCCAGATTTAGAATTAGGAAAAGTAATGGGAGGTTCACTTCAGACGAGCCGTTTGTGGACCGTGCAACTGTCTGTGGACTACTGAGTCAAACATAGGCCTCGAAGAGTTGAGAGATCAACTACGAATAGGTTAAGGCTGTATAGGATAGAATCACTGGTGGGTGCTCCCTGGCTCTCAAAAGCATGCGAAAGGTATATATGTTCTCACCCACAGCACCACCAATACATGGAGGCATAACCCCAAGCTTCCGAAATGTAAAGTTTAATCAGTATTAAGTTTGTGAATAGCACAGGGCCAGCAAAGTACCTATAGTTCAGTCCTAGTTTGTGTGTTATCAGCCAAAAATGATACAGTTCATTTGTCATATTAATTCATCCATCAAAAGCTCAATTTATCATGAGCAAAGTTTATTCAGATTGTGGTGGTAATGCCTGCTTGGAGCCGACGCGTGTTTCGACCATAGGTTGTCTTCTAGGTTGCCATTTTGAACATGAATAGTATACAGATTACATGATCCAAGATGTCCATGTTTCAAAAGTTATTAAATAATAATTAGCCATTACATACAATATTCGTAAATGTGTGGCCAGCAGGATTTACATAGCAAACAAACAGACAGAAAACACAGAACATAAAATTAGGCATGTGTTACTTAAGCAATATTTGATTCCTTAGCAATGTGGCAAGTCTATTATTCGCCTAATGCATTTTTGCTGATGCTATGTGATTCTTGTCTTACTCAAAGAATTGACTATTAACCATTTTGTGGCACACCTTGCAAGTATTCCCATTCTAGGTGGTTATTATCTGAGACCACATATGCCTTGGGAGGGCACTTTGTTGATTTCAAAACTAATATAGGGAGTGCTTAAGTAAGTGGCATGCAATTATAGATTAACGTGATGTCGCCATGCGATACCCCACAGTTGACAAATGAGAATTTCATTGACACATTCCACCAGGCAGTTATGAATGAATTCCATCTCTACTTAGACAGGAAAGACAAGATAAGAAACACAATGAGGTATAACCTAAGCAGGAACGAAAGACTAGCCCTTAACAATTTGGCCAAGGACAAAAGTATTGTTATCAAGGAAGCAGACAAGGGTGGGAATGTTGTGCTAATGGATAACAGAACTACATGAAGTTGGCCAAGAAACACCTAGAGACTCCAGGATTCTATAAACAATTACTAAACAATCCTACCAAGACAATTTAAAATTATTATTTATTAACTTTTGAAACATGGATATCTTGGATGATGTAATCTGTATAAGACTCATGTTCAAAATGGCAGCCTTGAAGATGACCTACGGTCAAAACATGTGTCGGCTGCAAGAAGGCATTGCCACCAGAATCTGAATAAACCTTGTTCATGATAAATTGAGCTTTTTTATCTATGAATTCATGAGACAATTGAACTGTATCATTAGTGGATGATAACACACGAACTAGTACTGAACTATAGTTACTTTGCTGACCTTGCACAATTCGCCTACTCAATCCTGATTAACCTCAACTAAGAATGGGTCTAGGAGCTCTGGAAGTGTAAACAGTTGACTAGAAACTGTGTAGATTGGCATGAAATGCACTTTTAAACTGTCCACAGAGCACAGAAACTGTTCCCGGTCAGGACCTCACGCTGCACAGGTGCGGTCACATGATTACATCCAGGAACGTCTGTGGTGCTGACACCTGTCCGTGAACACCCATCAGGCGGGAAATGTAGTGCACATGCATGTGAGTGTCCGTAGAACATGCGCTCTGTCAGTGGACTAATTAAAAGTGTGTCATGCGAAAACAGACATGTCCCAACACTGCGCATGTCCAGGGCACCTCTGTTTAGAGTGCGGACACCCCGGACAGTCACATTGTCCGCAGATGCTTAATTGGGCTTTTAAAAAAAAAACCTCACATTTATAGCATAAAAATTAACTATATTTATGAACAGAATGGGGTATTGGAATGGGAAACATATATGGGAGAATTATACATTTCTGTACAATAATTATCAGTGGAGGAAGAGTGTTAGTTTTCATTAAAGCGTCTTTCATTTACATTTTTGGAAATTTATCGAGATCCTAATCCTGAGTCAGTCAAGGAGTGGATCCTACCACTGACCAAGAAGTATTCTCTGGCTCACTCTAACTCAGAAAATATGACTAACACCCTCCTGGATGCTATTGACAAGCCAACCAACATTTTAGCTCCATTGAAGTGCAGGGAGGTGAATAGCCATCCCCAAAACCCTTGGTTTTCAGAGGAAATAAAGGTGTTAAGAATGGGTAAGAGAAAGGACTTTTACTTTTGGAAAAGGTCCAAAGCATAGGAGGATAAGCGTATGTATTTGCAGCCCGCCAGGAAATATAAATTGGTGGTTATCAAGGCTAAGAAAGACTCCTATGAAACACGGATAGCGTTGGCACAACATGATTCTAAAGATATCTTCGCCATCCTGAAGGAATTAGAGAAACCACCCATCAACGTTCAGGAAAACATCTGTAAAGATCAAGATTGGTGTACACGTATTCAAAAGACCATGCTGGATTAAATTGCATAAATTAAAGGTAACATTGAAAAAGCAGAAACTCGTGATACTCTGCAGTTTAATAAGGGAATAGCAAACATGAGATGCATGATGATCCAGGTTTAATTTTAAGAGCATTACAGAGGACGATTTGCATATCATTTTGGGTAAACTTAAACCGTCCTCATGTAAAGGGGATATTTTTTCAGCCACCGCTATTGAGGCTTGTTCAGAGGTATTGATTAGTTCTATAACTAAAATAGTTAATGCCTCTTTTAGAGAAGGATTTGTTCCTACCAGTCTGAAGGAAGCATGAATTACCCCTCTGCTAAGAAAACAAGGACGGGGTCGCAATATAGCTACGAATTACAGGCCAATAAATAAATAACTGGCCATTTTTGCTCAAAATATTGGATAGAGTGGCATACGAGTAAATACTGAGCCTCATGAAAAACTATCCTGTTCTGAATGGTGGACAGTCGGGCTTTAGGCCAGGTTTTAGCAAGGAGTCAGCACTGTTGGAGCTTAAGTCCAATATGATGTCATCTTTGATGTTCTGGGTGTTAGTCTTAGCAGTGCACAGAGGTGGCGCGTGTTATGGTTGCCTAACTTTACCATAACTGGTGAATTTCTGGGGGTTTTCGGTTTTACTTGTAAGCATAACGTCCCTTTAACAAAGTTTTTTCAGTGAATATATATATAAACATGTATATTATAGTGCACCTTTGCCACACTATAGTTAAGTTGAGCATCAACATAAATCAGAAACCCGAAAAATGAATTGCTAATAATCTTTGACTCGTATGACGAATCTGCCAAAAATGTTGCAGAAAATGTTGTACGCATGAGCTCCCACAGACTGGACATTTCGGGGAACAATCTGTTCAAAAGTTTTAAAAAAGTTATTAAGGGAACAATTGGGACTCGCCTGCAACTTTTTGTTTGTTTTCTTAATAACCTTTTTCTTTTTTAATGAATCTTTCCCAAATATTGCAGACGGGGAGGCCCACGTGTCCCTAATTGTCATCAGAATTTCAGCCAAATCCATTGCATGAGTCAAAAGTTATTAGCAATTCATTAATTTGGGTTTCCTATCAGAGTCCAACTCACCTTAACTATACGTCGACCAAGTCCCCATTCATTTTCCTGTACACAAAAAGGTCAGTTTTTGACGGACTGCACAGTGAAAACTGCTTGATGGATTTGGACCAGGTGCGCAAAAACTTGGGCATGAAGCCTTGAGTTGCAATCTTTTTGGGGTCTGGTGTTATTGCATCTAGAACTTTTTAAAATATTTGATGGTTAAATGGGTGCCCCCTTCTTCCAAAATTATAGAGACATATCCCATGGTGCTTTGCAGTATAGTGGAATTTCTGAAATGAAAAAGCCACCATATTTTTTTTCTCAATGCAAGAGATAACCGTGGCTATGCCCGTGACTACCAGAAAAAAAAATTCAAAAAGGGCATTTGGAGCAGGAAAGCAGACTAATTGGCATCAGGTTAGAGGTGGGGGTGTGGGAGAGGCCACCATGTGTAATTTGAAAGTTGGTGGGGGGTTAGGGATGAAGTTAACAGCACAAAAGCAGTGGTCGAAGTGTATGAATAGAAGTAGTGGAGCTATGTTCCCTGCTGGCCTGTCCCTGCTCCCCACAAACCACATTGCCACAACCCCTTCCACACACAATACAACCCCCCAAACACTTGCACCTGATGTTTAAGGGAACTTTCAGTGCAGTGCACTGAAAGTGAAGGTTTCAACTTCTTTCTACACTTTTATTTTAAAAGAAAACCATTCCGGAACGGTTTATTTTTAAAATAAAAGTATAGGAGCTGTACAAGGGAATTAAAAAAAGTATAGGAGCACCGCTCCCGACCGCTCCCGCTCACTTCGACCACTGCACAAAAGATTTTCTATAGTTGCTGTTATTCCACATGATAACTGCAGCTACAGAAGAAAATACAAGCGGGATTGAAAGTGTGTCACATGGAAACAACAAGTGTTGGGGGGAATGGGAGAGGGGTGAGGAGGTGAAGAGTCCTTGAGGGGAGTGGTGGGAGCAGGCACAGATGAGGGGGACACTCTGTGAGTGCTCGGGAGAGCACAGAAACAATGTTATATATGTTATGTTTACAGCTAAAGTGAGTTAGGGGTGAAAAATCAGCAGCCGTAGCTACTGGCCTGCTAGTGTTTTAAACAAAAGAGTGGGATCAGGCGAAGGCTGGCAGTGTTGTAAAACATACAGTGGGTAGGGACTTCGGCTGTGGCCACTGGCCACAGCTGAAAGCCATTGCTAGTGGTTTTGGAATATAAAATGGCCTGGTAATGTTGTAAAATATACAGTGGGCATGGCACAAAGCCATGGCTAGTGTCCTGCTAGTGTTGTAAAATATACAATGGATACAGCCGAAGGATATGCCTAGTGGCTTGGTAGTGTGGTGAAATATAGAGTGGGCACAGCCAAAGGGAGTGGCCACTGGCATGGAAAATAATGATGTTATAACAAAACCCTTGAAATTCACTGAAAAAACTTTAGTTAAGCCATTCATGACTTCCCAAATGCACTGAATTTCAGGGATTTTGTTGTGAGAAATTTAGGCAACTTACCTACACTTTAACTAATGTTTTTTCAGTGAATTACATGGCCTGCCTTAGAGACCGTGTAGTTATGGTTACGTTGCTCCACCCATGTGGAGAGCACTTTTTGGCAGCTTAGAACTTCACCCCCCCCCATGGATGAATACTCACCAAGCTTTGCAAAAAATGTACATGGCTGCCTCAGATTGATTATGCGAAGTCTGGTGAGGTTTCGTCCAGGAAGGGCAAAGTTATAGGGGGGGGTCCCAAAATGTGTGGCTTTCCTCACAGATGCAATGGAAAAATAAATGTGCTCATGCCTACAGCCCAAACCACTGGATGGATTTTCAATCACTTCCCTATTCGGTCAGCTGACACCCTCCTGGGGCAATCCAATAGCTCTGTGATGCCCATGGACATCATACGTGCCTGCTGATTGGTCAATTAAAAACATGAGGTGCGTCAGATTCTTTGGAAACGGAAGCCATTGATGACATCACAAATTATATTAATTTGAATAAGCAGCCCCTACAGGGGTTGTATTTACAATGTTGGTAACAAGATGTTAGGGGTGATTGGGAGACCTATCATGAACTACTTAATGTATTAAAGAATGTACTCATTTAACAAAACATTATATTCAAGTTTTGTTGTTAAGAGAGGAACCTAATCATACATACATATAGGCAACGGTTGCAGCATGCACCATAGAAGTACAATGTTTTTAATCTGGTAATTTCTGATAGTAAAATAATCAATGCTACCTTATGAGAGTTTTGAGTAATGTTAAACATGGAATAAATAGGTGACAATCGAAAACTTACCACACACTCGTGTTAGTAGTAAAAATACATATAAAAACCCACAATGCATACAAATTATAGGCACATACAGGGAAACTAAGGTAAGGAAGAAAAAAAACAACAGCACCAAAAATGACAATAACATTAGAGTTAATCATCATGTACACAAATTAATTGTGTGCTTGATGCCTGCTTATTGCCCCATGTATCTTTATGAGCTCAGATTAAACTCTAAGAGAAGTACTTTAGGAACATATAAAAAGGTTAATGTGTAGATTGCGCATTAACAGATTCAGGCATTTGTGAGTACTTATATCATTCTAGGCCATAAAAAATAATCAGGTTTTTGGAGGGCACCTTGCTTGACCTCAATACAAACATTCTTTAACATATGGATAAGGGTAAAACATCTCTGCTGATGCTCTTGGATGTGACGGCTGCTTTTGATTTGGTGGATCATTCCATCCTAGCCAGTAGACTGCTCGAGAGGGCCTTTTTCGTGAACAAAGCAGTCAGATGGGTACTATTGTTTTTGTCAGAACGATCTGCCAAGGTCTTCCATGAGGATGTCATGTCAGAAGGCGTGGCCATAAAATGCGGAGTTCCACAGGGCTAGTGTTTATCACCTACCTTGTTCAACATATTTATGCTCACACTCTTTGATCTTCTTGAGGATGATAGTACCTGTTACGCTAACTAAGTTGATGATACCCCTGTCTTAAGTCATGTTCAAGTATCCTATCAATAATTGCATGGTGAGCAGTAATCTCTAGGGGGTGCTGCATCAGCAGTCCACAGTGCTAGAATACACGTTTGTTTCCTAACATTCTTTTTTATAATGTTAGGAAACGAAAGTTTTACATGTGTATTTTACCACTGGCACTGCTGCAGGCTGTGGCCATGGCCAGGGCAGTTTCTAGTCCATTTAGTGCCCAGGGCAAAACACTAGGAATGCGCCCCCCCACACCCCATCCCATGCGCCACTCCCACTGCACCCCGCGCGCCACTCCGGCCACACACCGCGCACCACTCCCACCACACCCTGCGCACCACTCCCACTGCACCCCGCGCGCCATTCCCAAACAACACCGTTAAGGAACTCCTACCCAAAGTCAATCAGTTTGTCACACAAGGAATGAATTGCCATTTGCAACGGTGGGCCACTTTTTCACTGGTGCCCAAGACAATTTTATGCCCCAGTCCCACTTAGGCTGCAGATAATGAGGACTGGGCACACCAATCAAGAGACCATGAATATGGCACAGGATGCAGTATATACAACCAACAAAGAACACAGGATGCTGAAGGCGGTTTGGAGGCAACCTAAGCCAAAAGGGCAATGACAAGGAGACACCTGAACCCAATAAACAATCACTTTAACATTCTTTGAATGGGAATCAAGTGTATGCTTTGATACAGTAAAGTCTGTCTGTTGACTTGTTATAAGGATACATGGACCCGGATTATTTATTTATTCATGCAATGTTTGTCGGGTACCTGCATATTTATTTATTTATGCAATGTGTGTCGGATACAGGTATCCGACAAACATTGCATAAATAAATAAATTATCCATCTCCATGTACCCGACAAACATTGCATAAATAAATAAATAAATCGGTTCGTAGCTTAAAGAATATTTACTCAGCAACACTGGTCAAAACTATTATCCGCATAGTGAAGTAACTCATCACTAGTGCCATGGAACTGGTTTAATGTGTAATTGATATATAGTTTGGAAAAGAAGCGGCATGAAACAAATAGCGCTGCTTTAAACTATTATTTTGGCAATTTTCTGGGCTTGCATGGACGCCCCATGGACCCAAACGGGTCTCCGTTTGTACCGGGTCGGGCCCACAGTGCATCCCTGCAAGGCACGCCCACTCCCCACAGCCCACTACACCTCCCCTCCCATCTCAATGCCAGCACAAAACCATCTAGTGACTAATGGGCCACCATTAGCAGTTTCCTGCTGGCATTGTGATGGAAGGGGCTGTTCTTAGCTGCAGGGGGACCTAAAGTGTTTTTATTGGTGTGCTTATGCCCCCCACCACAAGTGGTGCAAAAATGGTCAGTGGGAGCCTCCGAGTTCTGTAATGTCACGTAGTACTTTTGTACTACGTGACATTACAGTCGGAAGGGGCAGTGCCAGCACCTGACCTGCGGAACTTTCTCCACGTCAATGCACCGCCCCACAAACTGGGGAATTCCATCACCTCCAGAGGCTCCAGGGACTAGGGCAATTGTGCCCCCCTGGGGCTATTGCACCCCAGGCAGTTGCCCGCCTCGTCCGGGCCAAGAAACGGGCCTGGCCTCGGCCCTCAGGCAGGGCAGGGCAAATGGCAAAATATTAGCGACATTTGTTGCTTTATTACCTTTCCCCGGCCCCGGGTGGCGCTGGTGCCAGCCAGGCCCATGGGCGCACGTGCGGTGTGCCCTCCTCCAGGCTATGGGCCTGCACTGACACTGAAGTGTGGATCGATTGGGGCTGGCTGGTGTTGTCGGCCCGGCCATTACAGAAAAGAGGAGCAAGTGGGTCACTAAATCCTGAAGTTGTTCCCATCACAAGCACACACTGCCAAGCAGCAGCAGAATCAGCAAATACAAACAGTTGCTGCATCCTGCCCTCGCTGATTGGCCTTGTTGCAGGAAACCCGGCAGTAACTACAGCCTGCCGAGGCAAGCACACTTCTCTCCTCCTGCTCCCGTCCTCGCAGGTAAGGCCTATTGCTGCATAGTCGTTTTATTTATTTAAAAATGGTATTGCAGAGATGACTGGGCCATCCAAGAACAGCCTCTGGAGGCCACAAAGCTAGACACTTTTGTCAAGGCTGAAGTAGACATGAAAAAGGAAGCGAGCACCTCAGGAGATCACCTCAGGAGATCAAAAGGCCGGTTCTCGGAAGACCTGGGCAGAGTGTCACAGTGAGCAGATTTTAGACAGTTGCACGTTCCAGCGGGGTTGGATTGATCAATCCGTTGGCCGGCCAAAATCACTTCAAGGGAGATGCCCTGGGGGCCGGTACCACGCTTGGGCCAGTTTGGGGGTTACTATGCCCCCCTAGTTCCCGTTCCCAAGCATATTGTTCGTCATTCCCTCTTTCCTGGACGTGCACTGCTGACTTTATTTTAGTGCAAGAGTTTCATACATTTCACTGTTCGCTCAGACTTGTCTTATACTCTTCTTTGTCGTTGTGCTTCTTTTGTTTGGTATAGCAATCACGCTAGTCTAACAAGATAAACAAACACCTACACGAACGCGCCTTGTGGATGATGGTGTGAAGAATGGATGCAGGCGCTGGACCAAAAGCTGAGCGAAGTCTGCACAGCAGCTGACTTGGGAAAGCGACTCAGCAACTACAGTAGAAACTGTCTCCGTGGACGGATGGCCCGTCTTCCATATAATGCAAATACCCAGACTTGCAGGATGCATGATTCACTTTCTTTGATCCATTGGGGGCGACATGCTGTAGCATCAATTCATGGCCTTTAAAATACCCTGCACGGTGCAGCTTCCGATCTCCTTTAACACAAATGCTGGGAAATGGCCATGACTAGCTAATGCCACATTTATCAAAGCCAGGTCTCTAAAGAATGGTTCAAGTGTTGGGGAATCACCTGCTCACACTTTCTGTCATGTGACCAACCAGTGTGCAAAAGATGTTTCAGAGCATGGGGCTCTTGATGCCACCCATTTCTGCATTTGATACACCAGCAGCTAAACACACCCTGTGGAGGCAGCTCCTTCTGCATAGTCCATTTCTCTCCCAAGCTCGGGACAATGTTCTTTACCATAATGGAGAATGTGAAAAAGTGCAGTGCTGCAAGGCTGGGGGTGGGGGTGGGGGTGGGGGTGGAGGGAAAAGCGCACTATGTTTGGGGTACACTGGAGATGCTTCCCCTGATACCCGCAGTACTCCAAGTCCCTTGAAATGAAATTTGTCTATACACTGCACAATGTGCAAGGGCCGCTGTTATTCAAGCAGCATGCGACTAGTAATTTGCAAAAAGTAAACTTAACGAGTCCCAAGAAAAGGTTGCCTTGCATCCTATAAGAATTTGATCGTTTTTGTTTTTATGTTGGGATGGTAGACATCATTTTTCTTTGTGATCTTACAGTTTCATGGTGCTGTCAGGAGCTAAAATGAGTAATCATGAAGGAAACATTTAAGAATTTTGAGAGTTCATGAGCATGAGCGAAACAAACCCCAATACTCGAACTGCCATTTCTCTGCCGCGGTAATGCACTGCAGTGTGTTTCACTGTAAAGTCCACATTGTAATCTCATAGTTTTAGAATTCCACCTCTCCAACATTAACATTGGGAGCTATGTTGAATTGTACTTTCATGTTAACTCTCTGCATATGTTTAAAGTAGAGTTTACCAATCACATGGAGTAGTGATATTGTTTACGTGTGTCTACCCTAAATATATTTAACTTCCTGTGAAATATTTGATGCAATACACATTGCATAAATGCATGTATTTTAATGCTGAGATAGACGTGCTTGTACAGCTATTGGTGGGTATGTTGCTTGTGCTTGTTCTTGGAGGTTTGAGTAACACTGTTCAAGACCAGTTCATCACCTCTTAAGAGTGGCTAAATGTTTGAGGTCATACGAATGACATTAGTGTAGATCTGAAATTGTCGATTCTCTGACCTGAGTCACAGCAGCAAACTGGTCACTGTTACTAAAAATGAAGAGCAAAAGCAGACTAACATAACCAGGCCTGTTCGGGTTTGACCCTCTTATTGCTATTTTCTGAGGTTCATGAAATTCAGCAGATGCCAGCATTGACAATTTTGTGAACTCATAGTCCCCACTCCCGCTGCTCAGCCCATGACACATGCCTGAGATCACATGTCTGGGGAGGGGGGGCACCAACGATGCTTCCCGCCTGGGGTGCAATCTGTTGTAAGACCTGCCCTGATCATAATTCATGCTCAACAATAACATTTCTGATGTTATTTAGGGAGCTACTTTCTTTTTGCTATTATCAAAATGTATCAAAATCAATGCTCTAGACAAGACACACTGAGCATTGATAAGTGTGGACATCCATCTATGCTCCCTGATAGGATCAGAGTTACATTTAATTGGTGCAGTAGGCAACGGTGCAGCTGGTATATAAAATTTTTTTACAGATAGTTTAATGACGTCTTGTGTGAAAATGTCCTGGCCAATATTCAATATTCGATGAAAAGAGTTCCTGGAATCATACGTCCTTTTCTTATTGAGTTAGCTATACAGTAAGATTAAAACCAGCCTCTTCCATTAGGTCAGCAGTCATGCTCTTAATATTCTTGATAACAGAAACAGTGCCCTCTGCCAACGCTGACCTTGCTCGTGCAGGCTCAAGCAGGCTTTCAGGTATTACAGCACCCGAGAATGGCTATTCCTGGAACGTGATGCAGTATCTGGCAACCTATCACCTTAATGGGGCATTTTAAATTGTGCTTGGCATATGATGGCAGCAACTGGGCATGTAAACCTTTCATGTGACCCTTACATGTGATGGCAATACCATGATTGTTAGGCATGAACTTGCATTGGATGGCATTACTGGCGCCTATGAGACTACCCTTGGTGTACCTTACATATACCATACATATAAGGAAATACCTGCCACTTGTAGCATTTGAGGCTGATTTGATGGCGAACTGTTAACATCAGTGCAACTCGGGGAGGATTGCATCTGTGGACGTGTATACATAGCGTGCTTTGTTTTTGTCCTACCTTCTTCACACTTATGTTGTGCACGCATTAGTGGCACATTTCACAACAGGACATGGGCAACATGTCCCAATGGTTCCCTCATGCCCTCACTTAGATTATACAAGTGCTCACTGTTGGTAAAAGGTGCATGGATGAGATTAACATTGCCTTTTTGTATCCCTTTTCTCATTACATTGAATTGAATTAGGCTTCACTAATTGGCTGAAGTTTATTTTGGTGGGTCATTTAACAGCTCTCCAAAGTAATACATCTTCCTTTCTTTTAATTGCTTCTTTGTAGATGTTTAACGTTGTATCCTCTTATGGTCGGTATTTATTGAAAACAAAACATGCATTTTGAAGGTGTATGGAAAGAGGGTTATTTTACATTATGCATAAGAATTGCAACTCCTTTGTGTGGAAGTGCATGTGAGGATTTGACCATGCATGTGCTACACATGCATTTAGTAGAAGCTGATTGTGGACCAAGTTGAGATATCGCACCCTTACTGTAATTGATGTCTCATGTCTTTCAGCTGAAGACAGGCCTCCTTAGTATTTAGTCCAGTTGACTATTTCCGAATGGGTTCAACTGTATTCTGTTCTTCACATATTGTTATTTGTACGTGTCCTGAATTGCTTTCCAATGCTGTATGTTTTTGTGGTGTCAGGTACATTTCCATGGTTGAATCTACTACATAGATTGCAATGCTGCAAACCCCGTTTGGTACATCTGGATGCAGTAGAAACCATTTCTTAAAGGGCAACTGGATGTTCTACTAGCAGGAACAACTCACAGCTAGCATGAAACCACTTCCGATATCGCATGCCAGCTGCAACAAGCCTTGTTCTCTCAAATGTTTCAATTGAAAGTGTGCCCTGGTTGAAAGTCAATTTCCCAATAGTTTCCACCAGAGTGAGTGGCTTCCATATGGGTTTTGTACATCTCCTGTACTATTTAAGGGTGATTATTGTCCCTCCATGTGCTCCACACTACCCTCCCTGTCCCTGCCCATACATCTGCAAACAGCGTCCTGTGAGATCCACTGCTCCCTCCTTCCCCGCGCCTCTTTTCATATTTACTCATCACCCCCATTTTCTCTTGATCCTCATTTGATATAGCAGGACACAGATGCTGCCTTGGTGGTGCTATGAAACATTCTTACAATTAATTTGGCAAGTCAGTGGTGGCAATAAGTGCACATGTTCCTTTCCTCCACTTACTGGGGTACAATATACCGATTTGTGAAAAAAGAAGAGTTGTAAAAAGGGAGTTTTGCCATAGCTATTGGTCAAGATGTAGCCAAGCAAACATGAAACAGTAGCTGAAAGCCGAGTCTTGTTCCACTTGCTCTCACCCCGGCGACAGAGTTCGGGGTGCTGCGAGAAACTATGAACACTCAACTAGTAGACAGTTCAGCTCAGATTTTGCCTGGGGCATGGGTTTTATCATGGAATATTGCTGGGGTAGACACATACCTCTCTGATACTGACTGGCTTTGGGATTCTGGGGTGATTTGTCTTCAAGAACCTTGGGTTCTGGAACCCCCACATATCCAAGGGTATGATGCCTTTTTAAAACCAGCCAGTAAGGGGGCGAGTGATTGCCCGAGTGGGGCCAAGTGACTTGGGTGAATGCTGCCCTGTCTAAATCTGTTACCCAAATAGATATGGATTCCCCAGATGCCCTAGAGATTTGGCTAAAATGATGGGATGATTCAGTAATCCTGATGATTCATTTCTACAACAGGGTCTCACCGGGAAGGGGTCTGGATCTTGTAGAGATGATCACAAATAGAGTACTAGATTGGAGACTGAACTCACCAAGACCTAAGATTCTAGTTATGGGGGATCTCAATCTCCAGAATGAGCCTCTTCGTGGTCTGGATGACATTACATCCGAAGAGGATAGTCATTGGGGATTGGGCCCTCTGTATCCAGCTTTACCGCTGCAACAACACAAGTATGCGGAAGATACAGATGTTTTGCTTATGTCTGCCAACCTGCGCTGAGGGAGTGCTCCTGGTTAGTACCCAGACGTACGTTTACTGGCCCTGGGCAAGGTGCAGTTCATCTGGAAATCGTGGGGAATGTCAGGAGAAACATTAGATGGGGGATTGATTTAGGGGCAGTTTTGCTATCGGTTTATGATGATATCATTGTATCCCTGGAGGATCATGCAAGGGCAGATCTGTGCAACAATGTCTCCTGACGGCGAAATCTTGCAGAAACAGAAACCCTTGGTACGATAAGGACTGCAGGCAGGCCAAGGGTCGGCTTACAGCAGTAATGAAGTGCCCCTGATTACAAACGAGAGGTGAAGTCGGGCTGGCTAAAAGAGAGTACTGGGAGATGCTGAAGGACAAACAAAAGGCATGTCATAAAGATGTTTGTGGAAAATAATTGCAAACAATAGGGAGTGGGGATTCAAAGGGTTTTTGGGCCATGATCTGGCGGCTAAAAGAACAGGGTGCAATCTTTTGCAAGGCTGCCTCCCAGAACAGTGTTGGGTTGAACACTGGGAATCATTATCAGGCCAAAGGGGCAGCTCCCATATAAATGAGTGATTCCAAAGTGGGTGTGATTGTTTGGGGTGTACACAACTGTCGGCCGCTTGTACTTACAAATAAAGAGGTAGAGAAAGCGGTCCTGAATCAAAAACCGGGTAAAGCCCCAGGGCCAGATAGGGTCCCTCTAGATTTCTCTGGAAACAAAAGTACTGTCTGGATGCCGTATCTGACAAAATTGTTCAATACCATGTTGAGTAAAGGTTTGGTGCCTGTGTCTTGGACCACTGAGGAAATCGTCCCTATTTATTAAAAAAGGGCACTCGGGACAGCCCCCTAACTTTAGACCAATTTCATATTTGGACGCAGGAGAGAAAACATTTGCTCGGGCACTATTATACCACCTAGATGTTTGACTAAGAACAACAGGATCACTGACCACCGGCATGCAGGAATTTGTAAAGGCTTGAGTGCTATCGATCAAAGCCACTGCCTGCGGTTTGTCTGTGATAAATATGTGGTCCTCAGAAAGATCAGTGTTTATGCAATTTTTGTGGATTTATGCACCGCCTTTGACATCATACTGAGGTATCGGTTGTGGGAGGTGCTAAGGGATTTGGGCATCCCAAAGGCATTACTATCTGCTATCCAGAGCCTATACACTGGAAATACTGCAGTTGTCCGGTGGGGAACCAACAGGAGGACAACTGGTTGTATAGACATCAAGAAGGGCGTACGGCAGGGGTGCATTCTGGCCCCAAAACTGTTTTGTATTTTTTATTAATGGACTCATTACGGAGCTTTTGGACGCCCAAACTGATGCTCCATCTTTGGCTGCTTTTTGCGGATGATGCAGTGCTTTTATCCCTGAAACCTGCTGGTGCTCGTAAGCAGCTGGAGATCTTTGTTGCCTTCTGCAAGAGGAATTTGCTCTCAATCAACATTAGTAAAACCAAGTCCATGAATTTTAATACTAATGTTAGCAGAAGGCAAAAGGTTTTCAGGCTGGCTTTCGGCAAAGAAGATACTGTGCAGGTCTCCACCTATGATTCTACAAATAGATAAAATAAAATACAAATGAGGGTTTTGGTTTCTTGTGGGTGGTCACTACACCTGGAGAAGGCAAAACTAATTTGGCTAGGTATGGTGGTCCTCTTGCCAGGTTGATCCACGAGAATGGCAATGGGGCTATCTCTGTGTCACTGGAGGCATATAATGTAAGCAAGGCAAGCAGCATTGTATGGGGCGGAACTGTGGGGAGAAATGAATATCAACATGTTGGCAGTGGTGGAGAACAAATTCCTGAAAAATATTCTTGGTTTACCAAATAGTGTGCCAAATACACTAGTGTTGTTAGAACCGGTCTGCACAGAATATAACTGATCTGCCAGTCACGGCCAGTGCTATACTGAGTTTCCTTGTTGAGAAATAAAAACCTACACAAATACAGAGAGGGGATGATGGATGTTTTGCCACAGCAAGGGGGGCACCTCATTGAAATGGGCTATCCATGTCAAAAGTTTGTTGGGGATTTTTGGGCTTGGGGGTTTTTGAACCCTACTGCTATGGTTCCTCCTTCTAAGGGTGAGGTAAAGAGAGCCATGTTGATCAAGGTGGATCGGGACATAGTGCTTAAGTCTCGGGCCTCTGAATCCTTGGCTCGTTATCTTACCATAAAAAAAAACGGTAGGTTGCGAAGACTATTTGAACTACATTACCCCCAAACAAGAAAAATCTATGTATTGAAGTTCTGCAGCACTTTTATATAAATGAAACACTGGAGTTTCTGCAAAGTGTATTTTATGTAATGAATCGGATTAAGACCTCTGCCTCATAATGTTCTTATGCCCCGTCACAAAGCCATTGAGGAAACGTTGCCTGAAAATGCTCTTTGTAAGCCGTAGCTGTAGGACAACTACCGAAGCCATAACATTGTGCTTAGACTCAGCTGAGGTTCCTGTTGTTTTAACAACTAGTAGCTACCTTAAGTGGGTATGGAGGGTTCGCTCGAAGAAGCAGCGAGACCCTCCAAAGCCCTGATGGGAAGACACCGTGTTGCTATGGTTTGTGAAGGAGGCAGGTATCACATTTTAGCTGATTTCATGATGAATTGATGATTTCATGAATTGATGTGTTATATTGTATTGGTGTTAAGTATGTTTTATGTCATTGTTTTATGACATTAAGTCGAAATAAATCCTATGAACTGAACTGAAATGGTAGATCTCATGAGAAAAGAATAGTCGTGTGAATCACATCTTATTCAAGGAAATTGGGGTGTTTGAGGCTGCATTTGGCATACAATAATGGAAGTTGCACACTGGTGGGTATTACTGGGCTATTTAAAGTTGCAATTTACATCCTACAGCCAAAACAAACTGGCTTTGCCAATGCTTCTTTAAAAGTCGCATTGTGTGTGCTTCTCTTAAACTGCTATCTGTCTACTATCTCGAACTAACTTAACAGACAACTCTAAACATGGGGCAGGGAACATCTCTATGGCATTTCCCCATTATTGTTTTGTGTTCCTTTCTAGCCACCTTAAATGACATCAAGGATCCTGCAAGGAGATAGACGTGACTGAGGCAAGAGCGCATGTGTCATGGGCCCAGCCACATATAGAGGTAATTGGTAATTGCCAATGTGATGGGAATGAAAGCCCATGTAACAGGACTCTTGCAACTTCCCACGAATGATCCTAAAAAATTGATCCCTTTTGAGGGCTATCATATTGTCACGTGAGATACGGGATTTGTGTCAAATGAGTTGGAGTTGTACTGACACCTTCTCGCCACAGTCTCCTCCGGGCTTTTACCTTTTTCTTTTCGTTCTATTGGACGTCTTGGGTTTGGCACTTTGCAATGTTTGCAATTTAAAATTGGCAAGTTGTGTGAAACTGAGCATTTTCCCATTTGTGCAGAGCATATTCTCCCTCATATTACAGGTGTTTGGACTACTGCACAATTAGCATATCAAGCTTTGGCGTTAATGTCAGAAAAGAATTCAAAAAGTGCAAAAACTTTGATTAGCCTAAATAGGAATCTAGCTGCATTGAAATCTCGAGTCAGTGGGTGCCAAATCCTTATCCAAATTCAAATGAGTGTTCATGCAAAAGTTCAATTGTGGTCACGAGGAACAGCTTTATTAGAAAATAGGGAATGAGAAACTTTCAGGACTTACATAATGATCTGCATGGGCTTCCCTTCATGAGGTTCCTGCCAACAAGGTTTTGTGCTTCAGGGAATGGAATAACCTAACCTAGCAGGAAAGTTGACAGGACTCAAGGAGGTTTCAAAGAGTCTGCAAGAAGGTTTGAAAATCATAACTTCCAAAAAGATTAAACATGTGCGATAACAAAAATGTTTCTGGTAGGAAGTCCAGAGAATGCACCTCAATCACAGTTTGGCAGAGTGGTAAAAAAGTGGTGGTAATTCCGTTACTGCCATTTCATTTGGCAGTAATGGCAATACCACCATTTATACTGCTCCGTCAAATACTGACCTTGGCCCATTCTAATATTTATTGCACTAGACTGCAGCACTAAAATTGGCAAGTCATGGAGGTCAACTGCAATGCAATTTGTAAGAGCTACACCTTCGTCAATTTGAGGGATGATAAATTGCATGCCATACAAATCCTCCTTCTCCATTGGTGTTTGGATTCCGCAGCAGTTTTAAGAAATAAAAAAACATCGTAGATGTTGCTATCATGGGAAAGGGGATAATGGATTATCATAAGAGCACAAGATAATGATCTATGCATGAAGGGGAATCTCACAATTCCTCCAGTGCATGACGATCACTAGCAGCACATCTTGTGATTTGAGGGTATCCAGGTGGTTAGTTTGATAAATGCTGTCTTTCTCTACTTATGGAATTAATATTCTTGTCCAGGTTGGAGAAATGAGATATTGATAGATTAGATGGAAAAATGTAGCATACCTCCTGTCATCAATACAAAGTATCTGGCTATGAATACAGATGCCAGGACATTGTCTGGGATGTATCTTAGTATACGATTATCATATTCAATGAGTTCTGTTGTACAGAATGGCTCAAATCATTCATGGCCTCCTTTCTCTCAGGATCTATTCACTTAACCATCATATGGATTTCATGATATATTTGCCGTAAGGATTGGTCCCACCTTTTCTCTGTGCTTTGATGGTGTATTTTATCCTGGTTGAAGAAGTACAAGGGGGGGAAACAGGTTATATATGAATGCTTTGCCAAAACTGTGTACCACACTAAACTCAGTGTTTCGCCAGAATGGGGCATTGAAAGGCTAACCTAACAAAAATATATCATGGTGTCTCTAAATGGTGCTCCCATTGAATAGGTTATTTGATGCTTGTTTCCAAGACAGTTCAGCTTTGTAATTTACTGTTACCTTCACATGTTTGAAGCAATCATTACAAATGTGAATTTGAATCAATAAGCAAAGTGCCAAGTTTTAGGGTGAAATAATAGAATCAAAGTCTTGGGCCTGTCATCAAATCTGCTTGCTTTCTAACCTAGGCAGATCAACATCTTGTGGGATTAGTGTTCCTCTAGCCTTTGCCCTCTCATGGTCCACCGTGTTGTGGCCTAGAGTGAAATTCTAGAAAAGCATCCCAGCCTGCTAATACAGCTGGTTTATATAAATTAGTCCCAACTCTGTTTCCCTGTTAGCCAATACAATCCTAACAGATGGTGATGTCATCCATGTAATCATTTCATTTATTGTTTATTTTATTGTGCATTTGTTAGGCGCTTATACATTAACTCAATTCTGTTTCAAAGCGCAACAGGCAAGGAACATGGGATTGAAAACAATTATTACTGTTGAAGATAAAAGACACACCTACTATGGCTTGTGAGTATTCAGAATGTGCAAGTGCAGTGATTAGAGGAGAAATGGGGGTTGGGTAAGAACTGGAATTTCTGTGCAGGTGGGTGAGCAGCAGATAAAGTGCATAGTATGGTAAGTGCTATGTGGCCTGGAGCTGCATTGTGTAGAAAGTGCAAGCCTACAGGAGTGAGGCCGGTGGGTGCTGAGGCAAGGGCTGAGAGGTAGGCAGAGGTTGGGCGATTGGGTATGGGAGGTCAGGTCCCCAAAGGGATACATAAGGGCCCTGATGACCAATCACAGTGACTGTCAGATTAGCAGAGGAGGGACGAAGGGTAGGAGATGGTGTAGATGAAAGTCTTGAGGAGCTTCATGAATTTGAGGAGGTCCTGCTCAAGACCAAGAGGAAGGGGGAGGCTGTTCCATAAGAGGGAGCAAGCTGAAAAAAGTGATTGACCTCTGACCCTCTGTTTATCAAAACAATTTACACACGAGAGTTGGTGCCAGAGGACCGCAGAGGTCTAGAGGGAGAGTATTTAGCAAGAGAACATTGCAGATAGCATGGTCCCAGGCCCCACATATCCTTGAGGATGATGAAGAGGGATTTGAATTCAATTTGTGCCACAGCCGGGAGCCAGTGAAGAATATTTAGGGCAGCAGAGATGCGGTCCCTGGAATTAAGGCCAAGGATAAGTCTTGCTGTCCTATTCTTGATTAGTACAAGCGGTTGTAACGTGGAAGATGGTAGATTCAGGAGAAGGTTATTGCAGTAGTCAAGCTTACAGAGAACAAGGGCTCGGGTAACATTGAGCTTCTGGGTGAAAGTGAGAAAAGGGATAATTCCTTTGAGAAGGAACAGTTGAAAGTGGGACTTCTTGATAATGTGTTCAATGTGAGGGCGAAATGGGAGAGAGTAGTCAAAGATAACTCCAAGGTTTTTGGCTTCAGAAGAAGGAGAAGGGGGAAAGCCGATGGAGGATGGCCAGAGTGAGGGGAAAAAAGAGGGAGCAGGGGACCCAATGGGAATTATCTCATTCTTGCTGGCATTGAGGCAGAGATCGTTGGAAGTACACCAGGACATGATGGCAGATAGTCAGGGATGATGGAAGATATAAGAGGGTCAGCAGGAAGTTTGAAAAAGAGTTGTGCCATCTTCGTGGCACTGGAAGTTGGCGGAGAAAGATGAAATGAGACGTGCTAGCTGAGTAATTTAAGTGTTGAAGAGCCAGGGGTGGGGTTTGAGCCCTTGGGGACACCACAGGTGGAGAAGGAAGTAGGTGAGGAGAAAGTGCCCAAAATGACTTGGGATGAACGGTCAGTTAGGAAGGAGGTAAACCAATACACTGTCCGCTCTGAGATACCAAGGGTATCATGGAGCCGTTTTATGAGGATGGAATGGTTAACCATATCAAAGGCACAGGAGAGATTGAGTAGGATGAGGACAGCTCGAGAGTTAGAGTCCAGAGGAGCAAGCAGTTCTTCACACGGGTTCAGAAGAGCAGTTTACGTGCCTCTGGATGCTCAGAATTCAGATTGATGGTTGTGTAGACCACCAACAAGTTCAGTGTGTGAGGTAAATTGTGGAAAGGCCGGCTTCTCCAGCAGTTTCCCAAGGAAGAGCGTGATAGAAATAGGTCAGTAGTTGGCTGGACAGGTAGGGTCTGCTGATGGTTTTTTCTGGAAGGTGCGCACAAGGGAGTGCTTGAGTGAGGATGGGAAAGATCTTGGGGCAAAATAGTGATTGCTGAGATCAGCAAGTGCAAGACCAAGAGAGCAAATGTTGTCATTGATGGTTCTGGAGGAGCAGGGGAAACCTCTTTGGAAGAGACCTTCATGGAGCAGACAACTCTGGTCACTTCATCAGGTGTGACAGGGGAGAAGGAGGAGAGAGATAAGGAACGAGGGGGATAGGCTGTAGGAAGGGAGGGAGGGGTTAGGTGGGAGAGCAGCAAGGGTGCTCAGCAAGTCCAGAATTCTAGTGTTGAAGTGTGTGGCCAGTGCGTTAAAGAGTGCCTGGGACAGAAGAGGGGAGGAGGAGACTGCGGAAGGGTTGGCTAGTTCCCTGCAAATTTTAAAGAGTTCAGCCATTTGTTGGATGCACCCGATATCCGTGTTTGGATGTGGGCCCTTTTCTTGGTACAGATGGAGAGTCTGCATTGCATATGGAGCAGGCGGCAGGCCAGTTTGTCAGAGGGTGAGCCTGAGGTTTGCCACTTCTGTTCCACAGCTCTGTACTTGCATTTCAGTGCTGCAAGTTTGGAGTCGTAGCAGGTGTTAAGTTTGGAGGCGGGTTTCAGGTGTATCCTCATGACTTGGGCAAGAATGTCAAGGGTGCTGATAATAGCTGAATGGAGGTTGCTGATGTTAGGGAGAATTCTCAAAATGTGCTAATTTCCCTTACCTTTTGAGAACCCCAGCAACTCTGCTGGATTTCTAGGATGTGATTTTTTTTTTACCTGGGAAGAGTGTGAGCCTTTTTTTCCCACGTTTACATGTATTTTTTGTGTGTTTTACTTTTGTGTTCTTTGGTTATGGAGTTTTAAAACAAACTCCAGTGGCATCATCTTTTTCTGTGTGTCACACAGCACCTTTAGTGCAGTGGCACAGGGATGTCTCTCAGACTTCCCAAGGTTTAAATACCTTCTCTGGGGCTGACTACTGTCTCCCAGAGCCTGTAAAGTTAAATTTACTTTACTAGTCTGTTTAAATTTACTGACCCAGCACACACTATCTTACTATAGAGTGCTGGAGGGGCTGCCTGCTTAGCTTCTCCTGAATCAAAACATTCATGTAACAGTAAAATGTTATCATTTTCTACTTTAAATGGCTGGTGGCAGTGGTTTAGATCAACTGCCGTGATTTTTCCCAACCGCTAACAACGGTAGCAAAAAATCGGGTCAGTCATGTTTTTCAATATGGCGCCCCAGACCTGTCTGTAAAAACAGACTCTGGTCATCTTTTTTTGCCATTTCTTTTAGGAAAAGTCCTTCTTGTGTTTGTCTCTGTGTGCCAAACCAGGTTTGGTCCCTTTGTTCGTTGGCCTTTGGCAGGCTTCAGTGCTGAAGCCCTCCTCTGGCACCTGAGTGTCTGGGGTGGATAGGATGTGAGGGAGGTGCCCGAAACTCCCTGTGCTTAATCTCCTAGGAGACCTGAATACACTCTGGCGTGATTGATCAGCTGGCTGTCCAGCCAGGACAGCCACCCTGCTGTGTGAGTGACAGTCAGGCTGGAATTAATGGGGGAAAACTGTTTAGAAGCAGGTCTCTGGGACTTGGAAAGCAGAGTCGACCAGTGGAACGAAAGAACTGAAGAAGAGCTGAATGAAGAGGACTGCTGCAACTCCTGGACGACCGGTGAAGCCCTGCTGCAAGTCCAAATTGCCTGAAACTCAATCGACAGAGACGCCCTTCAAGGTTAACTTCTTCCCTTGAGTTTGGTGGCAACAACCAACTCGCAAGCCACCTGGACACCGTCCCAATCTAGTCAAATTTGCATCAAAATGCTGTTGAAAACCAGATAGCCAGAGGGAAGGAAACCAGTTTGTGGACTTTAAGGCACTCGCACCTTAAGCCGATGTCTTGCTACAGCTTTTGGCCTCATCCCTGGGCAGTGCAGGAACCTCCTTCTTGTCCCCACGACTGAAGCTCAGGAACAGCGAGATCTGCTCGAACTGCCAGGAACAACTGCCTCAGCTACAGCTTTCTTCATTAACAAGGTACTGTGCAAACGCGGTCCGGAAATC
Organism: Ambystoma mexicanum; assembly: GCF_040938575.1. Lineage (NCBI taxonomy): Eukaryota > Metazoa > Chordata > Amphibia > Caudata > Ambystomatidae > Ambystoma > Ambystoma mexicanum. Next base: position 808,159,109 of record NC_090939.1, on the reverse strand, counting down.
TTTTATGCCATCGAGGAAGTGCGTGAAACTTTCCTCAACTACGAAGGCTTGTCCTTCCCTAAACATTCGTCAAACTTTTCACCTAGCCAAATTCTTCTAAACTCTGTGGCAAAGACTTAACCGTTATCTACCAGAACTGTGCTATCCTATACAAAGACTCTGAACCAGTGACTTTGGCCCAGGCTTATGAGAATAATTGCTGGTTGTAGTTAACTGAAACCCTTTGCCGTGCCTATGAATGTTTTTGGGCTGTCTATTCTTATAACCTTGTCTTTTTCCTCCTTTAATAAGTATCTGAAGTGCCATTATGCTCCCACTTCATTGGAGCTAAACTTGTTTGTTTACTTACTGGTTGTATTTTTGTGGTTTATTAGTATGTGATGTTGAGCTGCTTATGCTAGTGTAATGTTTTCTAACTGACTGAGTAAATACATGTATATTCTTTTACCAAGAAACCTTGAGTAAGTGTTTATTTGAATCACTGTATTGGTTGGTCCTTTGTGCAACTTGTTCTACTACTCACTTAAACTCTTGAGATAAGTCTGGCTGCTCAGCCATCGCTACCACTTTGCTGTGTAGCACAGGCTTGTACCAAAGGTGAAATTGTGCTTACACTTGTAGTCTTAATTGCCTGTAATGTTCCCAAAGGGTACTGCATGTGATTCTGCCTAACACTGGTCTACACCGGTGAGGATAATGTATACTTGTTACATTTAGAGTGCTACTTTTTCCTTTGTTCAAATAATCCTCCCAAGGCTAAGCAACACTAGTAAAGCAATTGTTTTATCATGACTGATATGGAAAGCTACAAGCAGGAGACCCTAGTGACTTTAACTGTTGATCAATTGAGAGATATGTGTAAAGCTAGGAATCTCACTGTAAAAGGCAAAACGATTGAATTGATGGAAAAGTTGTTAGAATACCAAAGTCTGAGGAGTGTGTCTGAAACCCCCATACCTGCAGCAAATGTGGAAAATGTTGATGAGGATGATAAAGTTTCTGAGAGTAACTCAAATGTTATGGATGAGTTAGATGAGGCAGAAGAGTCTCACAATGTAGGCCCTGTCTTACCTCTACCTGCTCATAGGCCTCAACCTTTGACCACAGGGACCCCATCAGGTCCAAACCTATGTCCTGAATTTGTCTCTTTAGAAAGACTGAGACTTGAGCTCAAAGCAAGCATCAAGATCTTAGACTCAGAGAAATGGAATTGAATCATGCCCTTGAAATGAAAAAGTTGTCTCTTGAAACTGCTTCTCTGCCAGAATCCTGTAGAGTACTAAGAGACCTCGCATGCCCAAAGATGCAGTAAGTATGTATGAGGTTAAGCTTGACATTTTGGATTGGCTGACTGCTTTTGAATATAACTATGGGATTCAAGAGATTACAGGGAATCAATGTGTTCCTTGGCTTTTTTCAAGGCTACCCCCTGTTGCAACTGATGTGGTAATGGAGTTGAGGGATATAGACAGAAAGGAATATAAAACTGTGAAGCTTGCTTTGATAGATAGATTTGGGAAGACTCCTTTTCAGTATCTTAAGAGGTTTAGAACCCTCAAAAAGCATGATGGTACCCCGTGGGCGACCTGGGTGAGTGAATTCTTGAAAAACCTAGATGGATGGGTTAAGGGTTACAGAGTGAGCACTTCTGAAGGTATGAAAAGTCTGTTTATGTTGGAATGTATTTATGATTCCTGCTCTCCTGAGCTGAGACAGCACTTGGCTGACTCTAGGGAAATTGAGTAAAATCCCAACATGAAATGTATAGGCTCCTGTGTTGTACCAATATACAAACCACAGCCTATATGGCCCAATAATTATCATGTGTGAGGAATAGCCTTGTAGGTGCTGCCACCCTATGGCAAAGACAGACTTGTATCACTTTTTCTTGCAGAGGATGTTTTTCCACTGGAATTCCCTTACCTACTGCATCTTGAACATCAGTTTACAAGTGAACATTAACAATTATTTTTAATTATGCAGATTCAGGGCTTGAGATTCCAAATACAGGCAGCAGAACAACACATAGCACTTCTTAATAAAGGTTTTGAGCTTCTCAACTTGAAAAACATAGTGCATATTTAATTTCCATCAGTAATTCAAGAGTAAAGCTGAGCAGTGTTACTGCACTATTTGTGATGAAAACCGATAGGGCTCTTCAATACTTTCACTCGTTTATCACAGGTGTCGTTATGAGTCCACATAAAAAGAAAATGCTACTCATGCTGTCCTCTCTGCCTTACCCCCTGAGGTACCCTTCTTCAGTCTCTTTCCATTAGTTGGACCGGTGTGGAAAGTGTGGGCTATAGAAGATTGCAACATGAACCCCTTCAAAGTACAATGATTTTGTTCACCTATAGTGGGTGCAAGTCATTCAATTACATTGCTGTACTTATGGAAGCTATTTCAATATATATGCATACTGCATCATGCACATGTCAAAGGTTAAGTTCAGATTTGGTTGGTATCTTTTTTGTCTATGGAAAGTGAAATAATATGGGTAGGCAGAGGAGGACAATTTTGAAAGTGCTCGTGAGATGCCACATTCTAATCACCCTGATGGTTACGAGTTGGGCTGTATTCCGGTGGTAAATCCACCAGAATACCACCCAATGGAATTACCGTTACTGCTACTTGGTCTGGTGGAATTATCGCCAGATTACAAGTGGCAGTGGCAGAGTTAATCCCCATGTTTATAGAGTCAAGAGTCAATTGCACTGTATGTGGCATGTTTGGCAGAATTACCGCCGGTGGAATTACTGCTGTGGTAATTCAGCTGATTTAGCAAATATTCAGCAGAAAATGGGAGAATTTATCTCCATCATGTTGCTGTTGGTGAATCACCCACTCTATGGCCATACTAATAGTAAGGCGGTGTGGGAAAAATGAGGGTAATTCCATTAACACCACATTTTTCCTGCACCGTCATACTAGTAATGAGTCCCATATTCTGCTAAACTGCTTACCTGCAGGGTTTTGGAATGCTCATCATTTTTATAACATGTTCAAAAAGTGATTGCAAGTATCATTGCTTTCACCATATGGTTACAAGCACAGAATGCAGTTAAACATGTTCTGTATAAAATATACACAGAAACAGTGTCACACTCGTAATAAGGCAATACACAGCCCGAAAAAAACAATAAAGGTGTTGAAATAAGTGTTACTTGTTATTTTCAGAAAAAGAGTCAAATCTATTTAAATGTTTCACAAAATATTCCAACAAAGTAGGCATGCAATTGATCTATTTACACTTACAACTAAAGATATCTGTCATGCACATCGGTTCTACATTACCCTTGTAATTCAACAGCTGTATGTTTTACATATCTGCAAAGAAAGACAAAATGCAAATTCAAGACAAATAAAGAACATTGGAGTATTTTATATAGGTTTAAACATGAGCAGACATCAATCATACGCTACACTTGTCCGGTCACTCATGAACCCTTCTTAAGAAGAAATGTAGGCTAATTTACTATAAGGTGTACAAATATCGTCCCGTCTTTGTAACGTATGTGTATTTTTACATTTTTAACAATTTCAAATCTGCAGTCTTGAAGCTATGCTTAAAATAGCACTTCCATGTAAGACGAAGACAATTTCCTAGAGCTAAAGTCTTGCATTTGGGCTAATTTGCATACCCATAAGTCTGTGCTCTTGTGGCTCTGAACTAGAGGTGAACATTCAGTGATGACTACTGGGTTGCACTGTGACATATGTAACTTGTTTCAAATTGATTATTTGATTTTCAAATTGTCAAGACAATTTAGAAATAAATGTTTCCACTAAACCTATTCTCAAATGAAATCCAACCTAGCTTCAGAACTTAATTAAAGATCTAAAAAAGTTGATATTGGAGAGACTCCAGTAATTAGAAGGGTTACGATACCTGTTTAAAGGAAACACATGTTTGTTATCATTACATTTTATTGTTATAATTACATATTATAACACAATGCAATTAAACTTAGATAGTTTTGGTAAGAGTGCTTTATAACATTGTGTAACACACCTTATTAATTTTAATAATGTGCCTTATTGTGCACTATCTTCTCCTTACATGTAATTGTTGTCCATCAGTTCTTCTTAATCTGCAATATACCGACATTTAAAACAAAATGTTGGTTATCGAGTCATTTTATATGGCCATCTAAGGTGACAAATACACACTAAGAATACCATTCTTTCCTCTCGATGAAACATATATTCACCCATTTAAAGCAAGAATGGAAACATCTGTGTGTATACCAGTGTTTTTGTTATATGGCGTTTCATCATCAGAAAGTCACGTGATACATGAGTTCCTGTGCTATGCTGCCAGTCACTATGTTTCTACCAAAGGTGAGCACCATATTGGTATGATCATATTTGACCTCTAAGTCTAGTTCAATATATTCCATACATGAATAGCATGGCTCGAGTACTATAAAACATTATTTGTGTTGCATACATGTTTTTAAGTATTCAACTGTACTTCCCTCTGCATAAAGATCTGTTTATAAAAAAGATCAGAGTTTTGTATGAATAAATACTACATCAGTATGTAGCATTACAAAAGGTACGATATACATATATTTATTATATTGTTAGCATGCATGCAGTCTGTATGTCTTTGTATACAAACCGCAAGAAAAACAATACCAGTACCCACCCTATCAGCATTTGTCATCACTCTTCACATGTAATAAAATAACTCATCTAAAATCATTGTTACCTGATCATATATAACAGATAATATATATTAAATTGTATATTCTGTCTCAAAGGAATTAATACATCTATAAATAGTATTTGTTACATATCAAAAACAATGAATTCCCCACAGATAGGTCAGGTTTGGAGGCATAAAGAATTATAGTAAATGGTAATGCAGCACTTCCAGATATGTTGAAAAATGTTAATATACATTTTGTGCTTCTTGGCGGCCATTTTAGATTGGTTAAACTTTCAAACTTTCAATATTATTATACAACCTAGAGGATTATATTTAAGGATGTATTGCCCAAAATCAGTGTTTTTGTGCACATTATTGCTATTTCCCAGCCTCATAAGCGTCCATGTTCAGAAAAATGTGGGCATGGCCATGATACTGTCATGATTCCTGCCCCTCATGTCCTCAGCCCTCCAAGATGTCAGGCTGGAGCCAGGCCACGATCACCTACATGGCCCTCAAGGGCCTCTCCATCCCTCCAAAGACCCACTTGGAGTCAGACTTGGCGCTTGTGGCACCAGACTCACTCACTCCCATAGTCCGATCTGTATTGGAGAAACTCAGTCAACACCAGCTCTACACCAAGCTCGAAAAGTCCTCATTCCACGTCTGCGAGGTAGAATTCCTGGGCTTTATTCTCAGCCCGAATGGAATCCGAATGGATGTACACAAGGTAGATGCTATCCTGAACTGGCCATCCCAAAATTCATTCAATGGGGTTCAAAGTATGCTGGGTTTTGAAAACTTCTACCGCCGGTTCATCCCCGGATTTTCGCAAATCATGCATCCCATCACGTCATTGCTAAGGAAAAGCAACAAAAAGTTCCAGTGGACAACAGAAGCCGAGGAATCTTTCCAGGAATTCAAAGCAAGATTCACATCTGCCCCAATGTTATGCCACCCTCGCCCTGATCTCCCATATCCCATACCTGGTGGAAACGGACACCTCAAGCATGGCTATGGGAGCCGTCCTCTCACAAAAGGACCCCAAAATGGGCCAGTTACACCCTGTTGCCTTCTGGTCACGTAAATTCACACCCCCTGAACTCAATTACGCTATCACAGACAAAGAACTCCTGGCCATTAAGTCAGCCTTTAAGGCATAGAGGCACTACCTCTTGGGTGCCAGACACACAATCACGGTAATAACTGACCACTGGAACCTCCAGTACCTAAAAACGGCAAAGGCCCAATCCTCACAACAACTACGTTGGGCTCTTTTTTTTGCTTAATATGACTACGTGATTACATTTCGACCAGGGGTGAAAAACAGGAAGGCCGATGCCCTTTCCCGTATGGGGGTGGAAGAGCAAGGGTATCAGACCCCTGACCCAATAGCAATCATCCCGAGTGACAAGCTCCTAGGAATCACAGCAACCATAACTCAGAAATAATTACATGAAGAAATCCAAAACCTGATGAGTCCGGAGCAATTACAAGCGTGGAGTGCACAAGGAGAACATTACATGATAAAAGATCAGTTGCCCTACTTCAGGAACCGTTTAATATTACCAAACCAAGAACTACGAGAACAAGTCATGTCCAGCTATCATGATTCCTTGATCGAGGGCCACCCCGGAATCTCTAAAACCCTAGCCAAGGTAAAACGAAATTATTGGTGGCCCACGTGGCGTAAATACATTATCCAATTTATCCTACCTTGTGGAGTGTGCGCCCAAAACAAGTCATCCAAGCAGAAACCGACTGGGCTATTACAACCATTGGAAATCCCACCAGCACCCTGGCACAGGTTGTCCCTCGATTGTATTACTGACTTACCACCCAGTCAAGGGTTATACACTATTCTTGTGGTTGTGGACCTATTTTCAAAAATGGCACATTTCATTCCTCTTAAGGGGCTCCCAAATGCTTCCACTCTGGCAAAGGCATTTCTTGAAGGCATCGTACGGCTCCTTGGGTTTCCTTCAGTTTTAGTCTCAGACCGAGGTACTCAATTTGTATCTAACTTCTGGAGAAAATGCTGCTCTATGGCCCAGATCGACATCCGGCTATCCACCAGTCACCATCCACAAACGGATGGTCAGACTGAGAGGACAAATCAGACGCTTGAGCAGTATCTGCGTTGCATGTTACACCAAGCTGAAGGAAGCTGGTTCGACCTATTATGGATAGCTGAATATGCTTATAATAATTCCCTACACACCAGCACTGGGCAGACACCCTTTTATACCATGTATGGCAGGCACCCACATACTTCTGAGTTGGACGTTTCTATAACCCTGGAAATGCCAGCAGTCAAAACCTTGCACACAAGCATTTCTCAAACCTTTAAAAGGGCAACTGTACACCTGCTTCAAGCTAAGAATCGCGAAAAGAAGTTTGCTGATCAACACCGAGCAAAGGCCCCCAACTACCAAGTGGGACACAAAGTCTTGCTGGCGTCCATTAAAGGAACCCAAACTTTCCGTCCAAGATACCTGGGTCAATTCACTGTCACTTCCGTGATAAATCCTGTGGTGATCAGACTAGCCTTGCTGTCAAACATGCAGATTCATCCTGTGTTCCACGTGTCTCTCCTTAAACCTGTTCAACCTGGGACCCGGGTAGCAACGCCACCGCAGCCAGTAGTAGTCGCCGGGGAGCCAGAATTCGAAGTCAAGGACATCCTGGATTCAAAGTACATCAGATACAAATTATACTACTTAGTAGACAGGAAGGGGTATGGTCCACAAGAGAGGACATGGGAGCCCTGTGAGTATGTCCATGCACCTCGCTTGCTTAGACGATTTCATCAAAACCATCCAAACAAACCAGGACCAGAGAGAATAGCCACCTTGAGAGGGGCCTTGGGGGGGAGTGCTGTCATGATTCCTGCTCCTCATGTCCCCAGTCCTCCAAGATGTCAGGCTGGAGCCAGGCCACGATCACCTACATGGCCCTTCAGGGCCTCCCCATCCCTCCAAAGACCCACTTGGAGTCAGACTTGGTGCTTGTGGCACCAGACTCACTCACTCCCATAGGATAACATTGGGGATTGGACTTGTAGTGCTTTGATGGGGACAAGATGGATGCCCCCACATATTTCGGTTCCCAGAACTGCATGTGCAGTCTTGTCTTTTGGGTGTGGTTCAGCCCAGAGACACCTGGGATACCCAGAGACTATTTAAGCCACGCCCAGGCTGAGAAACATGCTTTGTGTTTTCTGCACCTGCAGCGTGACACTCAACGTGTTCGGATCGGTCTCCAATAGGCCTGCATCTTTCTTCTGCGCTCAGCTCCTGCAAGAACAAGAACACCGTTAGGAACAGCCTTACCTTGCGGCGCTTCTGCCCATCATTCATCGCTTCTTCTGTTCTGCGGGCATCTTCGGCGGTGTCATTCCGATCCCGGCATGCCGCTTCCTAAGGAAAAGGGAAAAGAACAGAAAAAAGGCATAAGTAAGCATTCAGCAAATCTTAGCTTATTTTTAAAGACTGTACGAGCTTCAAATGCTTACCTGAATCCCAGCCGGTCTGGGGGAACTCTGTCTCCGGAACTTCTCATCTATCTGCAAGATGGAAAAGACACTCCACGTTAGCGTGGAAACATCTAGAGGCGCTGCATACCGTGCTTACTTTCCTCATTTCTTCTTCATAACCGGCATCCATGCTGAAAACGTTGCGGCACCTAAAAGACACAGAAAAAGAACTCAGTTCAATACAAATACAAAAGGGTCGCATCGCGCATCGTGCTCTCACTCACCTTCAGCGCTACTCATCTCAGCAGCACGTCACCATCCCCAGATGCCGGCCATCATCTAAAGAAGAAAGGAACGAAGTTAGAGAACTGTTCAAAAGACACATTATACTTACCTGTTGGACTCTTGCCAGTGAAGTAACTAGGCAGCTACAAGCCCGCATCAATCAACGCGCCCCTGCGCTGAAAGCAGGACGGAGAAAACAAGGTGAGCTGTGGATCAAAGGGAAGGGTTGGACCCGGGGGAAGAAGGGGTTCAAGCACACAGAGACAATAGGGAGTTAAGCTCTACCAATCCTGTGTTTCAGGCCCAGTCTCCAGTCGAGTAGACTCCAGGGAAGGGTTTGAGGTCGTAAGAGGTCAGAACAGTGACATCCCCATGGATACCAGGTGAGCGTTACAGATACAATAAATATTAATTTACCTATAAACCATACACATGACATAATCATTGTATGGTGACAACAGAGAGATTATATTTTAAACACAATTTGAAAAATAATATACATGTGCAATCAGCATGTTTTCCGAGTTCATTTTAGGACATACCCTTATACATGAATGAGTAAATATATATATATATATATATATTATATATATATAATATATATATATATATTCAGTAAAAAAACTTTGTTAAAGGGACGTTATGGTTAAGTTGCGCTACTAAAAACCTATGAAATTCAGTGAAAAAACGTTGTTAAAGGGACGTTATGGTTCCAAGTAAAACCGAAAAACCCTTGAAATTCGCCAGTTATGGTAAGCTAAGCAACCATAACTCGCGCCACCACCGTGCACTGCTAAGACTAACACCCAGGACATCAAAGATGACATCACAAATGTCCTGAAATGTTCGTTTCACGTGTGACGCACTTTTAATTACTTCAGAACCCGAACAGTGTCCGTAGGACATCAATGCGCATGCGCTAACCAATCTCCGTACACTTGGTGTCCTGCGGACAGGCGCTTCCTTCGCAGACTAGTTCGCAAACAGATCATATGACCGCGCCCACGCTCATCGTGTGTCCTGAAATGCGTGTTGTCCCCGAACAATTTAAAAGTACATTTTCAGTTAATCCATAATATTTTTCAATAAAATCTCACCATGCCACAAGTCCCACATAGCAATCTTGAGTTTCTATATACCTTTTGAAACTTTCCAATCCTTTTTTTGTGTTCGATCTGTCCGCGCACAGTGCGCATGTGCGTGGACCGCGCACAAGCACCCTTATAAAAGACCACGCCCAAGAGCTTATTCCCATTGTGTTTCTGGCTATTCTTCTGTACACAGTGATTTTTGCTGCCACCTGCAGACTACACCATCATCGACATGGCATCCTTGGCTGCTGAACTGCCACTTGGTGCTGCACCTGCTTCAGCACCACCACCACCCCCTCCACCACCACCATCTCCCCAAGCGCCTGAAGAGGGGAACAGGACTGAGGATGCTGAGGAGGAAGAAAAGGATGATGAGAATGAGGTAGAGGAAATCCCTACTACCCGCACTAGGCGTGAGTCTTGGGTGTGGCGGTTATTTACCATTCAATGGAATGGTCCTAAGGCTTGTGCGAACCATGTTACCTGCAAAGAGTGCAAAATGATACTCAGTCGCGGGAAGCACGGTAACTACAGCTTTGGGACCACTACTATGAAGCGACACCTGAGGTCATTTCACTCTGGGGCTATTCGCAGGGTTGTACCTTGCGAAGAACGTAGCAGGTTGATTTCCTCTACTTCATCCTCTGTTTCTGATCCTGTCACCACAAGGACCACCTCTGTGGGACACCGTCTTTCTCAAGCTGCCTCACAGGCCATAAAGAATGCTGATGACCCTTACCTTTCGAGGGTCACAGTTGTATGTATGTACTGTGACACAGTACTCTGCAGGGGGGAGCGACTTCGGAGTGCTTTTGAGACTATCGTCTCAGAGCACGAGAAGACCTGCTCACTACCCAAATAAAACCCACCCTACATCTTCCTCTCTCAGCTCGCCCTTTCTTATCCCTGTGGTTGGTGTCCCCCCCTTTACCCTCTTTTACCCTCCTCTCCTAGTGTGTCGTGTCTGAAAAACCAAAAAAAATACAAAATTACAAAAATCAAAAGAAAATAAGGCTCTTTTCAGAGCCGCCTTTCCCAGTTAAAAAATAGAAGTGAAAATAAATGAAGCAGGGCTCTTTGTATTTTTTAGAAGTCCGCGGACAGTTCCCGAACATTAAAAAAATTGGGTTGCTACTCCATCACAAACATTGTAATTTTCTCTGGAAAGAAGTGGTGGCTCTGAAAAGAGCCTTTGGGTGGTGTTTGTAAGTCAAAAATTGTAAATGCTTAACATCTACTTCAAAATCGTTGTTGTAATTCCAAAAAAGGTCACAATGCATTTTGTACATTTCTCAGAAAAATCTGATTGCCAGCATAAGTAAGATGGACTCCATCTCTGCGAAAAATGTATGTACTACAAAACAATATTTTCATTGTGAAAAGAAGACATGCCAAAATCTCTTAGAAAGCCACAAACAGCCTTATTAACATTGCGCCTTGCTTTTTCCATTTGTGGACCAAATGAAGAAGAACGAAGCCACATTTGTCTCTGCGCAATCCGTGAAAATATCACTTGAGAATTAGGAAACATGTCCATAACCTTCCTCAGTCCTTCTTTCATAGCAAATTGCAAAAAAATTCCAGTCACATGTCCTAAACTGTTCCCTCCACAATGAATTACAATTATGTCTGGATGTTGCTCTGTCTCCAAAGTAGCACAGAGAGGTAGCAAGTCCAACCACTTCATTCCACGTACTCCATGCCAGTGTACTTCCACATGTGGGAATCCAAGATCTACAGCTACTCCACAGCTTTCTGCATGCACCTTCAACCAATGTATCCACAAATCTCCTAAAATCCAAACAATCTGTTTTCTGAAACACACAGCCATAGCTATCTTTTGTTCTCTCAGCAAAAAGAGTATCTGAGAAAATTTCTCCTGGCACAACACACCCACCAAACTTTCCTGACCAATCCCTTTCAGTGCTTATTCTCATTTGCATGACTTCTGAACCCAAAAATCCCCGGATGTAACTCCCGATGTCCGCGAACTACCGCCATGTCCGCGGACATATCGTAACATGAACAGCCCTTCTACCATTTCCACTACACTCTCTCTGCCATTCCCTCATTGGATGTACCTCAAAAATCACATGACCATGCACCAATCACATTCAAGACCTCTACATCTAACTGCATCATCATAGATCAGCACTGCAAATGTACTCTGAATCTCTCTGAGTAAAAGTGTCATATCATTGGCAAGCAGCATCTACCAGAAATACTGTACAAGTCTTCAAGATTTCTATTTGCAGCTCCATGCATATCCATATGCATGAACACAAACTTCAGGTATGCATATTTTCTGTATAGTAGATGACATAGCTCTCAACCATTTTTGTTTTACAGGCGGGTGAAATCACCCGATTTTGTTTTTGGCGGGTGAGACGCCCATTGGAATGAATGGGCGTGCAGGAGGCTTGGCGGGTGAGTCTGCCCTTTAAAAGGCGTGTGACACCCGCCAAAAGCGTGTGAGTTGAGAGCTATGGTAGATGAACACATTTTCAAACAGACCTTTACCTTGTAAAATCTGTAAAATGAATTTACTGTATTTTTTTCAATTTCCTAAAATCAACTATCACTTATACACCTTTATACTTTTTACTTTCTTTATACACACACACTCAAATCATGTTAAATTAACATTTTTTAAATGAAATATATAGACTACATATATTCAAACAAAATTGCATGCAAACACAATCTATGTTTAAACCTTTATAAAAATACTTATACAATTTCATATTTTTTGTTTTTATTTATTTATTTACTTAATTACTTTAAATTAGACATGACATTGAGGCGCTATTACCTAGAACAGTTTACTTACAGAAATAGTGGCATTCACTAATATATTATAAATTTCACAAGACATAGTAAAGATATTTTAGTTTTGCTACAGTTAGTCATTCAATACAATTTGTTCATTAAGAACATATCATATGTACTGAACTTATGCAATGTATCTTATGTAAATAAATTAGTTTAATGGTTTTACAGAAGGCACTGAGGATTTCAATTAAAAAAATCAATATCTGAATTAAAAACAGTGCTGTATACAAACAAAGTTACTAATTTGAAGCTTTTACAGTTGCAGTGAAGACCAGTTTCGTGAAAAGAAGCAGCCGAATTCGAAGAAGAAAGAAAAACTAAGAAGTTACCTATTAATTTTGAAAAAAAAGTAAGTAAAATATCACCATAATATTTATATTATTAATCAAATATACTATAACATTAATACGAGCTATTTTGGTTTCTTAAAATAGAGATTTTGTACCATTTTGTCCAAAAATTTCCATTTCTTAAACAGCGATTTACAACCAGAATGGCCCACAAATTTCTATTTTTGGACACACAAATTAGCCAACAGAACCACTACAATTTTCATATTATAGAACAAACAACTGTTTTAATTGTATACATTAGATTTACCATTTGTACTTTTCCACACCACTAGCTTACTTTTTTTGTCATCTGAACCCCAGTTTAGTAACACATACATTCAAGAATACCTATCCCTACTAGTTTTAGTTCCCAATGCACAATCACACACCATTACATGCATCTTTATCATCTTACTCAAACACTCATGCACACAGCACACATACATTCCAGAACACCCCAACCCATATCTTCTTTATTTTTTTCAACAGACCCTAAAGAATGCCTACCAAAAGACAACTCCGTAGAAAGCAACACAAAATTAGAGCAAATGAAAATAAAGGTGTCCAACATAAGCATCCATCTCTAGCAGAATTTGTAAAAAAGTTGAAACAAAACAGCTAATACAATCATTTAGTGAAACACAAGAAGTTTCAAGTACAACAACTTTGCTTCCTCTATCAAAATGTAAAACAAACCAAAAAACAATTAACAGAAAATCAGCTATCAGTACAGATTAAACATTCTTCAAATTTTAATATAGTGCAAAGTAAGCATACCAAGAAAAGTATTTTAGCCAAAATATACTGTCACAAAGTCCTTCAAAATCTTATAAAAACAGGAGAGAAATCAGGTTCAAAGCTTAAAACCTATCGTAGGAAATTAATCTTAGAAGCATTGATGGACAGTGCAATTCTTCTCAAAAGAAATGTATTTATTTTACTGTTAAACAAAATGAAACCACTAACAAAACTAATAACTAAATTACAAAAAAGACTTTTCAATAAGCGAAATGTCAACAGAAAGAACTTCTTAAGTATCTGCGGAGGTGAATGGAATCACACTACGAGCACAGAACCATATTTTAATGAAGAAGCGAACAAACAAAAGCAAACAAATACAATTGCCATAAATAACAGTGGTCGAGGTTATGAAAAAGTGAATAATACCATAATGGAACAAGAAGTACTCCTTACAAAAATATGCCCTGAAAACTTAGAATTACCCCTCCATTCAACTGAATCAGAACGTCTAGTGTACAAATGGCCATGCACGTCAATGTGTAACATTCCCAAACAATGTTTCAAATCTTTACACCAATCCCTCAATAAATATGTAAACAGCAAAGACAAAATCAAAATTAAATTACTGCAAAATATAGATACATGTCCAGTGCGCAAGTACACAGGACTACAAGGACATTCATTGGCCTGCATTACAGGACCTACTTGTAAAACCACTTTCCATGATATCAAAAGGATATCAACACATCATTCAACTATAAGAAATCTAGTCTATAAACTGTACTATGCTTAAAGTCCTGCTTTAGCACTAGCAAAGTTAAATAACATCCTTCTACATGGTACAGTAAAAGACCTACTTGAAGAAATTCACTATATCAAGAAAAAATATTTTGGAAGTGAAAGCCATTTACAGAATGAAATAGCTTTAAACCAATTAAGCAACAATTCTACACATGGCAACCTTTTGCTAAACACATACAAAAAAGAAATACTAAAATTTAAAAGTACATCAGCTGAAGTACCAAACCATGTATATGTATGTTGCCGTAGAATTTTTTATAAAAGTAAAACAAAAACTGTGGACCTATCATACAAAATAGAAGACAATGAAGATTCTAAATGGTTTGAATTAGCTCTCTACCTTCTAGCAGAAAACAAATATGAAATAACTGAGCCCTTAATACTTTCCAGTTATTGCACTACAAAACTTGACAACAACCAAACTCCTTCACGTTCTATCACAAATAATTTGGAATTATACCCAGTACCAAAACCTCTACAACAACTTAATTTATATGAGAGCATCATAATTCAAACAGTACACCCATTTCAAGCAATAATACGCCTTCAACCAAAAACAGCAAAATTACCTCCCTCTGAATTGGTAAAAGGCATTCGTGGAAAAGTAGTTTATTTACCATTAAATCTAAAAGAAAATGTGCATACTCTAGGAGTGCAACGTCCAATGCAGCAATCTTTAATTATATTAGTAAATGGAGTACCTACAAAAGACAAAAAAATATGGCAACAGCTGGTAGATTTATATAAAGTTAGACAAGGCTTCCAATATCTTAAAGAGAATAATGAATATTACAAAGAAATTAATATTGAAGAAAACTTGAAAGATACAACTGAAATAATTCAAGAAACACAAGAAGCTGGTCAATTTGAGCTACTAGATCCTGCTACAATATCAAATACTTTAGACCATTATACAATTCATCCTTTGCACTGTAATGACACCGTACAAGATGTACTAGAAACTTACCAAATGCGTCAAACAAAAGGATCGCCAATCAGTATATGGGAAAAAAGTATAGAAGCACGTGCTTTTCCTCTACTCTTTCCTACTGGCAAAGGAGGAAGGTATGATGATAGACCTATTCAAATATCAGCTTCAGAATACCGCTTATTACGGATGTATTCTGAAGATCCCAGATTTAGACAAAATGTGGAATACATATTCCACCTACTCTTTGAAAGTGAACTAGCAACTTTATGTTACGGAGTTGCACACATATTAAAATCAGGATCGCACTTTCAAAATATGACAGCTACACAATTATTAGAGAAAGTGCAACAAAAGGATGAGGTTTTACAATCAAATAATACACATCTATTAGCAAATATGCGTGGTACTAAAGAGTACGGGTTTCGACGTCATGGAGATGTACGTTGTATGATCAGAAACCTTGGCCCACCCACTTGGTTTGTTACATTAAGTTGTGCAGAATATGCATGGGAAGATTTACATGATTCCCTACGCATATCAAATAAAAACAAAACAAACATAGATATTCTAACACCTGGAGAACTTTGTTCTTTGGATCCTGTTAATGTTTCAAGATATTTTCACCATCGCTTCATTGCCATGCTACATTTTATTTGTAATAAAACTGTTCCTCCCCTTGGAGAAGTGCAACACTTCTTTTGGAGAAAAGAATACCAAGCCAGAGGAGCACCACATATCCACATGCTTTTATGGATTAAAGATGCTCCTAAATTTGGTCAAGACAGTGATGCCACTGTTTTACAGTTTATTGAAAAATATGTCACTTGTGAAATTCCATCAGAAGCCACAAATAGTGATCTTCGTGCACAAAGTTTACAATTTCAAAGACACAAATGTGGAAAATATTGTTGTAGCAAATACAAAAACAAAGGCAAATACTACACCAAATGCCGATTTGGTTTCCCTAGACCAGTTACAAATACAGGTCAAGTAAACAACCTCATGTCTTCACTTAGACATAGTGTTAAAGGTAAGTCACCTAAAAATACATATTACATAAAAAGAAAAGAAGAAGAAAAATATATCAATGATTATAATGCAATCATTGCCCACTTATGGAATGTAAACATAGATGTGCAGTACATTGCAGACAATTCCACTGCAGTTGCACGATATGTCACAGCATACTTAACTAAAGCAGAAAAGACAGAGCTCCAAGACCTCTGGAATGACCTGTCATCAGATAAAACAGTATCTCAGAGATTATACAGCTTGGGCATAAAAATGCTCACCCATAGAGAATTAGGATCTTATGAAGCAGCTGATCGTTTAACTGGTACTTCATTGTATGGTAAATCTGAAAATATAGTATGGCTAAGTCTTGGTCCAGCTAAATCTAGAAAAAGAGTTCTAAAATCATATGAAGATATAGAAACAAAAGCCAAACATGATCCCAACAGCCAAGACATTTTAAAAAACAATTTATTGGACACATACTACCCAAACAGAAGTAATACTTTGGAAAACATGTGTCTATACCAAATAGCCCAAAACTACACATACAAAAATAGTATGAAACCTGATGAAAAAAAAGGTAAATATAGAGTGACAGACTGTGAAGGCAGCTTAGTTAAACTCACTAAACCAAATTTAATTAATCATATCAAATTGTCATTGAAGACTCCTCAACATAAAGAAGAATATTACATGTCCCTGCTACAACTCTTCAAACCATGGAGAAAAGAAGAACAATTACTAGACAACTATGACTCATATGAGGATGCTTTCAAAGCAAATGAAAGCACTATAACTGATGTAAACTTTACACAGTACAAAACAATGTTGCACAATGAACAGCAACATGAAGAAGAACTCCAAACCCAACTAGATAAGGATACTCCTGACAGTAGTCAACCTTCTGTAACAGGAAGCCAAGAACCACTGGGAGAACCACTAATAACAAATGAGGCAGAATAAGCTATGATAGAAGTAGAAAACACCATGTGTCAGTATGAAGATAAGGAAGACTTAACTATACTACAATCAAAACTAAACAATGAGCAAAGTAGCATTTTTCAAGAAGTAACAAAACAAATTGCACATGGTGTAAAACATGAAAATAAAGAATGTTCCTGCCATAATTATAAACCTATACTACTGTACGTCAGTGGTGAAGCTGGTTCTTTCAAAACATTCCTAATCAAAATCATTAGTAAGTTCCTTCAACAATTGACAAACAACAAACTGTCAGCTGTTGTCACTGCCCCCACAGGTTTAGCTGCCTACAACATAGGTGGTGTTACATTACACCGATTTCTACTATTAACACCAGAACAAATTAGACTATTACAAACTTTCTGCAGAAGCTGCAATGGAATTACGCAGAGTATTGAAACACATGAAAATGCTACTAATAGATGAAGTGAGCATGGTCTCCAACCTGATGTTAGCTTTGATTCACTTCAGATTACAAGAAGTACTCAAAACAGACTATGAAGAGCTCTTTGCAGGAAAACACATTATTGTTTTTGGAGATCTGCTTCCATTAACACCAGTAAAAGGTGAACCTATTTTTAAAACATTAGGGCACAAACTCTGCCGTAAAACTGTTGGCAGCATTGGAAATGTCAACCTTTGGCAACATTTCCAATAGAGAGAATTAACAGAAAACATGCGCCAATCTGCAGATCTAACTTATGCCAACATTTTAAAAAGTTTGACAGTTGGTATACTTTCTAAAGAAGCAGAAGCAACATTGAAAACCCGGCACATTAATGCACTTTATGGCGATAATGCATGTGCTACAGATGTTATTGAACAATTAACCCACAAAAATGTCAATTGTATGGCCTTAATGCCAACTCTTGCAAGCTGTTTCAAATTCAATGAAATCATGCTAAGTAAAGAAATGCAACCAATAATGGAAATTAGCGCCACAGACAAACTAGATGTACATGGTATGACACTACCCATGTGGGACCAAGCCACAACAAGACTAAATAATTTAGAAAAATCAATCTCAAACACAGCAGGCTTAGAAAAGATGTTATAATTATCCTTAAATTGCAGAGTAATGCTTAAACGTAACCTTGACGTGGACCAAGGACTAGTTAATGGAGCACTGGGTACAGTTGTTGGCTTTCAAACATACCCATGTGACAACAAAATTCAGTTTGTCAATATACTATTTGACAAACTTTCAGAAGTAAAACGGATAGGACGCTCAACAGCTAGATTCCTTCTCTTCAAAGATATGTATGTACGCAGAGAACAATTTTCTCTAACTCTTGCATACCCAGTCACGATTCATAAATCACAAGGTCTTACCCTAGACAAAGCAATGATAGATATTGGTAACGCAGTCTTTAAAGAAGGCATGAGCTACGTAGCACTATCACGCTTACGTACACTTGACGGTCTATTTCTAATCAACTTTGATGCAAGTAAAGTAAACGCTGATATTCCTTGCATTTTAGAATATAATAGACTTCGCTCACTATACACTCCCCATCTAAACACATATTCTGTTCCACAAAAACTAAAACGTTGTAAAAGAAAACTAAATCAAACAGAAATGCAACAGGACGTCACTGCAAATCCTCCAAAGAGAGTAAAAGAAACTAATACTTCATCAAGTACCACAAACAAAAAAGAATCAATTAGAGAAAGTAAACCAGGTACTTCTTTAAAGAAGGAAGACAAACTCCAAAAAAAGCAGTTAGATACAGAACTACCTGGACCATTTAAATTCTCAAATATAGTTGGTGTAAATTGCTATGCAAATGTAGCAATGAATATTCTATTTCAATTACCACCAATTGTTGACAACATTTACTCACACAGTACAGACCCATTGTGTTTGCAAATGTTAGTACTTCACAGAAATGCAGCAAACAATCCTGACACCACATACATTGTATTTGCAATAAGACGACAATTGGACTACTGTGCTGGAATGGTGAAATTCACTATAAACTCACAGGAAGATCCACAAGAATTTCTAATGTACTTACTACAAGTACTGGAAAACAAAAACATACCTATAAATGAAATCTTTCAGATTTCATACATGTGGAAACATACATGCACTCTATGCAACAATGTGACACAAGAAGAAATCCCCAATGAACGCTTCATATATATATCAATACCAAATTGTGAATCCATTCCATTTCAGCAACTTGTACAAAATGCAAACCATGGTACATTATGCTCTACCTGCAATTCAGATAATCGCTCCACGTTAGTAATACAAACACATAGTAAATACGTAATACTAATGCTTCTATGTTACAATGCAGATGGTACCAAAAACAACTGCAAGCTGACTGGATTCACACATGGTCAAATATCACTTGGTAAGAAAACCTTCACAACAATAGGTATAATCTACCAGGCAGGAGCCACAACCAATTCAGGGCACTACACCGCATATATAAAAAAGAAATGTGGATGGTTTGAATGTAATGATAGTACCATTACTCTAAAGCAGAGATTACCAGCAAATCTTACAAACGCTTATTTGATGTTCTTAAAACCAAAATTTGATAAATAAACTGTATTTAAACCTTTAAATAAATTTGTGTTAAAAAAATATAAACTGTTAGAATACTCTAAAAGCTATCTAACTGCTCAAAGATTCTACAACAACTAATCAGATAAATGAATACCACTAAATTAGACCAAAGAATACACAGTTAGAATACGCCAATTGGTATCTAACTGTCCCAAAATTATAAATTTGTGTTAAAATAATATAAACTGTTAGAATACTCCAAAAGCTATCTAACAGCTCAAAGATTCTACAACAACTAATCAGATAAATGAATACCACTAAATTAGGCCAAAAAATACACAGTTAGAATACGCCAATTGGTATCTAACTGTCCCAAAATTTAACAATATCCAAATAGATAAATCAAAATCACTAAAATATATTTAAAAAATAGACAGTTAGAATATGCCAATTGGTATCTAACTGCTCCAAAATTTTATAATATCAAAACAAATGAAGAATCTGTTACTGCTCCAAAAAAAATATAACAAAGCAAAGTATAAAGCATTAGCCAGAAACAACAAGTGAACACTGAAAACAAACAAACAAATAAACTGTAGCATAACAGAAAAAGGTTTTTTTTTTAATCCAACATGGATTTTTTTTTTCTCCCACAGACTCAATGATTTTAGCAACAAATACAGAAACTGAGCAAATTGCACAGTACTCTGATTTGTACTCTACTAAATATGAGGGTCGAAAAAAATAAAAGTATATTGCTTATACAATGTAATAAGTCATTACAAAATACTAATACTAACATGCTATTTTCTTTTATCACAGAAATGAAGAAGAAAAACATGGACTCCCACTACTAGACCATACAGTAAGTATACAATAATAAGGACAACCATAGCAGCATATCACATCCATAGTATCTAATACCTTTGTTCCTTATACATTTGTTTTTCACCCAAAGTTATAAGCAAATATGAATGTGATATGCTGTGGTGGTTGTTGCCAGGGCATACAATGTGAGTGTTCTTAGAACACTTTGAACTTGCCAGCGAACAATACGGACACCGTTTTCAGGACACCCCCTACGAACATTTCAGAACAACGCGATAGTTCTTAGAACACTTTCAACTTAACAACGAACAATACGGACAGCGTCCTAAGGACACCCCCTACGAACATTCCAGGACACCGGGAGTGTTCTTAGAAGCGTCTTCAGAACACCACCATCTTGTTTATTTGCGAACATTTCAGGACACCGCGAGTGTTCTTAAGACACATTCAACTTGACAAAGAACAATATGGACCGCGTCCTCAGGACACCCCCTACGAACACTCCCCGGACACCGCAAGTGTTCTTAGAAGCGTCTTCAGAACACCCCCATTTTGTTTATTTGCGAACATTTCAGGACACCGCGAGTGTTCTTAGGACACATTCAACTTGACAGAGAACAATACGGACAGCGTCCTCAGGACACCCCCTACGAACACTCCCCGGACACCGCGAGTGTTCTTAGAAGCATCTTCAGAACACCCCCATTTTGTTTATTTGTGAACATTTCAGGACACCACGAGCGTTCTTAGAACACATTCAACTTGACAGAGAATAATACGGACAGCGTCCTCAGAACACCCCCTACAAACATTTCAGGACACCGGGAGTGTTCTCAAAAACGTCTTCAGAACACCCCCATTTTGTTTATTTGCGAACATTTCAGGACACCGCGCGTGTTCTTAGAACACATTCAACTTGACAGAGAACAATACGGACAGCGTCCTCAGGACACCACCTACGAACACTCCCCTGACACCGCGAGTGTTCTTAGAACAGTTTCACTTTGCTTGCGAACAAAATGGACACATATTGACTCCTTAGAACACCCCCTAGTCAGTTTATTTAGAACATTTCAGAACACCCGTGATGGCCGCAAACAAATCGAACACAAAAAGAACGTCTAACACATAAAAAACACAACTTTCATCCTATCTCATACACTCCCACCCTCCCCAAACACTCCTACACACCAACACACTCTACAAAATACACATTTTGAACAAAGTTTCAATGCGCTATCCGGGGACGTCCGCGAATCCAAGATGGCGGGCGCTACCTAAAAATCTGACGCGCTTCACGCTCCACGCCGTCCGATCAGCGAACACTTTGCATGTCCACGAACATCACGCAAGACGATTGGCTAATCAGGACACTTTCCGCGGTGCGAACAGGGAAGTGTGTCCACAAACCGAACACAGATATCACTAATTTTTTTTTACCTACTTTTTGGTCATTTTAAAAAAAAACTACTGGACGAATTTTCACCAAATTTGCAAAAGCACGCTTTCGGGGCCAAGCCGCTGCTCCTGGTCCAAATTTGGTGGAAATCCGTCCAGCGGTTTGGGCTGTAGGCACGAGCAAATTCTTTTTCCCATTCACTCTATGGAGAGTGAGTATAATGTATACAAATATGAGCATATAGAGGGAAGGTAGAGTAATAAAAATAAAACTATGAGAAAGTGCTGATAACCGTAATGATTATCTTCATGCACAGAAAGGATTGCTCTCTTTCAAGCCTGTACCTTCCGCTATGTATATGTTTCATATGATGTGACTGTACCCTAAGTCTACATATATAGTACCTTTTCAATTTTTACTTCCTGACTGTTACCGAAGAAAACTATGTGGCTTCGATATGTCAGTAAAGGATAACAAGGGAGAGCCAGTCATGTGATGTCATCAGTGATGTCATCAATGACATTTGTGATGTCATCTTTGATGTCCTGGGTGTTAGTCTTAGCAGTGCACGGTGGTGGCGCCAGTTATTTTTCAAAGCTTACCATAACTTGCGATTTTCAGGGGTCTTTCGGCTGTACTTAGAACCATAACGTCCTTTAAACAAACTTTTTTTAATATCACGCAAACAATATACAAACATGGCGTGCAAAAACCAACTTCTACAGATGGCTTTACACAGAATGTTGCAAAGTAAGAATTTATGCTCGTTCACAGTGAAGGTCAATTGCTTCCATTTTTTTCTCGGGCCCCGGAGAGGCTCACGAAGCGGACTATAAGGTTGTATTGTGTTTTGACCTTGACAGACAGAGATTGTGATGAAAGACTTCTCTTGAAGGAGTGTTGCTAAAACGTAAGAGAAGATAAAGATGACATTTCTGAAACAAAACCACTTTTATATATTATATCACTATGCGAAAGATTGTTGGCACACGCAGAGTCGTATTTTGGGACTGCACCACTCGTAGACAATGGAAATTGCAATTGTACTGTAAGTAACCCTTTAGATTACTTTATACCAAATATAATTACAACAGCGTAGCATTAAAAACCGCTCAAGTTGAACTTGTTCGTTGAAAGTGGCATAATGTTTTCTACCGTGCACTATCACCGCCGAATTGATCCCCTGTCGTTTAGAGGGCTCTGAAAAAGGCAGACGACACAGGGTGGGTTAATAGAAATAATTTAACCGGTCTATAGGCGGTCAAGCACTCTACTCGTTGTGCCACTTCACTGTAGCCTGTCAAGTGGCACAGCGAGTACAGCGCTCGCTTTGACATCCGTGCACAGCTTGCTAACGCAAGTTTGAATCCCGGCAAGGCCAAACTCAGCCTTTCATCCTTCCGTGGTCGATAAATGAGCACCACACACTGTGGTTAATAATAAGCACCGCTTAGATTCCTCACGGTTCTTAGCGCTATATGAATGGGAAAATATTATTATTTTATTATTAACATACTCTGTTGCACTATCTTCGATAGCAAATATTTTCACGCCCTAATAAATAAAATGAAGATCGGCTGGTGAGACTAATTTATGTTTTTTAAAGCAGGTATGTGGCTCCATTTTGCCTATGTCACGATTTACAGACTCCAGCGGATGGGGTCTTCAACTGCCAGGTGCAGGTCCAAATATGCAACTTCATGACCTTCACCATTTTATGGGACAATCGCCAAGGACCAATATGCCCTTACGCAGTACTAGCGGCTACAAACAACATACCAACCAATAGGGTGGTCTAATGGCTTGTACAATGTACAATACGGCTGTTTACTTTTAAACCACAGTTTCATATTCCGAATTGTGGCACACTGAGTTGTAAGCTGATCTAACACTCTCTGTACCGCAAAGGAACATCGCGTGTCTCAACATGAACTTTTGCGGTTTGACAACAAAGACAAATGCAAATTGCTGAATATTCTCTAAACATTTGATGTCAAATAAATGTACTTTACAACATTTACAATCTTGCTGTTTGCTTTTAAATCACAGTTTCATATTCCGAATTGTGGCGCACTGTGTTGTGACATAATGTGTGTTGTCTTCCGGGTTCTGTGTAAAGTCGCGTAGCACTGGAGACGACTGGGCGCATTTCATTACGCACCCTGTAACGTCACGGAGAGAGGCGGGGAATATGAATGCTTTGATAATATCAGGCTTAGGGGCGGGAGATATGATTTAGTGTCGCAAAAGCAAGTCAGCCAGGTCAATAGCGCCAGTCATAGGATTATCACATAATGTCGGCGCACACCAGCCGGATTTATCGTTCCTTTAGTGGACAAAAAGTTGGTTGACGCCCCTAGGAAATTGTACTATTAGCGGACAAAAGGAGTGCTCTTAAAACACTTTCACCCTGACAACGAACAATACAAACAACGTTCTCAGAACACCCCCATTTTGTTTAATTGCAACCATTTCGGGACACTGCAAGTGTTCTTAGAACACATTTAACTAGACAGATTACAATACGGACAGCGTCCTGAGGACACCCCCAGTTTGTGTATTTACGAACAATTAAGTACACCGCGAGTGTTCATAGCTCATTTTTACCTTCCTTGCGAACAAAAATGACACATACTCCGTCCTCTAAACACCCCACCATTTAGTTTATTTACAAAATGTCAGAACAGCCGTGTTCTCCGCGGACAAATCGAACGCAACAAAAACGTCTAGCACATAAAAAAACAAAACATTGAACCTATCTCATACTCCCCCACCCTCCCCAAACACTCTTACACACCAACACACGGCACTAAATACAATTTTTTATCCACGTTTCACTGCGCTGTACGCGGTCGACTGCGAATACAAGATGGCGGGTGCCACAGAAAATCTGACGCGCTCCACGCCCCACACTGTCCAATCAGCAAACACGTCGCATGTCCGCAGACATGACGCAAGGCCATGGGCCAATCGGGGTGCTGTCCGCGGAGCGAACAGGTAAGTCCCTCAGTGAAGCGAACGCAGATATCACTAATTTTTTTGCCTTACATTTTGGTCATTTTTTAAAAAACTACTGGACAGATTTACACCAAATTTACAAAAGCACGCTTTTGGGACCAGGCCGCCGCTCCTGCCGCAAATTTGGTGTAAATCGAGTCCAGCGGTTCGGGCTGTAGCCGTGCGCAAAGTTTTTTCCCATTCAGTCTATGGGAAAAAAAAAGTTTTGGGACCCCCCCTATAACTTTGCCCCCCCTGGACGAATCCTCCCAAACTTTGCAAAACAATTCAGAGTGACCCAACTACTTTTTTTGCAAAGTTTGGTGAGGATCCGTCCAGGGAGAGCGAAGTTATAAGCCACCAAAAAGTGCTCTTCCTATGGAAACAGCAACTTAACCATAACTACATGGCCACTACTGTGGCCATGTAATATATACATACATACATGATACACAATAGTGAAAAAGCTGGTGTATTGTGTACGTGTATTGCAATCCAAGGGTCCAGGTATACCTACCTAGAGTAAGAACATCTCTAGCATATTGTATCACTGAAGAATTCAAGTTGTGTGAGTCAATTCAAGCGGCAGCAACATAAACATATATACCTAATTTGTTTTCTAAGGTAATTCCCAGTTGATATGGTTTAAAAGATGATTGCTTATGAACAGGGTTAGGTTTAATATTTCTAAAATGTTATATAGATGCAAGGAAAACCAGCTAAGGTACATTAAGGCACTTCAAATTTATATTTGAAAACCAATCAATTATTCCACCTTACAACAACACATTATTTAAACCATTTTTTTCCAGTGGTGGGTAATGGTAAAAAAACAGGTCACACTTAGAGGGTAATTCATAGAATTCAGAGCACAAGTGGCGCACGCAGATGGTGCACAGAGTGCGCGTGCGGCAACTTGCGCCCGCCGCGTGCGCCAAGTCCCATTTTGGCTGCACAGCGTATTCATGGATTTATACATCCATAAGCAGCCGTGGTGCAGAGTGGTTCAGCGAGCCTGCAGCAGCGCCAGTTACGCCCCCATCCCCGCCCCGTGCGCCAAAAACATTGCACAAATCTCCTACATGGCGCAAAGGCAAGGGGATGAGTATACAGCCCCCAACCATGAAAACACGCTAAAAAAGCCACAAAGCCCTCACGTGCCCGCGAAATCACGTGTAAAAGTCCCAGCGCACCCCTCGGTATACGCGTACCCCGATTGCGCCAGCGAAATCGCGTGTAAAAGTCCCCGCGCACCCCTCGGAATACGTGTACCACGCTTGCGCCAGCACCAGCAAAATCACGTGTAAAACTCCCCGTGCACCCCTCAGAATACACGCACCCCACTCGCCCCAGCGAAATCAAGTGGAAACAGTCCCCCTTGTGGTGTGGGCTGCCTGCGGGGCATGGACTGGGGTCATGGGCTGCCTGTGGGGCATGCCCAGGGGTGATGGGCTGCCTGTGGCTCATGGTCTGGGGCATGGGCTGCCTGCGGGGCATGGTCAGGGATGATTGTCTGCCTGTGGGGCATGCCCAGGGTGATGGGCTGCCTGCGGGGCATGCCCAGGGGTGGTGGCCTGCCTGCAGGTCATGGTCTGGGGTCATTGGCTGCCTGCAGGGCATGCCCAGGGGTGATGGGCTGCCTGCGGGTCATGGTCTGGGGTCATGGGCTGCCTGCGGGGCATGCACAGGGGTGATGGGCTGCCTGCGGGGCATGGGGAGGTTGAATGGGCTGCCTGCGGGGCATGGCCAGGGTGGATGGGCTGCCTGCGGGGCATGCCCAGGGGTGTGGAGTGGTCCCCTGTGGTGTGGGCTGCCTGCAGGGCATGCCCAGGGTGGATGGGCTGCCTGCGGGGCATGGGGAGGTTGAATGGGCTGTCTGCTGGGCATGGCCAGGGTGGGTGGGCTGCCTGCGCTTATTCCGGGGGTGCGCAAGGACTTTTACATGCGATAGGCCTGGCGCAAGCGAGGTATGTGTATTCCGGGGGTGCGCTGGCAGTTTTACACGCGATAGGCCTGGCGCGAGCGGGGGACGTGTATTCCTGGGGTGCATGGGCAGTTTTACACGCGATAGGCCTGGCGCAAGCGGGGTACGTGTATTCCGGGGGTGCGCAGGGAGTTTTCTATGCGATTTGGCAGTGTGGGCCCTCCCGGGTGTGCCCCCCCTCCCCATGCCCCACAGGCAGCCCACACCACAGGGGACCACCCATCACCCCTGGCCACGCCCCGCAGGCAGCCCACACCACAGAGGACCACCCCACACCCCTGGCCATGCCCCACAAGCGCCCATCACCCCTGGGCATGCCCGCATGCAGCCCACACCACAGGGAACCACCCCAGACCCCTGGCCATGCCCCGCAGGCAGCCCACACCCCTGGTCATGCCCCGGAGGCAGCCCACACCACGGAGGACCACCCCACACCCCTGGCCATGCCTCGCAGGCAGCCCATCACCCCTGGGCATGCCCCGCAGTCAGCCCACACCCCTGGCCATGCCCCACAGGCAGCCCATCACCCCTGGGCATGCCCCGCAGTCAGCCCACACCCCTGGCCATGCCCCACAGGCAGCCCATCAACCCTGGCCATACCCCACAGGCAGGCCACATGGCACCATGCACTTGGGAGCCCCGACTCATGTCCCCCACCCACCGTTGACGGGCACCTGCAAGCAGGCCCCGACTCATGTCCCCCACCCCCTACCCACCCACCAGTTACGGGCACCTGCCAGCAGGCCCCGACTCATGCCCCCCACCCCTGTCCACCCACCCACCCACCAGTGATGGGCACTTGCCAGCATGCCCCGACTCATGTCCCCCACCCCACCCACCATTGAAGGGCACCTGCCAGCAGACTCCGACTCATGTCCAACCAGTGACTCAACCCACCCACCAGTGATGGGCACATGCCAGCAGGCCCTGACTCATGTCCCCCACTTCACCCACCCACCATTGACGAGCACCTCAGTCATGTGTTTGCCACTGTGTGGCAAACACATGACTGAGGCAATGCTCATAGAGACATGCACAAAACCAATGAGAGTACACAACACCAATAATGAAGATATATGAAATGTATTCAAAAATGAAATGAAAAAACATAATGAAAATTCAAACTTGCAAATTAAGAAATAATGAAAGCAAAAAAATTAAAAAGAGAAAAATCCAATGTAAAACGAAAATCCACAACAGGAAAAAAGAGAAGTGGTCCATTGCCAATGTCCAAATAAAGTACATAACAAATAAAATAAACCATTGATCCATGGAATGTCCAAAGAATGAAAGCATGTACAAGTCCGGAACTATATACAATGGAAGTCCAAAGGGTCCATGATCCCCAAACAAAAGGAAACCTACAAAAATGTCCTATTAATAAAAAACTATATACATGAAGTGGAGCAAAGTCCAAGTACTCCAAAAAAAAAAATAAAACAAAGGAAGCCTAACCCTAAAGAACGATGTACAAGGGCAGCGGGCAAGTCCTACGGCTCACTTTTTGATGTCCCGGGCCATGGCATCATCGAACTCCACGTTGATGTTCTGGAGACGGGCCTCTTCCCTGGCCTCGAGGTCTCGCAGGGATGCAGCCATGCCCTCCTCCAACTCCCTGCAAGTTGCCTCGAGGCACTCAGCCTGCCTCAATGCCCTGTGCATGGAGTTCTCCACCCTGACCATAGTGAGCCATGCCTCATCCGCCTGCCGCCGCTCCGCATCTTTCTGCTGGCCGAACCGCTGTCACACGTTAGAAACTCCCAATCCAGGATCCTCCTGCCCTCCGGCCAATGCCTGCCCCTGTGATGTTGATGGCCCGAGCCATCATCGCTCCCACCCTGAGCCTGCTGCTGCCGTGCATGTGCACTGCCTGTTGATACCTGCATGTCCTGCTCTTGCTGGTGTCCAGTTGTTGTGGTGGCCACCCCTGCTGGACCTCCGACTCCCGACTGTGGCAGGGATGTGTTCTCTACCAGCATGGCCGCTGGCTCAAGGGCAGCTACGCAGGGTGCCCAGGTGATACTTGGGCAGGAAGATGGCACGGAGTACGACTGGTGCATAGGGGGTTCAGTTGAGGAGGGGGTTGGTTGAAGATCTAGCATACGGAGGAACCCAGCCCTGGTGACCTGTCCTAGTAGGCCGACGCGGTCAAAGAGGCATTCAAAATGACGTGCATTGTCCAGACGAGAACCCTACACGTCATCCCGAATACCAATTTGACGCAATGCCACCCCAGCTAGGACAGGCTCAATCCGGTCACGGATTGCCACGTCCGCAGGGAGAGGAAGGCCAGTTGTTGTTCGCCCATCCCCTCCCTAAAAACGGGTCTGGACGAAGGCATCCCTACTGGTGCGGGATGATGCAGTCACAGGATCAGGGACAGGATTACACACAGGCACCTCCGTGGCGGCCTGTGCTGT
This sequence comes from Ambystoma mexicanum, assembly GCF_040938575.1. NCBI lineage: Eukaryota > Metazoa > Chordata > Amphibia > Caudata > Ambystomatidae > Ambystoma > Ambystoma mexicanum. The sequence goes on along the minus strand of NC_090939.1, from coordinate 808,129,820 downwards.
CTCCTGTCCCTGCCCCTGGACTGCACCACTAGCACCAGTGGAATCCCCCGTCCAGGCCCCGTGCATGGGCCTTCCACGGCCTCCTCCTCACCCGAACCCACCACCAACCTGGATGACTCCGTGCCATCTTCCTCCATAGGCCCCTGTGTGGGCTCAGCTGCCCCTACTGCTGCCGAGGAGTCCACCTCCAACCTCCAACCTCCGCCTCTTGGACCTTCCCTCGGCAGCTGTGGCCATGGACGCGGCACCAGGGTCTTCACTCCCGGAAGAGATGACTATGTAGGAGGAGTGCTGGGCCTTGCGTCTCTGGCTGGTGGTGGGATCCTTGCCGCTGTGCTCCACAGCACCGTCTCCGCCCTCTTCATCAGTCGACGCTGCAGACATGCAGAGACAGAACACAGGCATCAGGGCACTGTACAATGGTCGGATACCCACATGTCAGTTTCAAACTTCACAGATGGCATCACACTCCCCAACACTCATCTCATTTGAACCCACACACATGCACAAATTGACAAGAATCATGCAGCAAGCAGCAGCATCCATAAACACACAACAGCATGAACATCTGAAGGTTGGCATGACGTTACATGCAACATGGGGATTGCCTAACACATGCACACACGCCAACAGACAGACATGCATCTGTACATATCCACCACCTGTCACAGTGCAATCATCGGCAACTATGTCACATCTGCCAATTGGGTTCCTACATGTCTGTGTCACATGCATCCATGGCGTATCATATCACAGTCGCACACATGTCAAACACACACACGCACATGTATGCCCTGCATCTACATGAAGGTGGAACCAGCATCCATGTGTCACACCCCAACCATGCCATAGTACATACACAGAAATGCTAACATGTGTGCATCTCCACGTGCAGTTGTGCATCATGCTTTGGAACACATACACCATTGATGTGCATTACACATGACAGGACTCACATGCAGCATGGTCATGTACCTGCACATACACATCCATTCATGGGCCTTTTCAGACATATGTCCAAGCTGCACACTCCTGGCACACCTCAACATGCACTGCACTGCATCCAATAAGTACACATGGACACTAACCGCTCGATTCCCAATGGGTCTGCCTCTCGAGGACCTGGAGGTGAAGCGCTGGGTTAATACATTCCAGGACCCTCATGTCGTCGGTGGAAAGGTGGACCCAGTGCCTCACTGTAGGCGGTGCTTCCAAGAGGCGCCGGGCCTTCCTGAGGGTCCTGGACTTGAAGTCCTCCCATCGCTTACGGATGTGTGGTATGTCGCGGGCTGCCACCCCCTCCACATTGATGGCAGCCACAACGTCCTTCCAGATCCTCTCCCGTCCATCCTTGTCGAAGTGTCTTCTTCCGTAGAGGGCATCATAATGCACCAGGACTTGCTCCACCAGGATACCAACTTCTGGGGCAGTGAAGCTGGTAGCCCTCTGCCTCTCTGGCTGGGGGTCGCCAGTGGTTTCTGATGACAGCACGTCAGCATGTAATTCGAGGAAAGGCCCTTAGCGTGTAAGCACGTAAGTGACGTGATACGCGCAGGTGTTTCCCTCAGGCACGGGTGCATAGTGATTCAGCATGTGAAAAAACAGCATGTCCGCGTGTTAATTTGTGTAATTCGAGGAAAGGGCCTAAGCGTGTAAGTGACGTGATGTGCGCGGGTGTTTCCCTCGGCACAGGTTAAACGTGAGCGGGTCCCGGCAGTTCACTGTACTTGCCTTTCGTGGAGACTGACGCGTGTGTTGCTACTTCTGGTTGTTTCACGCGCCATCACAACTTCACAGCAGATCAAGGACGTATCTCTTCTTTTGTTGGGGGTATTGGCTACGCGTGTTTTTCATTACCACGCTAGTCAGACGGTGAGTCACGCATGCTATTTTTCCCACTGCGGGTCCCCCTGTGTATCGCGTACCCATTTTCGAGGTCTTAGTAGCCTGCGTGTCCCACGCGTATGTGTTTTCCGTGTCCCTGGGTGCCATCGCGTACTGCAGAAGGTTAATTCCACACACGCGGGCTACCCGGGGTTGCATGCATGGTTTTACTGCAGTTTTAGGGTGCTTGAACATTGCGTGACCCATCACTTTATCACCGGGGTCACATACAGCCTTGCAGGTGAACAGGGGTGCTATTAACATCTTGTATCCCACCCCCTTCACCCCAATTGCCCAGGACAATTGTCGTGTACACCTCCCATTGGCACTACTACATCTGTGGCGGCACTACAACATCTGTGCCATGGTTGGGAGGCCACGAAAGGTGAGGGGTGCCTCAGCTGAGCATATTCCACAAATAGCGGGCATGGTCAGGGACGTGGCCGGGGTGAGCAGGGAGTAGGGGGACTCCAGGGTGTCCAGGGTGGCTGCAGAGGGGGAAGAGGCAGGGGTGCGCCACTTCAGCACGATGTTGTGCCACATGTTGGTGCAGTCATGCCACCACCCCCTGTGGTTCTGGGAGATGCAGCTCTTACATCTGGCACTTGCACCCATTTGAACGGCAGTCCGTTTCATTGACTGCCACGGGCCCAAGGGTAGTGGTAGCTGCAGGTGCAGCTGTGGACACCACCACCCAGGCTCAGGGTCCACCAGCGCATGCTGCATTGGCACCTGAAGAGTCCCAGGATGATTTCCAGGAGGTCAGGAGGCACACGGTAAGTGCACGCAGGGCTGCCCTGAATGAGGCACATGTCCCTGGGCAGTAATATCATCCTCTACCCCGAGCAGCCGGGTGTTGGCAAGTGCATGGACAAATGCAGCCGATGCCACCCCGGCTGTGAGTCTACCATCCAGGACAGTCCCGGTCAATGACCTTGGCACAGCAGATGTTGCTGCGCAGGGTCAAGTCAAGGGCACCCAACAGCCACTGACGCAAGTCAGGGCTTCCGTCCTTGTTCTTCCTGCCACTCCCTCAGTTCAATCCACCAGCGCCACTGCCCCAACTGATCAGGGCGGCATTTACGAGTCAGGGTCCGGACCACTGCCCAAGAGGAGGAAGGTTGCACCTGCAGTAGAGGCTGGGACCCCAGACACAGCTTCAGCCTCCGGCACATCGAGGAAGAAGCCTTTCTGCAAGCAGGAACTGGACTTCCTTGTGGACTACGTGTCGGGACACGACACACTACGGCTGCCCAGCGTTTGTCCCACTGGAAGCATGTTGCGGAGGGTGTCAGTGCAATCGGACATGAGGTACACACAGCTCAGGAGTGCAAAAAGCATTGGGATGACCTCCGATGCTCTGCTAAGCTAAAGCGTGCCTCTAATTATAACATGACTCTGGTGACTGGCAGTGGGCCACCACCTGAGGAGGAAGATCTCAGTTCGCACGAGTCAGTCACTGCGGAGTTCATACCCGCAGAATTGTACGAAGGAGTGGGAGAGATGCTGGACTTTGATGCCCCATCCAGTGAGTGTTGTCGCGTGTTTGCCCAGACCATGTGTGGTTTGCTTGTGTGATGTGTTGTGCTTGACTGCCACTACATGCTATGTGTACATGGTTCTCATGTGCAAGTCATGCAATGCTTTACTGATGCGTGCCTGCTGTGCAGCATGCTGGACATGTAGAGCAGACAGGGACTGTCCTCATCACCACACTTACACCCTACTCACATGCTAGTCACCCGTCTGCCCCTCCGGTCCATGTTCCAGCTCACTGGCCCTTCTGCATGTAGCCTGGGGTGTCTTTCCACTCAGAACTGGGACTATGTCATCGCATGACTGACGTGCATGTGTGTTCTGCCTGCATGCGGGTACTCCACGTTGGCATACTCCCTTGCCCCGCCACCCCCCTGCATCCCAATTTCACCATGACACTGGTGGGCATCATGTTGGACTACTTCAATGAACTGTTCAACGCTCCTGTGTACATGCACACTTCCCCCAGCCAACCTGCCAGACACATACAGTGGGGTACATCCTTTGTCCTTGATGCAGGGTGTCTCACTCAGACCGTGCAGATAGCAGATGCTCCGCAGGGACATGAGTGCCCATTCATGCTCCATGTGCATTCCATGCATGCCCCTATGTGTCTCTGGCAGGATGATCATTGTAGTACGTGTCCAGGATGACATACATTTAATGGCATTTGATCATCCATTCCATGCCCACTCTGGCTCAATCCTGCTTCACACACATGTTTAGGGTGTCAGTCTGTGTGGGGCACATGCCTCACCCTGTTTCAGGCCCCCTGACTCTGTTCAACTGGTGTAGTGCCTTCTGCACAAATGGGTGTACTACTGAGGGTTCATCATGTGTCCTGCTTACTGTACCATTCTCATCTGCTGTGTTGTCAGTTGACTCAGATGAGGCAATTGACGCTAGTCAACACTGTCTGCCAATACACAGTTCTCTGGTCAACCTTTCGCTGCCATGCAATGCCTCCCTGCATTTCCACTAAAGGGGGGGTGATGCCAGCAGCCATGCAACCCATTGCATGCCCATTGCACATGATGCCTGAACTTGCCCTTACACTGCCTTCATGTTAATTGATTGACATCATAATATAGTTGTTCATGTAGATAGTTGGTAACGTAAACATATTCTGCACTGCACCAACCCACTTCTGAGCCGTGTTACACCATTCTACATGCCTACTCACTGCTACAATGTCAAAGTGACCTCGCATGTATGGTCAGATTTTCATCCCTTCACTGTCATGAAAGCCACAGGCACAGGTGCATCCTGTGACACACGTACTCAGTATTGGAACACCCTAGTAGGTGTTTAGCAAAGTTGATTGGTAAATCGCAGCCTATAACAACTGGTATAGGCTGCAGATTGATTGTAGCCTGCCAATTGGGTTGTAATGACTGTGGATCTGCCTTCACTTGTGTATGTGTACACTTTCACATACATCGAAGAAAGCAGCATTGTAGATGCTTGATTTGCTGTATAGGTTGCTGTTCATAATCACCATACGGGTGTATATGGACACAGGTGCTCTTGAACACTTTCACATGTACATATGCAAGCAGCTTCAACGTTGTGTAGTGCAACATTGCATCTACTCACTCATGTGTGTGTGAAGGTGTTTATTTACACATGTGTTCTCTCCAGCTTTTTTGTTGAATGACTAAAATGTTGTTGATTAAGGTCTGCGATTTCAGCATTGCGCCTGTTATGTTCAACTGGCACAATCCTGAAGGTGCACTGTGGTGCAGTATCTGTACGCCCAGGCCCACTTAGCTAACCTGCTGGGGCCTGGCCGTGAAGGTTTGACACACTGAACAATGGTTTAGGCACATTAATAGCACAATGTGCTCAATCAGGCCCTGAGGGGTGTTCTTGAGGATTCATGGCCAGCAGCTTGGACCATACTGTGCGTTATGGTCCCTCATGTCTGGTTGCAGGCCCTTGCTTTGCTCGGGAAATTAACTATGTCTACATGGCCCATGAGGCCCGGTACGGGCCAAGCTGCAGATGGATGACGCTATATTGGTGATGATGGATTAGTGATGCATGTGTACATGCATATTACGTGTGTCATTGTATGTTTGGATTCACTTGCAGCTGTGGGCATTTTGCAGTTCTGACATGCTTATGGTATGTGCCATCTCTTTGTTGCCATCTGTCTTTTCTGCCTGTGACATGTGCCTGACAGAGGTGGTGTGTGATGGAGGTGATATACTACATTCTGTACATGTGTAGGCTTTGCTATTTAGACACATCCATTTTAGATTTTGAGATGTGTTTGAATATCAATGCCACTGGATGCATGCCGGAATTTCAGTTGTGTCTGACATGTGTACTCATGTTTGTTTTTTCCACATTGCAGATGATGACGCAATGGAGCCAGAGGATGGTGATGTCAATCCAGACACAGGGTTGTTATTACACCAGCAACCCAGCACAAGTGGGGGTCGTGGGGTGGTAGGCCACGAGAACCCACTTGTGCTCCAGACCATCGTGTCTAGGGCTGGCATTGAGTCTAGCCCGGATGATCACTGTGACGTCAATGTTGAGTTGGATGCACGTCATGTCCATTTGTCGACAGTGAGTTATTCTGATGCGGATGATTTTCTGTCTGCGACACCTGCACTGAGGGGCCAGGTGGTGTTGGAACCTCCGCCTGTGGTGTATCGGGACGCACGGTCACACTCCACACAAGTTGATGATGTGCCTGAGGCATCACATCGATGGAGGGATGTAGTCCTGCAGCCGCGGGCGGTGCCAACCCAGCGAGGACCGCGGCTCCTTCGGCCC